>NW_026731794.1:0-600000 GCF_028476545.2 Physella acuta
TTGTGTCATGATACTATCAACAAATCTGACATTTGTCATGTCATGCCATGTCATGTCGTTAGAAAGTTGAGTCTCTGGCTAGTGTCGGGGTGTATGGTTGTCAGCATGACCTGTTGTCATCATCTCGACTTGTGATCAGGTGACGAATGAGGAAATGTATTTCCGGTGGGGGATTTCTGGTGTTTATTGACGGTTTATCGGTGATAAAACCGGCTTGAGTCACTGAATATTTCTCTTACGACATCTAGTCATTCTGTGACGTCACCATAGTGCTCAGCTCAATTGTTAGATGACGTCGCGAAACCGTCGGTTGTTTTTTTTTTTTAAATTAAACAGGAATGGCTGACAAGTGATTGAACAAACATTCCCAGTCGGTCAAGGTCACAATCTTTTCTTGTCGTCCTTCTTTGGGTGAGAGAAGTGTGTCGTCTATCTTTGGGTGAGAGAAGTGTGTCGTCCTTCTTTGGGTGAGAGAAGTGTGTTGTTGTCTTCTTTGGGTGAGAGAAGTGTGTCGTCCTTCTTTGGGTGAGAAAGTGTGTCGTCCTTCTTTGGGTGAGAGAAGTGTGTCGTCCTTCTTTGGGTGAGAGAAGTGTGTCGTCCTTCTTTGGGTGAGAGAAGTGTGTCGTCCTTCTTTGGGTGAGAGAAGTGTGTCGTCCTTCTTTGTGTGAGAGAAGTGTGTCGTCCTTCTTTGGGTGAGAGAAGTGTGTCGTCCTTCTTTGGGTGGGCGCATTACTGGCAGTGTTTATTCCAGACTTTTTACTCGGGGGGGGGGGGGCACTTGACATTTTCGGGGGGGGGGGGGGGGATAGACTTTCTTCGGGGGGTGGACACTGTTAAAAGTATATATTTTCTATATAAATTTTATTTCGTTGGGGGGGGGGGGGGGGCGGTAGACTTTCTTCGGGGGGGGGGGGGGGGCGAAGAGATGCCTGGAAGAAACTCTGATTATTAGGGGGGGGGGATTACTTGGGCTGAGAGTGGACGTATTACTGAGGGTGAGGGGTGGGCGCATGACTGGGAAAAGGGATATATCACTAGGGGTGGGGGAGGATTACTGGGGGTAGGGTGGAAGTATTCAAAAATCTAAAATATTGATGACGATGACTGTTAGACTAACAGTTATTTATTGTTTATTATCCGCTCTAACGCGACGGTGTAGATGAGAATAATAATTTGCCCAAGTGGAACTGCGATCTGAACATCATAGTATTTCTGAGGGGGGGGGGGGCGGACTACATTTTTCGGGGGGGGGGGGGACGACACTAGTAAAAAAAATTTGTTTTCAATATAAATTCCATTTATTTCGGGTGCGGGGGGGGGGGGGGGGGGGCGGTAGAGATGCCTGGAAGAAGCTCTGGCCCGCACGCCGCCCCGAGCAATGAAAGCAGCTGTTGCTAAACTTGGAGCGTCCCGTCAATACCACAGACTACACTCATGTAAAGGTCACACGACGGAACAAGCTATTCATAGAGTGCGGGAAAATCCGGTCCGTGTTTTGATAACATGGCAGCAGACACTCTTTTGTGATATAAATAGACACAATCTTTACCTGAACATTAAAACCAAATAACTTGCCCAAAATTTGTGTACACCCAATGTAGGGCTAGTTTTGTGTACACCCAATGTAGGGCTAGTTTTGTGTACACTCAATGTAGGGCTAGTTTTGTGTACACCCAATGTAGGGCTAGTTTTTGTGTACACCCAATGTAGGGCTAGTTTTGTGTACACCCAATGTAGGGCTAGTTTTGTGTACACCCAATGTAGGGCTAGTTTTGTGTACACCCAATGTAGGGCTAGTTTTGTGTACACCCAATGTAGGGCTAGTTTTGTGTACACCCAATATAGGGCTAGTTTTGTGTACACCCAATGTAGGGCTAGTTTTGAATAAACCCGTGACTTGGTTCAACAATGATCCAAAAAATTCAGCTCTTTCTTTGTTTACATTTAAATAATTCCGATTTAGAAAACAAGGTCACGCGTCTAAAAAATACACCGTTGAGTTCCGTCAGACGGTAGTGCTCATCCTCTCACATCCAACAGAGGATATATTTATCCTCTTCTGGTGGAGAGGAAATAAACATTGTTTATTTACTCTACAGTATGTGAGAGGATATAAGCACTTCCGTATTTTCTTTCCAAAATTGTCTGAGAAAAAACAAAAACGTGGATTTAAATGTCAAGAGATACACATTTCACTTATTCATCTACAATTCTTAATATTTGTTCAGAAAAAAACAATTAATATTTTTGTCTTAGACTATTCCTAACCCCAAGATATACTGCGTTAAAAATCCTAACATATATAAAAGCCCATGTGCGAACTTCTAATATATGAAGTTCAATTCTGTATGTTCGTTTGTAAAATGTTTGTCGTAGATTACATAAGGATTATAAGAAAAAACAATATTTCTATGGATTCGAGTGTTAGGTGTCTGAAGTGCTCATGGTCTAAATTTATGAGTTAAAAAATTAATATTGAAAGTGTTTAAAAACAATTTTCATTTTGCGTACTTAAAATAATAATTTTAAAATATGAACATAAATTTTTAAAAAAATGTATCAACGTTTATAAAATTTCTAATTGTGTCTGAAAATTATTTGCATTTAGTCCTTTAGCGCTCATTACGTCCCTTGATTAGGAAAACACAGATACTTCCCTTTTAAAAACCATTACGGGGGGGGGGGGGGGGGGAGAGAATTTACTTTTTATTACTTTGTTTTGGTGTTGAGAAAAAAAATTACATAATTAGCGGGGATTGATTAAGTGCAATGTTGTTGGTATTTTTAATACTGCCTTTTATTTATTCCATACACTGAACGTCATCAATGTTCTTTACTGGTATTGGTATTCGGTGGACGTCATAGGTGTAGGCTACGTTCCTAGGACGTCATAAGTGTTACGTCCCTAGGACGTTATAGGTGTAACGACTTATTACTAAACAAATCGCACAACTAATTGAGTGGGATAATAGATATAACTAAAAACAAAAGTAATTAAGGTAGTTCGCATTATTTTTAAAAAAAAACATACGGGGGGGGGGGGGGTGTCATGCAGACAAGATGTGTATCTGCGTGTAATTGACCTGCATAGCGTTCGTGTAACTTAACAGACGGCAGTATTGTGTCATTCTTCCCCCCCCCCCCCCCCCCCCACCCCCACGTGAACGTCTGCCGGGTCAGACATAAACAAAGATCTAGGTCACCATTGGCAGACGTCCAACCCCAGCCAAAATCTTTCAAAAATCCGGTAGATCTACTGCCAGTACTGTGTGGGTTGATGAAGAATCTCGTCACTCGTGCACACAGACAGGCCTTAATGCGGCCATTGTAGGCTACAATGGTGGCCTCTGAAATTAGAATTTCAGACATGGAGGAGAAATACGCCTGAAAGAAACTTGGTCTGACATTGACCCAACCGTGTGCATATCTATCATAGCCGGGTTGTTAGAAAACAGACTTGTGTTGTTTGGGTCTACCATAGCCGGGTTGTTAGAAAACAGACTTGTGTTGTTTGGGTCTACCATAGCCGGGTTGTTTGAAAACAGACTTGTGTTGTTTGGGTCTAGCATAGCCGGGTTGTTTGAAAACAGACTTGTGTTGTTTGGGTCTACCATAGCCGGGTTGTTAGAAAACAGACTTGTGTTGTTTGGGTCTAGCATAGCCGGGTTGTTAGAAAACAGACTTGTGTTGTTTGGGTCTACCATAAGTCGGGTTGTTAGAAAACAGACTTGTGTTGTTTGGTCTACCATAGCCGGGTTGTTTGAAAACAGACTTGTGTTGTTTGGGTCTACCATAGCCGGGTTGTTAGAAAACAGACTTGTGTTGTTTGGGTCTAGCATAGCCGGGTTGTTAGAAAACAGACTTGTGTTGTTTGGGTCTACCATAAGTCGGGTTGTTAGAAAACAGACTTGTGTTGTTTGGGTCTAGCAGCCGGGTTGTTAGAAAACAGACTTGTGTTGTTTGGGTCTACCATAAGTCGGGTTGTTAGAAAACAGACTTGTGTTGTTTGGGTCTAGCATAGTCGGGTTGTTAGAAAACAGATTTGTGTTGTTTGGGTCTACCATAGCCGGGTTGTTTGAAAACAGACTTGTGTTGTTTGGGTCTACCATAGCCGGGTTGTTAGAAAACAGACTTGTGTTGTTTGGGTCTAGCATAGCCGGGTTGTTAGAAAACAGACTTGTGTTGTTTGGGTCTACCATAGCCGGGTTGTTAGAAAACAGACTTGTGTTGTTTGGGTCTACCATAGCCGGGTTGTTAGAAAACAGACTTGTGTTGTTTGAGTCTACCATAGCCGGGTTGTTAGAAAACAGACTTGTGTTGTTTGGGTCTACCATAGCCGGGTTGTTAGAAAACAGACTTGTGTTGTTTGGGTCTAGCATAGCCGGGTTGTTAGAAAACAGACTTGTGTTGTTTGGGTCTACCATAGCCGGGTTGTTAGAAAACAGACTTGTGTTGTTTGGGTGGTTGACGTCTGATTTCTCGTCTGACCACATGACCCAACACCGCCCCCCACCAGACAAAAATATTTTGGCCTCCAGGGGCCAACATTTATCTGGGCTGACCTTGGCCATCCGACAAGAAGTGTAAATACAGTCGATATAGGCCTAACTTGGCCATCCGACAAGAAGTGTAAATACAGTCGATATAGGCCTAACTTGGCCGGCCATCCGACAAGAAGTGTAAATACAGTCGATATAGGCCTAAATAGTAAATAATGAACGCAGCGTAGCATATTTATTAAATTATGAAGACCTAAAATTAAAATGGCGGAAGGCCTAGATTCTATATATTATCGAAGTGTCTACTCAGAATAAGATTTTTCGGCAAAAGATAGTTCTGCGCATGCGCAGTGACCTATGGCTAGGGCTAGGATTAGGGATAGGATTAGGGATAGGGTTAGGGATAGGATTAGGGTTGGTATTAGGGTTCTGCGGTTGTAAACACACGCATGCGCAGTACCATCGAAAACATCGCCGCTAAGTCGTAGTTTCTCTCCATTGCGCATCTTATTCCGACTAGGTTCGGCCATATATTATTGCCTACACAAGATATTGAAAATTTTTAAACAATTTGAATTTTCACTGAATTAAGCCAGAAAGTGCGCGCAAGCGTTATATAATATATATTGCACCATTATGGAAGAAATGAACATTATCCCTTAAGTGGTTTGAATTTCTATAATGGATAGTCTCGGCCGGACGACACATTTGCCGTTTATATTTTAGGATTGTCCACGCCCAATTCGATGCTTTAATTTCTGTTTTTTATCTTTGTTTTATTTTCTTTAATTCGTTCTTAATCATGTCAACACCAGATGCCAGTATATTTAACAACCAGAGCTAGGGTTGCCAGATACCTTCTCCGAAAATACTGGACACCTTTCCATCCTTCCCTTCTCAGGTATGCCGCAAAGCAGAAGAAGGGGGGGGTAACAGAGTATTATTCATATACTTGTCCAGTATTTATATTTATTTTATCCTGGACAGTCTGCTCAAATACTGGACTGTCCGGTTCAAAACTGGACACCTGGCAACCCTAAACAGAGCAGTAGTTGGCCATCTTTAGAAGATCCTTCTTAGCAGGGAAGTAACCAAACAATTGATTGTCTGTTGATAGAGCGAGTAGTTAATCTTGTTACCTCCCCTTTCATCGTTGACTCAACTTAATTTTTAAGTTGATTTTAATGATTAACCAAGCGTCTAATTAGATTACTTTCATAGTGATCAGAGATGAATGTATATGGACAGTGAATGAAATGGCTGTATTTAAAGTAGGTTCAATTTTGTAAATCACCACGGCTCCCCGTCATAACCTCCGGATAACCCCCCCCCGGATAATAACCCTCGCACTGAGGTTTATATAAAGAAATAATAACGATGACGTGAACCAACAAATAACAAAAATTACATTGAATTAATTTTATATTTTAAGACTAAGAAAATAGTTGCTACCTAAAAAAAATGCTACTTGAAATCAAGGAGTGACCTTAGTTGTATTTGATCAAAGATCGGACACCAATAACACCTTAGATATAGGTCATCCACATTCTTAACAATTCAAAAGATGTGAGAGATTCACCGACTGAAGTTTGGTTCATATCCACCTTGGCACACAGAAGCATTGTATAAATATAACATCAAATTTATTTCTCAACAAATCGTATCATTTCTGGAATGGAGTTTGTTCAATCCAATAAAGGCAATTTAAAGGTGATTTTTGAAACCACTGGCAGAAGAAACGGAAGCAACACCCCAGCAGATCATCACTCTACGATTACGGAAGATGCCAAAGCCAAGCTGCCCTCGGTTCCACACATACGGCGTAACATCAGGTGTCAACGTCAAAACACCCACTGTCTGATCCAAGGAAAGTTCATGATGTAATCATTCCTGAACAATATACTATGCCACAAGATGGACAACAATTTCTTCTGTTCGATTCCGGTGCCAAATCAAAAGGTAGGATGTTTTTGTTTGGAACCAAGGACAACCTTAGGTTATTGGAGGTTAATCAGCACTGGTTTATGGATGGTACATTCAAAACAGCTCCTGCATTTTAATGAGTCCACCATTATTGAGTATTTGCGAGGCATCGCTCACAATCTGTCTTTTTAAAGTTATAATAAAAATAAAACTGTTTATTTCTAATGTTTGTTTTGTATTTATATATTAATTTTGGTTCTCATCAACTTTGATTTTTCCTTATATAAACCTCAATTGGGGGTTTTTGTCCAGGGAGTTCATGTTGTGGGGGGTTCATCTCGCGGGGGGCTTATGTCCAGGGGTTTTCGACTGGACACCATTCACGACAGACCCACACAAAAAACCAACCTTGTCAACTAAATAAAAGTTTACAAAAACTAACATGCACACATATTAATACTATCATAACTGCCGTTTGTTGTCAAAACATTTACAGGGTCTGCTCATGTATATTTAAAGGTGGCACCTTTTTGTGTAGTCGCCATTTCCCCCTTTCCCCCCAATCCTGCCCTGAGGTGGAGGGGGTGATGTAGGCCTGTAAGGTGAGGTAGGCTACTCCATTAGGTGCCACACAGGGTGACACCCCCACCTAGCCAGGTGAGATAGGCTACTCCATTAGGTGCCACACAGGGTGACACCCCCACCTAGCCAGGTGAGATAGGCTACTCCATTAGGTGCCACACAATGTGACACCCCCACCTAGCCAGGTGAGGTAGGCTACTCCATTAGATGCCACACAGGGTGACACCCCCACCTAGCCAGGTGAGGTAGGCTACTCCATTAGGTGCCACACAGGGTGACACCCGACCTAGCCAGGTGAGGTAGGCTACTCCATTAGATGCCACACAGGGTGACACCCCCACCTAGCCAGGTGAGGTAGGCTACTCCATTAGGTGCCACACAATGTGACACCCCCACCTAGCCAGGTGAGGTAGGCTACTCCATTAGGTGCCACACAGGGTGACACCCCCACCTAGCCAGGTGAGGTAGGCTACTCCATTAGATGCCACACAGGGTGACACCCCCACCTAGCCAGATGAGGTAGGCTACTCCATTAGGTGCCACACAGGGTGACACCCCCACCTAGCCAGGTGAGGTAGGCTACTCCATTAGGTGCCACACAGGGTGACACCCCCACCTAGCCAGGTGAGGTAGGCTACTCCATTAGGTGCCACACAGGGTGACACCCCCACCTAGCCAGGTGAGGTAGGACAGGGTGACACCCCCACCTAGCCAGGTGAGGTAGGTTACTCCATTAGGTGCCACACAGGGTGACACCCCCACCTAGCCAGGTGAGGTAGGCTACTCCATTAGGTGCCACACAGGGTGACACCCGACCTAGCCAGGTGAGGTAGGCTACTCCATTAGGTGCCACACAGGGTGACACCCCCACCTAGCCAGGTGAGGTAGGCTACTCCATTAGGTGCCACACAGGGTGACACCCCCACCTAGCCAGGTGAGATAGGCTACTCCATTAGGTGCCACACAATGTGACACCCCCACCTAGCCAGGTGAGATAGGCTACTCTATTAGATGCCACACAGGGTGACACCCCCACCTAGCCAGGTGAGGTAGGCTACTCCATTAGGTGCCACACAATGTGACACCCCCACCTAGCCAGGTGAGATAGGCTACTCCATTAGATGCCACACAGGGTGACACCCCCACCTAGCCAGGTGAGGTAGGCTACTCCATTAGGTGCCACACAGGGTGACACCCCCACCTAGCCAGGTGAGGTAGGCTACTCCATTAGATGCCACACAGGGTGACACCCCCACCTAGCCAGGTGAGGTAGGCTACTCCATTAGGTGCCACACAGGGTGACACCCCCACCTAGCCAGGTGAGATAGGCTACTCCATTAGGTGCCACACAGGGTGACACCCCCACCTAGCCAGGTGAGGTAGGCTACTCCATTAGATGCCACACAGGGTGACACCCCCACCTAGCCAGGTGAGGTAGGCTACTCCATTAGGTGCCACACAGGGTGACACCCCCACCTAGCCAGGTGAGGTAGGCTACTCCATTAGGTGCCACACAGGGTGACACCCGACCTAGCCAGGTGAGGTAGGCTACTCCATTAGGTGCCACACAGGGTGACACCCCCACCTAGCCAGGTGAGGTAGGCTACTCCATTAGGTGCCACACAGGGTGACACCCGACCTAGCCACGCCACTGAATAGGCCTACATATTCTTCTGAGTAAAATAAAAATTAAAAGACCTAACTGCTGATAACACACTTTTAATTTTTTCTTTAAAGGGAAACACAAAGAATTTCTTTACAAAGATAAAAGTATCATCACTAGAACTAAAAAGTATCATCACTACAACTAAAAAGTATCATCACTAGAACTAAAAAGTATCATCACTAGAACTAAAAAGTATCATCACTACAACTAAAAAGTATCATCACTAGAACTAAAAAGTATCATCACTAGAACAAAAAAGTATCATCACTACAACTAAAAAGTATCATCACTAGAACAAAAAAGTATCATCACTAGAACTAAAAAGTATCATCACTAGAACTAAAAAGTATCATCACTAGAACTAAAAAGTATCATCACTAGAACTAAAAAGTATCATCACTAGAACAAAAAAGCACCATCACTAGAACTAAAAAACTAAGCTAGTACAACTAGTACTACATCCACAGTGACACCCAGACCTTTCAGGAATGTTCTAGTGGCCACACACATGGGTATCAGACAAAATGGACTTTTATATACGAACTGGTAATTTGTGGGTCCAGGTCCATAAAAATGTCCACACATAAAATGTCCAGAGCACGTACTTGTCCACACATGAAATGTCCATGCAGATGTTCACACATAAAATGTCCATGTAGATGTCCACACATGAAATGTCCATGCAGATGTCCACACATGAAATGTCCATGTCCATGCAGATGTCCACACATGAAATGTCCATGTAGATGTCCACACATGAAATGTCCATGCAGATGTCCACACATGAAATGTCCATGTCCATGCAGATGTCCACACATGAAATGTCCATGTAGATGTCCACACATGAAATGTCCATGCAGATGTCCACACATGAAATGTCCATGCAGATGTCCACACATGAAATGTCCATGTAGATGTCCACACATGAAATGTCCATGTAGATGTTCACACATAAAATGTCCATGTAGATGTCCACACATGAAATGTCCATGCAGATGTCCACACATGAAATGTCCATGTCCATGCAGATGTCCACACATGAAATGTCCATGTAGATGTCCACACATGAAATGTCCATGCAGATGTCCACACATGAAATGTCCATGTCCATGCAGATGTCCACACATGAAATGTCCATGCAGATGTCCACACATGAAATGTCCATGCAGATGTCCACACATGAAATGTCCATGTAGATGTCCACACATGAAATGTCCATGCAGATGTCCACACATGAAATGTCCATGTCCATGCAGATGTCCACACATGAAATGTCCATGTAGATGTCCACACATGAAATGTCCATGCAGATGTCCACACATGAAATGTCCATGTAGATGTCCACACATGAAATGTCCATGTAGATGTCCACACATGAAATGTCCATGTAGATGTCCACACATGAAATGTCCATGCAGATGTCCACACATGAAATGTCCATGCAGATGTCCACACATGAAATGTCCATGTAGATGTCCACACATGAAATGTCCATGTAGATGTCCACACATGAAATGTCCATGTAGATGTCCACACATGAAATGTCCATGTAGATGTCCACACATGAAATGTCCATGTAGATGTCCACACATGAAATGTCCATGTAGATGTCCACACATGAAATGTCCATGTAGATGTCCACACATGAAATGTCCATGCAGATGTCCACACATGAAATGTCCATGCAGATGTCCACACATAAAATGTCCATGTAGATGTCCACACATGAAATGTCCATGTAGATGTCCAAAAATAAAATGTCCATGCAGATGTCCACACATAAAATGTCCATGTCCATGCAGATGTCCACACATGAAATGCAACTTCCAAAAACTCACCTATAAAACGAACACAAAACATTTGACTTGCAATCTAAATCCCCAGATTGATATTAGCTGTTGAATGAACTTCTGTTCAAACACTTTTTCAGATCAATTTGACGTTTGCATAAAGGCCGCCCTGGAAAAGAGAAATTTGGACTTAGTACAGAGTTGAATTCTCTTGAGGGAAAGTGATATTCCATTTGAAAATCCTCCCTCATTTAATGAACAGCTCCAGTGTTCTTATCTGCTCACTCATCCCCCCCCCCCCGATCAACGAGAAAAAATATATGGTTCTAAATGAAATAGATTAAGATACATTACCCAATGTGACCAATCCCCCCCCCCCCCCCCCCCACTGGTTTTGTCTAGTGTACAATTTGAAGATTGTGAGTGTGATCAGGAAAGTGACAGAATAAACTGACCAGTTTGTCCCACTTGAGTGATGGTTACGTCCACTAGACATTCATGCTGTTCAACATCTTCAGAGGGGAGGCTAAAGCTAAAGCAGCTGGGCTCTGATCTGTTGAGCTAAATACATAGTTACAGAGATAAGGACACAGTAGTCAAACAATGGGTTGAGGTAAATA
This sequence comes from Physella acuta, assembly GCF_028476545.2. Classification (NCBI taxonomy): domain Eukaryota; kingdom Metazoa; phylum Mollusca; class Gastropoda; family Physidae; genus Physella; species Physella acuta. The sequence goes on from NW_026731794.1 coordinate 11,081, forward strand.
CATAGTTACAGAGATAAGGACACAGTAGTCAAACAATGGGCTGAGCTAAATACATAGTTACAGAGATAAGGAAACAGTAGTCAAACAATGGGCTGAGCTAAATACATAGTTACAGAGATAAAGACACAGTAGTCAAACAATGGGCTGAGCTAAATACATAGTTACAGAGATAAAGACACAGTAGTCAAACAATGGGTTGAGCTAAATACATAGTTACAGAGATAAAGACACAGTAGTCAAACAATGGGCTGAGCTAAATACATAGTTACAGAGATAAGGAAACAGTAGTCAAACAATGGGCTGAGCTAAATACATAGTTACAGAGATAAGGACACAGTAGTCAAACAATGGGTTGAGCTAAATACATAGTTACAGAGATAAGGACACAGTAGTCAAACAATGGGTTGAGGTAAACAATGGGCTGAGGTAAACAATGGGCTGAGCTAAATACATAGTTACAGAGATAAGGACACAGTAGTCAAACAATGGGCTGAGCTAAATACATAGTTACAGAGATAAAGACACAGTAGTCAAACAATGGGTTGAGGTAAACAATGGGCTGAGGTAAACAATGGGCTGAGGTAAACAATGAGTTGAGGTAAACAATGGGCTGAGGTAAACAATGGGCTGAGGTAAACAATGGGCTGAGGTAAACAATGGGCTGAGGTAAACAATGGGCTGAGGTAAACAATGAGCAACTCCAGTAAACCCTAGCACCTTTATCTGTCACATCAAATTTACAAAATATTCAAATACCTTTGTACAATTCCATTCTTTTTTTGGCTGAAATAAAAAACATGAAATTGTTTCAGTTCTTTATTCAAATAGTGGCTAGGTTTGTGTGCTAATATTTGACATTAATCCGTTTAATATGTATATATATATTCATAAATATATATATGCATATATATATATATATATAAAATAAGCAAATGTGTCAGTATTTATCCTTTATAAATGATGACACTGTTCATGAGTTTGGCATAAAGTTTTGGGAGTTGGTTGTTGTTGGGTTAACAATTGTGTATAAAAGTCATGTGGGACTCACCATGTTGATTTGAATGCTGGATATTTCAACTGAGATGTTCACAGAGCAAATGTCAATGTACCTGGAGAAATAGTGTACACAAACACACAAATGTCAATGTACCTGGAGAAATAGTGTACACAAACACACAAATGTCAATGTACCTGGAGAAATAGTGTACACAAACACACAAATGTCAATGTACCTGGAGAAATAGTGTACACACAGGCTTGTCCAAATTCTTTCAAATCAGAAGTTGATTATAAACAGTGTAGTGAAAAATAAAAAGCTCAAACTATTCAGTGTCTCTTTCAGGCATCTCCTCAGGAAGTGCCCCCCCCCCCCCCCCCCCCCCAGGAGAATCTACTGTCCCACAGAACAAAATGGAATTTATATAGAAAATATATACTTTTAGCAGTGTCTGGACCCCCGGAAATTTTAGTCCCCCCCCCCCCCCTTGGAGAAAAGTCTGGAAGAAACACTGCAGATCATTACGCCAACTAAGTTAAAATAGTGTCAGTATTGTTAGGTCCTGGTCCTTAGGGTTAGGGTTGAATTGTGAACATTTAGTTATGTCAGTATTGTTAGGTCCTTTTGTCATAACTAAAAGTTCTCAATTCATGTCTGTGATTGTCAAGTTTCCTGTCTGTGATTGTCAAGTTTCATGTCTGTGATTGTCAAGTTTCATGTCTGTGATTGTCAAGTTTCATGTCTGTGATTGTCAAGTTTCAAGTCTGTGATTGTCAAGTTTCAAGTCTGTGATTGTCAAGTTTCAAGTCTGTGATTGTCAAGTTTCAAGTCTGTGATTGTCAAGTGAAATGCTGGCAACTAACCTGAGGTAAACAGAGAAACATCCCCATGTTTTGCTGTACCCAACTAACCTGAGGTAAACAGAGAAACACCCCCATGTTTTGCTGTACCCAACTAACCTGAGGTAAACAGAGAAACACCCCCATGTTTTGCTGTACCCAACTAACCTGAGGTCAACAGAGAAACATCCACATGTTTTGCTGTACCCAACTAACCTGAGGTAAACAGAGAAACATCCCCATGTTTTGCTGTACCCAACTAACCTGAGGTAAACAGAGAAACACCCCCATGTTTTGCTGTACCCAACTAACCTGAGGTAAACAGAGAAACATCCCCATGTTCTGCTGTACCCAACTAACCTGAGGTAAACAGAGAAACATCCCCATGTTCTGCTGTACCCAACTAACCTGAGGTAAACAGAGAAACACCCCCATGTTTTGCTGTACCCAACTAACCTGAGGTCAACAGAGAAACATCCCCATGTTGTGCTGTACCCAACTAACCTGAGGTAAACAGAGAAACATCCCCATGTTTTGCTGTACCCAACTAACCTGAGGTAAACAGAGAAACATCCCCATGTTGTGCTGTACCCAACTAACCTGAGGTAAACAGAGAAACATCCCCATGTTTTGCTGTACCCAACTAACCTGAGGTAAACAGAGAAACATCCCCATGTTTTGCTGTACCCAACTAACCTGAGGTAAACAGAGAAACATCCCCATGTTGTGCTGTACCCAACTAACCTGAGGTAAACAGAGAAACATCCCCATGTTTTGCTGTACCCAACTAACCTGAGGTAAACAGAGAAACATCCCCATGTTTTGCTGTACCCAACTAACCTGAGGTAAACAGAGAAACATCCCCATGTTTTGCTGTACCCAACTAACCTGAGGTAAACAGAGAAACATCCCCATGTTGTGCTGTACCCAACTAACCTGAGGTAAACAGAGAAACATCCCCATGTTTTGCTGTACCCAACTAACCTGAGGTAAACAGAGAAACATCCCCATGTTTTGCTGTACCCAACTAACCTGAGGTAAACAGAGAAACATCCCCATGTTTTGCTGTACCCAACTAACCTGAGGTAAACAGAGAAACATCCCCATGTTTTGCTGTACCCAACTAACCTGAGGTAAACAGAGAAACATCCCCATGTTTTGCTGTACCCAACTAACCTGAGGTAAACAGAGAAACATCCCCATGTTTTGCTGTACCCAACTAACCTGAGGTAAACAGAGAAACATCCCCATGTTTTGCTGTACCCAACTAACCTGAGGTAAACAGAGAAACATCCCCATGTTGTGCTGTACCCAACTAACCTGAGGTAAACAGAGAAACATCCCCATGTTGTGCTGTACCCAACTAACCTGAGGTAAACAGAGAAACATCCCCATGTTTTGCTGTACCCAACTAACCTGAGGTAAACAGAGAAACACCCCCATGTTTTGCTGTACCCAACTAACCTGAGGTAAACAGAGAAACATCCCCATGTTGTGCTGTACCCAACTAACCTGAGGTAAACAGAGAAACATCCCCATGTTGTGCTGTACCCAACTAACCTGAGGTAAACAGAGAAACATCCCCATGTTGTGCTGTACCCAACTAACCTGAGGTAAACAGAGAAACATGCCCATGTTTTGCTGTACCCAACTAACCTGAGGTAAACAGAGAAACATCCCCATGTTTTGCTGTACCCAACTAACCTGAGGTAAACAGAGAAACACCCCCATGTTTTGCTGTAGTTTGGTGCTGTGATACTGTGGAGTGCTGTATTTTCCTGTGGGCTGTAGACAAAGTTTGCTATAGACTCAAACAGCATGGGGGCAGATGAAAGATTCTAGTCACTGACTGCTATTTAGTTCTTTTGTTCTCTACTTTTCAGTCATTCATAATTTGTCAATTTGACACTATCACTACCTCCCCCCCCCCCCCCCCCAACCTCATGAAAGCAGCAGTCCATGAAGACAGATTACAGATGACAATGAAAAGATCAAGCAGTCCATGAAGACAGATTACAGATGACAATGAAAAGATCAAGCAGTCCATGAAGACAGATTACAGATGACAATGAAAAGATCAAGCAGTCCATGAAGACAGATTACAGATGACAATGAAAAGATCAAGCAGTCCATGAAGACAGATTACAGATGACAATGAAAAGATCAAGCAGTCCATGAAGACAGATTACAGATGACAATGAAAAGATCAAGCAGTCCATGAAGACAGATTACAGATGACAATGAAAAGATCAAGCAGTCCATGAAGACAGATTACAGATGACAATGAAAAGATCAAGCAGAACTTGTTTCCTCCCCTTAGTTTGAAATCGTTTAAAAAATAAATTATCTGCGCCAATAACCGTCACTAAACATTGGGCGTGAACCACAGCTCACTAGACTGGTGGGGGTGGGGGTTATGATGATATGGTCTGTTGCCCATGCCTGTAGAGCAAGGGAAGGGGCGGAAGGAGGGTTAGATAGTTGGCTTGCTGTTACACTTTCTTAAATCTATAGTATGTTGTGTGTGCAGTGTTCTCTTACACTTTCTTAAATCTATAGTATGTTGTGTGTGCAGTGTTCTGTTAAACTTTCTTAAATCTATAGTATGTTGTGTGTGTAGTGTTCTCTTACACTTTCTTATAGTTTCTTTCAGTGTATGTCCATTGTATGCATAACAATAATTTGCAGTGATGGTGTAAAAACTTGATACTCTTACGTTATACTGTTCAGATATTTTATGTTTGTATATTTTAATGGTATCACCTGGTGCTGTTGTTTGCCACAAAATGTTTCTGTTGAGTGGTTTCACTCTGATGCTTTGTATATTTGTGTCAGGCGGTTTGTTTGTATATTTGTGTCAGGCGGTTTGTTTGTATATTTGTGTAAGGCGGTTTGTTTGTATATTTGTGTAAGGCGGTTTGTTTGTATATTTGTGTCAGGCGGTTTGTTTGTATATTTGTGTCAGGCGGTTTGTTTGTATATTTGTGTCAGGCGGTTTGTTTGTATATTTGTGTCAGGCGGTTTGTTTGTATATTTGTGTAAGGCGGTTTGTTTGTATATTTGTGTAAGGCGGTTTGTTTGTATATTTGTGTCAGGCGGTTTGTTTGTATATTTGTGTCAGGCGGTTTGTTTGTATATTTGTGTCAGGCGGTTTGTTTGTATATTTGTGTAAGGCGGTTTGTTTGTATATTTGTGTAAGGCGGTTTGTTTGTATATTTGTGTAAGGCGGTTTGTTTGTATATTTGTGTAAGGCGGTTTGTTTGTATATTTGTGTAAGGCGGTTTGTTTGTATATTTGTGTAAGGCGGTTTGTTTGTATATTTGTGTAAGGCGGTTTGTTTGTATATTTGTGTAAGGCGGTTTATTTGTATATTTGTGTAAGGCGGTTTGTTTGTATATTTGTGTCAGGCGGTTTGTTTGTATATTTTTGTCAGGCGGTTTGTTTGTATATTTGTGTAAGGCGGTTTGTTTGTATATTTGTGTAAGGCGGTTTGTTTGTATATTTGTGTAAGGCGGTTTGTTTGTATATTTGTGTAAGGCGGTTTGTTTGTATATTTGTGTAAGGCGGTTTGTTTGTATATTTGTGTAAGGCGGTTTGTTTGTATATTTGTGTAAGGCGGTTTGTTTGTATATTTGTGTAAGGCGGTTTATTTGTATATTTGTGTAAGGCGGTTTGTTTGTATATTTGTGTAAGGCGGTTTGTTTGTATATTTGTGTAAGGCGGTTTGTTTGTATATTTGTGTAATGCGGTTTGTTTGTATATTTGTGTAAGGCGGTTTGTTTGTATATTTGTTTATTTGTGTAAGGCGGTTTGTTTGTATATTTGTGTCAGGCGGTTTGTTTGTATATTTGTGTAAGGCGGTTTGTTTGTATATTTGTGTCAGGCGGTTTGTTTGTATATTTGTGTAAGGCGGTTTGTTTGTATATTTGTGCAAGGCGGTTTGTTTGTATATTTGTGTAAGGCGGTTTGTTTGTATATTTGTGTAAGGCGGTTTGTTTGTATATTTGTGTAAGGCGGTTTGTTTGTATATTTGTGTCAGGCGGTTTGTTTGGCCCCACCACAACTACAGTTAATGATTACCTTATAGAGGTACAGGTTGAAGATTTTGGACTTGTCTTGTCCCCACCACAGCTACAGCTACTGCCATCACTAGACAACAAAGTTAAACATTGGATTAGAATCTTATGGAACAATAGCATTTCATTGTATGCATAATCCTATACAGGATTAAGTCAGGTAAGATTAATTGTGTCCCTAATTAGTTCAAGGGGTATAGTAGTGATGGTGTCTTAGTTCCACATTCACTCAACAAGTTTCTCAAACTGTCACCCACAGGTAGATTAAGTCAGGTAACATTAATTGTGTCCCTAATTAGTTCAAGGGGTATAGTAGTGATGGTGTCTTAGTTCCACATTCACTCAACAAGTTTCTCAAACTGTCACCCACAGGTAGATAGACCCACCTTTTTATAGCCAAGAATGTCATGTCAAATGGACAGGTTTTGTCTGCCACAATCTGGTCCTGCTTCACCTGGGTGGAATCAAATGGATGGCAATTTACAAGTTGTAAATGTAGGGCAGCTGTTGTAAATGTAGGACAGCTGTTGTAAATGTAGGACAGTTGTTGTAAATGTAGGACAGCTGTTGTAAATGTAGGGCAGCTGTTGTAAATGTAGGGCAGCTGTTGTAAATGTAGGACAGCTGTTGTAAATGTAAGGCAGTTGTAAATGTAGGGAGGCTGTTGTAAATGTAGGGAGGCTGTTGTAAATGTAGGACAGTTGTTGTAAATGTAGGACAGCTGTTGTAAATGTAGGACAGTTGTTGTAAATGTAGGACAGCTGTTGTAAATGTAGGACAGTTGTTGTAAATGTAGGACAGTTGTTGTAAATGTAGGACAGTTGTAAATGTAGGACAGCTGTTGTAAATGTAGGACAGTTGTTGTAAATGTAGGACAGTTGTTGTAAATGTAGGACAGTTGTTGTAAATGTAGGGCAGCTGTTGTAAATGTAGGACAGTTGTTGTAAATGTAGGACAGCTGTTGTAAATGTAGGACAGTTGTTGTAAATGTAGGACAGCTGTTGTAAATGTAGGGCAGCTGTTGTAAATGTAGGACAGTTGTTGTAAATGTAGGACAGCTGTTGTAAATGTAGGGAGGCTGTTGTAAATGTAGGACAGCTATTATAAATTGGGGGGACGGGACATATGTCCCCAGGCGCTGACCTTAGGGGGGCGCCAAATTGAAAGTTTGAGGGGATGGGGGGTGCAAATGAAAAGTTCGTGGGGGGGGGGGGCGAAAGTTTGAGGAAGGGGGGTGCAAATTGAAAATTTGCTCCAGAGGGGGACGCCAAATTGAAAGTATGTCCCCGGGCGCCGGGAATGGTCGCTACGCATCTAGTTATAACTGTGACCAAAAGGATGCCGCTACAAGATTTATTCTGCTGATTCAGCAAGTCTGACTCACACTTGTTGGTGGATGTTTCTCACTTGATTGTTGACATTTCTGTCTGGGATATTTGCTCAAGGCTTCTATAGCTTCTGACCTGCCCTGTTAGAGACAGCAAACATAACATGGAACATTCAGACTGGGTTGTTAGACAACACATGGAACATTCAGACTGGGTTGTTAGCACATGGAACATTCAGGCTGGGTTGTTAGACAACACATGGAACATTCAGACTGGGTTGTTAGACAACACATGGAACATTCAGGCTGGGTTGTTAGTACATGGAACATTCAGACTGGGTTGTTAGACAACAAATGGAACATTCAGACTGGATTGTTAGACAACACATGGAACATTCAGACTAGGTTGTTAGACAACACATGGAACATTCAGACTGGGTTGTTAGCACATGGAACATTCAGACTGGGTTGTTAGACAACACATGGAACATTCAGACTGGGTTGTTAGCACATGGAACATTCAGACTGGGTTGTTAGACAACACATGGAACATTTAGACTGGGTTGTTAGACAACACATGGAACATTCAGACTGGGTTGTTAGACAACACATGGAACACTCAGGCTGGGTTGTTAGACAACACATGGAACATTCAGACTGGGTTGTTAGACAACACATGGAACATTCAGACTGGGTTGTTAGACAACACATGGAACATTCAGACTGGGTTGTTAGTACATGGAACATTCAGGCTGGGTTGTTAGACAACACATGGAACATTCAGACTGGGTTGTTAGCACATGGAACATTCAGACTGGGTTGTTAGTACATGGAACATTCAGGCTGGGTTGTTAGACAACACATGGAACATTTAGACTGGATTGTTAGACAACACATGGAACATTCAGGCTGGATTGTTAGCACATGGAACATTCAGACTGGGTTGTTAGTACATGGAACATTCAGGCTGGGTTGTTAGACAACACATGGAACATTTAGACTGGATTGTTAGACAACACATGGAACATTCAGGCTGGGTTGTTAGACAACACATGGAACATTTAGACTGGGTTGTTAGACAACACATGGAACATTCAGACTGGGTTGTTAGACAACACATGGAACACTCAGGCTGGGTTGTTAGACAACACATGGAACATTCAGGCTGGGTTGTTAGACAACACATGGAACATTCAGACTAGGTTGTTAGACAACACATGGAACATTCAGACTGGGTTGTTAGACAACACATGGAACATTCAGACTGGGTTGTTAGCACATGGAACATTCAGGCTGGGTTGTTAGACAACACATGGAACATTTAGACTGGGTTGTTAGACAACACATGGAACATTTAGGCTGGGTTGTTAGACAACACATGGAACATTCAGGCTGGGTTGTTAGACAACACATGGAACATTCAGACTGGGTTGTTAGACAACAAATGGAACATTCAGACTGGGTTGTTAGACAACACATGGAACATTCAGACTGGGTTGTTAGACAACACATGGAACATTCAGACTGGGTTGTTAGCACATGGAACATTCAGGCTGGGTTGTTAGACAACACATGGAACATTCAGACTAGGTTGTTAGACAACACATGGAACATTTAGGCTGGGTTGTTAGACAACACATGGAACATTCAGACTGGGTTGTTAGACAACACATGGAACATTCAGGCTGGGTTGTTAGACAACACATGGAACATTCAGACTGGGTTGTTATACAACACATGGAACATTCAGACTGGGTTGTTAGACAACACATGGAACATTCAGACTGGGTTGTTAGACAACACATGGAACATTCAGGCTGGGTTGTTAGACAACACATGGAACATTTAGACTGGGTTGTTAGCACATGGAACATTCAGGCTGGGTTGTTAGACAACACATGGAACATTCAGGCTGGGTTGTTAGACAACACATGGAACATTCAGGCTGGGTTGTTAGACAACACATGGAACATTCAGACTGGGTTGTTAGACAACACATGGAACATTCAGACTGGGTTGTTAGCACATGGAACATTCAGGCTGGGTTGTTAGACAACACATGGAACATTTAGACTGGGTTGTTAGACAACACATGGAACATTCAAGCTGGGTTGTTAGACAACACATGGAACATTCAGGCTGGGTTGTTAGACAACACATGGAACATTCAGGCTGGGTTGTTAGACAACACATGGAACATTCAGACTGGATTGTTAGACAACACATGGAACATTCAGGCTGGGTTGTTAGACAACACATGGAACATTCAGGCTGGGTTGTTAGTACATGGAACATTTAGACTGGGTTGTTAGACAACACATGGAACATTCAGGCTGGGTTGTTAGACAACACATGGAACATTTAGACTGGGTTGTTAGACAACACATGGAACATTCAGACTGGGTTGTTAGTACATGGAACATTTAGACTGGGTTGTTAGACAACACATGGAACATTCAGGCTGGGTTGTTAGACAACACATGGAACATTTAGACTGGGTTGTTAGACAACACATGGAACATTCAGACTGGGTTGTTAGACAACACATGGAACATTCAGACTGGGTTGTTAGACAACACATGGAACATTCAGACTGGGTTGTTAGAAAACATGGAACATTCAGACTGGGTTGTTAGCACATGGAACATTCAGGCTGGGTTGTTAGACAACACATGGAACATTCAGGCTGGGTTGTTAGACAACACATGGAACATTTAGGCTGGGTTGTTAGACAACACATGGAACATTCAGACTGGGTTGTTAGCACATGGAACATTCAGGCTGGGTTGTTAGCACATGGAACATTCAGGCTGGGTTGTTAGACAACAAATGGAACATTCAGGCTGGGTTGTTAGACAACACATGGAACATTTAGGCTGGGTTGTTAGACAACACATGGAACATTTAGGCTGGGTTGTTAGACAACACATGGAACATTCAGGCTGGGTTGTTAGACAACACATGGAACATTCAAGCTGGGTTGTTAGACAACACATGGAACATTTAGACTGGGTTGTTAGTACATGGAACATTCAGGCTGGGTTGTTAGACAACACATGGAACATTTAGACTGGGTTGTTAGACAACACATGGAACATTCAGACTGGGTTGTTAGTACATGGAACATTCAGGCTGGGTTGTTAGACAACACATGGAACATTCAGACTGGGTTGTTAGTACATGGAACATTCAGACTGGGTTGTTAGACAACACATGGAACATTCAGGCTGGGTTGTTAGACAACACATGGAACATTCAGACTGGGTTGTTAGTACATGGAACATTCAGGCTGGGTTGTTAGACAACACATGGAACATTTAGACTGGGTTGTTAGACAACACATGGAACATTCAGACTGGGTTGTTAGTACATGGAACATTCAGACTGGGTTGTTAGTACATGGAACATTCAGACTGGGTTGTTAGTACATGGAACATTTAGACTGGGTTGTTAGAAAACATGGAACATTCAGACTGGGTTGTTAGCACATGGAACATTCAGGCTGGGTTGTTAGACAACACATGGAACATTCAGACTGGGTTGTTAGTACATGGAACATTCAGGCTGGGTTGTTAGACAACACATGGAACATTCAGGCTGGGTTGTTAGAACATGGAACATTCAGGCTGGGTTGTTAGACAACACATGGAACACTCAGACTGGGTTGTTAGTACATGGAACATTCAGGCTGGGTTGTTAGACAACACATGGAACATTCAGGCTGGGTTGTTAGAACATGGAACATTCAGGCTGGGTTGTTAGACAACACATGGAACACTCAGGCTGGGTTGTTAGACAACACATGGAACATTCAGGCTGGGTTGTTAGACAACACATGGAACATTCAGACTGGGTTGTTAGCACATGGAACATTCAGGCTGGGTTGTTAGTACATGGAACATTCAGGCTGGGTTTATAACAGCACATGAAACATTCAGACTGGGTTGTTAGACAACACATGGAACATTCAGACTGGGTTGTTAGCACATGGAACATTTAGACTGGGTTGTTAGACAACACATGGAACATTCAGGCTGGGTTGTTAGACAACACATGGAACATTCAGACTGGGTTGTTAGACAACACATGGAACATTCAGACTGGGTTGTTAGACAACACATGGAACATTCAGACTGGGTTGTTAGACAACACATGGAACATTCAGGCTGGGTTGTTAGACAACACATGGAACATTCAGACTGGGTTGTTAGTACATGGAACATTCAGGCTGGGTTGTTAGACAACACATGGAACATTCAGACTGGGTTGTTAGCACATGGAACATTCAGACTGGGTTGTTAGTACATGGAACATTCAGGCTGGGTTGTTAGACAACACATGGAACATTTAGACTGGATTGTTAGACAACACATGGAACATTCAGGCTGGATTGTTAGCACATGGAACATTCAGACTGGGTTGTTAGTACATGGAACATTCAGGCTGGGTTGTTAGACAACACATGGAACATTTAGACTGGATTGTTAGACAACACATGGAACATTCAGGCTGGGTTGTTAGACAACACATGGAACATTTAGACTGGGTTGTTAGACAACACATGGAACATTCAGACTGGGTTGTTAGACAACACATGGAACACTCAGGCTGGGTTGTTAGACAACACATGGAACATTCAGGCTGGGTTGTTAGACAACACATGGAACATTCAGACTAGGTTGTTAGACAACACATGGAACATTCAGACTGGGTTGTTAGACAACACATGGAACATTCAGACTGGGTTGTTAGCACATGGAACATTCAGGCTGGGTTGTTAGACAACACATGGAACATTTAGACTGGGTTGTTAGACAACACATGGAACATTTAGGCTGGGTTGTTAGACAACACATGGAACATTCAGGCTGGGTTGTTAGACAACACATGGAACATTCAGACTGCGTTGTTAGACAACACATGGAACATTCAAGCTGGGTTGTTAGACAACACATGGAACATTCAGACTGGGTTGTTAGACAACACATGGAACATTCAGACTGGGTTGTTAGACAACACATGGAACATTCAGGCTGGGTTGTTAGACAACACATGGAACATTCAGACTGGGTTGTTAGACAACACATGGAACATTCAGGCTGGGTTGTTAGACAACACATGGAACATTCAGACTGGGTTGTTAGTACATGGAACATTCAGGCTGGGTTGTTAGACAACACATGGAACATTCAAGCTGGGTTGTTAGACAACACATGGAACATTCAGACTGGGTTGTTAGACAACACATGGAACATTCAGACTGGGTTGTTAGACAACACATGGAACATTCAGGCTGGGTTGTTAGACAACACATGGAACATTCAGACTGGGTTGTTAGTACATGGAACATTCAGGCTGGGTTGTTAGACAACACATGGAACATTTAGACTGGGTTGTTAGACAACACATGGAACATTCAGACTGGGTTGTTAGTACATGGAACATTCAGACTGGGTTGTTAGTACATGGAACATTCAGACTGGGTTGTTAGTACATGGAACATTCAGGCTGGGTTGTTAGTACATGGAACATTCAGGCTGGGTTGTTAGTACATGGAACATTCAGGCTGGGTTGTTAGACAACACATGGAACATTTAGACTGGGTTGTTAGACAACACATGGAACATTCAGACTGGGTTGTTAGACAACACATGGAACATTCAGACTGGGTTGTTAGACAACACATGGAACATTTAGACTGGGTTGTTAGAAAACATGGAACATTCAGACTGGGTTGTTAGCACATGGAACATTCAGGCTGGGTTGTTAGACAACACATGGAACATTCAGACTGGGTTGTTAGTACATGGAACATTCAGGCTGGGTTGTTAGACAACACATGGAACATTCAGGCTGGGTTGTTAGACAACACATGGAACATTCAGACTGGGTTGTTAGTACATGGAACATTCAGGCTGGGTTGTTAGACAACACATGGAACATTCAGGCTGGGTTGTTAGACAACACATGGAACATTCAGGCTGGGTTGTTAGAACATGGAACATTCAGGCTGGGTTGTTAGACAACACATGGAACATTCAGGCTGGGTTGTTAGACAACACATGGAACATTTAGACTGGATTGTTAGACAACACATGGAACATTCAGACTGGGTTGTTAGCACATGGAACATTCAGGCTGGGTTGTTAGACAACACATGGAACACTCAGGCTGGGTTGTTAGACAACACATGGAACATTCAGGCTGGGTTGTTAGACAACACATGGAACATTCAGACTGGGTTGTTAGCACATGGAACATTCAGGCTGGGTTGTTAGTACATGGAACATTCAGGCTGGGTTTATAACAGCACATGAAACATTCAGACTGGGTTGTTAGACAACACATGGAACATTCAGACTGGGTTGTTAGCACATGGAACATTTAGACTGGGTTGTTAGACAACACATGGAACATTCAGGCTGGGTTGTTAGACAACACATGGAACATTCAGACTGGGTTGTTAGACAACACATGGAACATTCAGACTGGGTTGTTAGACAACACATGGAACATTCAGACTGGGTTGTTAGACAACACATGGAACATTCAGGCTGGGTTGTTAGACAACACATGGAACATTCAGACTGGGTTGTTAGTACATGGAACATTCAGGCTGGGTTGTTAGACAACACATGGAACATTCAGACTGGGTTGTTAGCACATGGAACATTCAGACTGGGTTGTTAGTACATGGAACATTCAGGCTGGGTTGTTAGACAACACATGGAACATTTAGACTGGATTGTTAGACAACACATGGAACATTCAGGCTGGATTGTTAGCACATGGAACATTCAGACTGGGTTGTTAGTACATGGAACATTCAGGCTGGGTTGTTAGACAACACATGGAACATTTAGACTGGATTGTTAGACAACACATGGAACATTCAGACTGGGTTGTTAGACAACACATGGAACACTCAGGCTGGGTTGTTAGACAACACATGGAACATTCAGGCTGGGTTGTTAGACAACACATGGAACATTCAGACTAGGTTGTTAGACAACACATGGAACATTCAGACTGGGTTGTTAGACAACACATGGAACATTCAGACTGGGTTGTTAGCACATGGAACATTCAGGCTGGGTTGTTAGACAACACATGGAACATTTAGACTGGGTTGTTAGACAACACATGGAACATTCAGGCTGGGTTTATAACAGCACATGAAACATTCAGACTGGGTTGTTAGACAACACATGGAACATTCAGACTGGGTTGTTAGCACATGGAACATTTAGACTGGGTTGTTAGACAACACATGGAACATTCAGGCTGGGTTGTTAGACAACACATGGAACATTCAGACTGGGTTGTTAGACAACACATGGAACATTCAGACTGGGTTGTTAGACAACACATGGAACATTCAGGCTGGGTTGTTAGACAACACATGGAACATTCAGACTGGGTTGTTAGTACATGGAACATTCAGGCTGGGTTGTTAGACAACACATGGAACATTCAAGCTGGGTTGTTAGACAACACATGGAACATTCAGACTGGGTTGTTAGACAACACATGGAACATTCAGACTGGGTTGTTAGACAACACATGGAACATTCAGACTGGGTTGTTAGACAACACATGGAACATTCAGGCTGGGTTGTTAGACAACACATGGAACATTCAGGCTGGGTTGTTAGACAACACATGGAACATTCAGACTGGGTTGTTAGCACATGGAACATTCAGGCTGGGTTGTTAGACAACACATGGAACATTTAGACTGGGTTGTTAGACAACACATGGAACATTCAGGCTGGGTTGTTAGACAACACATGGAACATTTAGACTGGGTTGTTAGACAACACATGGAACATTCAGACTGGGTTGTTAGACAACACATGGAACATTCAGACTGGGTTGTTAGTACATGGAACATTCAGGCTGGGTTGTTAGACAACACATGGAACATTCAGACTGGGTTGTTAGACAACACATGGAACATTCAGACTGGGTTGTTAGTACATGGAACATTCAGGCTGGGTTGTTAGACAACACATGGAACATTTAGACTGGGTTGTTAGACAACACATGGAACATTTAGGCTGGGTTGTTAGACAACACATGGAACAC
Organism: Physella acuta; assembly: GCF_028476545.2. NCBI lineage: Eukaryota > Metazoa > Mollusca > Gastropoda > Physidae > Physella > Physella acuta. The sequence goes on from NW_026731794.1 coordinate 26,408, forward strand.
TCAGGCTGGGTTGTTAGACAACACATGGAACATTCAGGCTGGGTTGTTAGTACATGGAACATTCATGCTGGGTTGTTAGTACATGGAACATTCAGACTGGGTTGTTAGACAACACATGGAACATTCAGACTGGGTTGTTAGTACATGGAACATTCAGGCTGGGTTGTTAGTACATGGAACATTCAGGCTGGGTTGTTAGTACATGGAACATTCAGACTGGGTTGTTAGACAACACATGGAACATTCAGACTGGGTTGTTAGTACATGGAACATTCAGACTGGGTTGTTAGACAACACATGGAACATTCAGACTGGGTTGTTAGTACATGGAACATTCAGGCTGGGTTGTTAGACAACACATGGAACATTTAGACTGGGTTGTTAGACAACACATGGAACATTTAGACTGGGTTGTTAGACAACACATGGAACATTCAGACTGGGTTGTTAGACAACACATGGAACATTCAGGCTGGGTTGTTAGTACATGGAACATTCAGACTGGGTTGTTAGACAACACATGGAACATCCAGACACAATAGACATTACCACAGCATTGGTCCTAGAGATCTGGGCCACCAGCCACCCCCCAATGGAGTCAATGTTGACTTGAGTTTCATGTTCCAAGAAAACAAGCAGAGCATAGGCTGTAGCCTCCACAGAGTTGACCTGAGATTTTGTACTATTTGCAGCTTGGTTGTGTAACTCTGGCAATGGTAGACAAGTCACTTTAGTTTTGTTGTACTGACCTAATAGTTTTGTTGTACTGACCTAATAGTTTTATTGTACTGACCTAATAGTTTTATTGTACTGACCTATTAGTTTTGTTGTACTGACCTAATAGTTTTGTTGTACTGACCTATTAGTTTTGTTGTACTGACCTTATAGTTTTGTTGTACTGACCTACTGACCTTATAGTTTTGTTGTACTGACCTTATAGTTTTGTTGTACTGACCTATTAGTTTTGTTGTACTGACCTATTAGTTTTGTTGTACTGACCTAATAGTTTTGTTGTACTGACCTAATAGTTTTGTTGTACTGACCTAATAGTTTTGTTGTACTGACCTAATAGTTTTGTTGTACTGACCTAATTGTTTTGTTGTACTGACCTAATAGTTTTGTTGTACTGACCTAATAGTTTTGTTGTACTGACCTACTGACCTTATAGTTTTGTTGTACTGACCTAATAGTTTTGTTGTACTGACCTAATAGTTTTGTTGTACTGAACTACTGACCTAATAGTTTTGTTGTACGGACCTTATAGTTTTGTTGTACTGACCTAATAGTTTTGTTGTACTGACCTAATAGTTTTGTTGTACTGACCTAATAGTTTTGTTGTACTGACCTAATAGTTTTGTTGTACTGACCTACTGACCTAATAGTTTTGTTGTACTGACCTAATAGTTTTGTTGTACTTACCTAATAGTTTTGTTGTACTGACCTAATAGTTTTATTGTACGGACCTTATAGTTTTGTTGTACTGACCTAATAGTTCTGTTGTACTGACCTTATAGTTTTGTTGTACTGACCTAATAGTTTTGTTGTACTGACCTAATAGTTTTGTTGTACTGACCTAATAGTTTTGTTGTACTGACCTAATAGTTTTGTTGTACTGACCTAATAGTTCTGTTGTACTGACCTAATAGTTTTGTTGTACTGATCTAATAGTTTTGTTGTACTGACCTACTGACCTAATAGTTTTGTTGTACTGACCTAATAGTTTTGTTGTACTGACCTAATAGTTTTATTGTACTGACCTAATAGTTTTGTTGTACTGACCTAATAGTTTTGTTGTACTGACCTATTAGTTTTGTTGTACTGACCTAATAGTTTTGTTGTACAGACCTAATAGTTTTGTTGTACTGACCTAATAGTTTTGTTGTACTGACCTAATAGTTTTGTTGTACTGACCTATTAGTTTTGTTGTACTGACCTAATAGTTTTGTTGTACTGACCTAATAGTTTTGTTGTACTGACCTAATAGTTCTGTTGTACTGACCTAATAGTTTTGTTGTACTGACCTAATAGTTCTGTTGTACTGACCTAATAGTTTTGTTGTACTGACCTACTGACCTTATAGTTTTGTTGTACTGACCTAATAGTTTTGTTGTACTGACATAATAGTTTTGTTGTACTGACCTAATAGTTTTGTTGTACTGACCTAATAGTTTTGTTGTACTGACATAATAGTTTTGTTGTACTGACCTAATAGTTTTGTTGTACTGACCTAATAGTTTTGTTGTACTGACCTAATAGTTTTGTTGTACTGACCTAATAGTTTTGTTGTACTGACCTAATAGTTTTGTTGTACTGAGCTAATAGTTTTGTTGTACTGACCAAATAGTTTTGTTGTACTGACCTACTGACCTAATAGTTTTGTTGTACTGACCTAATAGCTTTGTTGTACTGACCTAATAGTTTTGTTGTACTGACCTAATAGTTTTGTTGTACTGACCTAATAGTTTTGTTGTACTGACCTAATAGTTTTGTTGTACTGACCTACTGACCTAATAGTTTTGTTGTACTGACCTAATAGTTTTGTTGTACTGACCTAATAGTTTTATTGTACTGACCTTATAGTTTTGTTGTACTGACCTAATAGTTTTGCTGTACTGACATAATAGTTTTGTTGTACTGACCTAATAGTTTTGTTGTACTGACCTAATAGTTTTATTGTACTGACCTAATAGTTTTATTGTACTGACCTAGTAGTTTTGTTGTACTGACCTAATAGTTTTGTTGTACTGACCTAATAGTTTTGTTGTACTGACCTAATAGTTCTGTTGTACTGACCTAATAGTTTTGTTGTACTGACCTAATAGTTTTGTTGTACAGACCTAATAGTTTTGTTGTACTGACCTAATAGTTTTGTTGTACTGACCTAATAGTTTTGTTGTACTGACCTATTAGTTTTGTTGTACTGACCTAATAGTTTTGTTGTACTGACCTAATAGTTTTGTTGTACTGACCTAATAGTTTTGTTGTACTGACCTAATAGTTTTGTTGTACTGACCTAATAGTTTTGTTGTACTGACCTAATTGTTTTGTTGTACTGACTTAATAGTTTTGTTGTACTGACCTAATAGTTTTGTTGTACTGACCTAATAGTTTTATTGTACTGACCTAATAGTTTTATTGTACTGACCTTATAGTTTTGTTGTACTGACCTAATAGTTTTGTTGTACTGACCTAATAGTTTTATTGTACTGACCTTATAGTTTTGTTGTACTGACCTTATAGTTTTGTTGTACTGACCTAATAGTTTTGTTGTACTGACCTAATAGTTTTGTTGTACTGACCTAATAGTTTTGTTGTACTGACCTAATAGTTTTGTTGTACTGACCTAATAGTTCTGTTGTACTGACCTAATAGTTTTGTTGTACTGACCTAATAGTTTTGTTGTACTGACCTACTGACCTAATAGTTTTGTTGTACTGACCTAATAGTTTTATTGTACTGACCTTATAGTTTTGTTGTACTGACCTAATAGTTTTGTTGTACTGACATAATAGTTTTGTTGTACTGACCTAATAGTTTTGTTGTACTGACCTAATAGTTTTGTTGTACTGACCTAATAGTTTTGTTGTACTGACCTAATAGTTTTGTTGTACTGACCTAATAGTTCTGTTGTACTGACCTAATAGTTTTGTTGTACTGACCTAATAGTTTTGTTGTACTGACCTAATAGTTTTGTTGTACTGACCTATTAGTTTTGTTGTACTGACCTAATAGTTTTGTTGTACTGACCTACTGACCTAATAGTTTTGTTGTACTGACCTAATAGTTTTGTTGTACTGACCTAATAGTTTTGTTGTACTGACCTAATAGTTTTGTTGTACTGACCTAATAGTTTTGTTGTACTGACCTAATAGTTTTGTTGTACTGACCTAATAGTTCTGTTGTACTGACCTAATAGTTTTGTTGTACTGACCTAATAGTTTTGTTGTACTGACCTAATAGTTTTGTTGTACTGACCTAATAGTTTTGTTGTACTGACCTACTGACCTAATAGTTTTGTTGTACTGACCTAATAGTTTTGTTGTACTGACCTAATAGTTTTGTTGTACTGACCTAATAGTTTTGTTGTACTGACCTAATAGTTTTGTTGTACTGACCTAATGGTTTTGTTGTACTGACCTATTAGTTTTGTTGTACTGACCTAATAGTTTTGTTGTACTGACCTAATAGTTTTGTTGTACTGACCTAATAGTTTTGTTGTACTGACCTATTAGTTTTGTTGTACTGACCTAATAGTTTTGTTGTACTGACCTAATAGTTTTGTTGTACTGACCTAATAGTTTTGTTGTACTGACCTAATAGTTTTGTTGTACTGAACTACTGACCTAATAGTTTTGTTGTACTGACCTAATAGTTTTGTTGTACTGACCTAATAGTTTTATGGTACTGACCTAATAGTTTTGTTGTACCGACCTAATAGTTTTGTTGTACTGACCTACTGACCTAATAGTTTTGTTGTACTGACCTAATAGTTTTGTTGTACTGACCTAATAGTTTTGTTGTACTGACCTAATAGTTTTGTTGTACTGACCTAATAGTTTTGTTGTACTGACCTAATAGTTTTGTTGTACTGACCTATTAGTTTTGTTGTACTGACCTAATAGTTTTGTTGTACTGACCTAATAGTTTTGTCGTACTGACCTAATAGTTTTGTTGTACTGACCTAATAGTTTTGTCGTACTGACCTAATAGTTTTGTTGTACTGACCTAATAGTTTTGTTGTACTGACCTAATAGTTTTGTTGTACTGACCTAATAGTTTTGTTGTACTGAACTACTGACCTAATAGTTTTGTTGTACTGACCTATTAGTTTTGTTGTACTGACCTTATAGTTTTGTTGTACTGACCTTATAGTTTTGTTGTACTGACCTACTAGTTTTGTTGTACTGACCTAATAGTTTTGTTGTACTGACCTAATAGTTTTGTTGTACTAACCTATTAGTTTTGTTGTACTGACCTAATAGTTTTGTTGTACTGACCTAATAGTTTTGTTGTACTGACCTAATAGTTTTGTTGTACTGACCTAATAGTTTTGTTGTACTGAACTACTGACCTAATAGTTTTGTTGTACTGACCTAATTGTTTTGTTGTACTGACCTAATAGTTTTGTTGTACTGACCTACTGACCTAATAGTTTTGTTGTACTGACCTAATAGTTTTGTTGTACTGACCTACTGACCTAATAGTTTTGTTGTACTGACCTACTGACCTAATAGTTTTGTTGTACTGACCTAATAGTTTTGTTGTACTGACCTAATAGTTTTGTTGTACTGACCTAATAGTTTTGTTGTACTGACCTAATAGTTTTGTTGTACTGACCTATTAGTTTTGTTGTACTGACCTAATAGTTTTGTTGTACTGACCTAATAGTTTTGTTGTACTGACCTAATAGTTTTGTTGTACTGACCTAATAGTTTTGTTGTACTGACCTATTAGTTTTGTTGTACTGACCTTATAGTTTTGTTGTACTGACCTAATAGTTTTGTTGTACTGACCTAATAGTTTTGTTGTACTGACCTAATAGTTTTGTTGTACTGACCTAATAGTTTTGTTGTACTGACCTATTAGTTTTGTTGTACTGACCTTATAGTTTTGTTGTACTGACCTAATAGTTTTGTTGTACTGACCTAATAGTTTTGTTGTACTGACCTAATAGTTTTGTTGTACTGACCTAATAGTTTTGTTGTACTGAACTACTGACCTAATAGTTTTGTTGTACTGACCTATTAGTTTTGTTGTACTGACCTTATAGTTTTGTTGTACTGACCTTATAGTTTTGTTGTACTGACCTACTAGTTTTGTTGTACTGACCTAATAGTTTTGTTGTACTGACCTAATAGTTTTGTTGTACTAACCTATTAGTTTTGTTGTACTGACCTAATAGTTTTGTTGTACTGACCTAATAGTTTTGTTGTACTGACCTAATAGTTTTGTTGTACTGACCTAATAGTTTTGTTGTACTGAACTACTGACCTAATAGTTTTGTTGTACTGACCTAATTGTTTTGTTGTACTGACCTAATAGTTTTGTTGTACTGACCTACTGACCTAATAGTTTTGTTGTACTGACCTAATAGTTTTGTTGTACTGACCTACTGACCTAATAGTTTTGTTGTACTGACCTACTGACCTAATAGTTTTGTTGTACTGACCTAATAGTTTTGTTGTACTGACCTAATAGTTTTGTTGTACTGACCTAATAGTTTTGTTGTACTGACCTAATAGTTTTGTTGTACTGACCTATTAGTTTTGTTGTACTGACCTAATAGTTTTGTTGTACTGACCTAATAGTTTTGTTGTACTGACCTAATAGTTTTGTTGTACTGACCTATTAGTTTTGTTGTACTGACCTAATAGTTTTGTTGTACTGACCTAATAGTTTTGTTGTACTGACCTAATAGTTTTGTTGTACTGACCTAATAGTTTTGTTGTACTGAACTACTGACCTAATAGTTTTGTTGTACTGACCTAATTGTTTTGTTGTACTGACCTAATAGTTTTGTTGTACTGACCTAATAGTTTTGTTGTACTGACCTAATAGTTTTGTTGTACTGACCTAATAGTTTTGTTGTACTGACCTATTAGTTTTGTTGTACTGACCTTATAGTTTTGTTGTACTGACCTAATAGTTTTGTTGTACTGACCTAATAGTTTTGTTGTACTGACCTAATAGTTTTGTTGTACTGACCTATTAGTTTTGTTGTACTGACCTAATAGTTTTGTTGTACTGACCTAATAGTTTTGTTGTACTGACCTAATAGTTTTGTTGTACTGACCTAATAGTTTTGTTGTACTGAACTACTGACCTAATAGTTTTGTTGTACTGACCTAATTGTTTTGTTGTACTGACCTAATAGTTTTGTTGTACTGACCTACTGACCTAATAGTTTTGTTGTACTGACCTAATAGTTTTGTTGTACTGACCTACTGACCTAATAGTTTTGTTGTACTGACCTACTGACCTAATAGTTTTGTTGTACTGACCTAATAGTTTTGTTGTACTGACCTAATAGTTTTGTTGTACTGACCTACTGACCTAATAGTTTTGTTGTACTGACCTAATAGTTTTGTTGTACTGACCTAATAGTTTTGTTGTACTGACCTAATAGTTTTGTTGTACTGACCTATTAGTTTTGTTGTACTGACCTAATAGTTTTGTTGTACTGACCTAATAGTTTTGTTGTACTGACCTAATAGTTTTGTTGTACTGACCTAATAGTTTTGTTGTACTGAACTACTGACCTAATAGTTTTGTTGTACTGACCTAATTGTTTTGTTGTACTGACCTAATAGTTTTGTTGTACTGACCTACTGACCTAATAGTTTTGTTGTACTGACCTAATAGTTTTGTTGTACTGACCTACTGACCTAATAGTTTTGTTGTACTGACCTACTGACCTAATAGTTTTGTTGTACTGACCTAATAGTTTTGTTGTACTGACCTAATAGTTTTGTTGTACTGACCTACTGACCTAATAGTTTTGTTGTACTGACCTAATAGTTTTGTTGTACTGACCTAATAGTTTTGTTGTACTGACCTAATAGTTTTGTTGTACTGACCCAATAGTTTTGTTGTACTGACCCAATAGTTTTGTTGTACTGACCTAATAGTTTTGTTGTACTGACCTAATAGTTTTGTTGTACTGACCTTCATCCAAGAAAGCCTTGAGATCTGCGTGTGTGGCCTGCTGATGAAACAAGTGAAGTGCATACGTGACTTTAGCTCGCACCAGAGTTTGATTGGCCAGGCCAAGGTTGTCTTCTAGAAACACAGCCAGGTACGCTTGAAGGACAAGATCTTCTTCCTACAACAACAAAACTTCTGTAAACACAGCAAGTTTCACATTAGGGTCCATCTAGCAAATTTTAACCAGAATAAAAACATTGTTTTACCTTCTCTGATCTATTACACTGAATAAATGCAATCAAAACTTCAGCTGCCAGCATCAGTCTAGAGTCCAAAGTCTCCTGAAAAAAAAACATAATTTTTTTTAACAACCATTTAATTTATATATATACACACACACACACACACACGTGTGTGTGTGTAACTAGTGTAGTTACAAAAACAACATATTTGTCAACAAGGACAAGTTCAATGCCAAAACCGAACCGAGCTATGGGTAACTAGTGGAAAGTTACCCACGCCACAATTGATAACAATGTAATAGTTGTCTGTCAACAAGGACAAAACTGAACAGAGTTATTAAGCAACGGTGATATACACAAGTTGTGATGTAGCTGGTCTGACTATATGTAGGTCTGACATGTCAACAAAAAGTGACACTTTGATGCAACCAACTCTGTAAACAGATGAACTAACCAATATGAGATATGACGCAATTGGTGGTACCAAAATAGGATAGTTTGACTTTCATAGACATTGTTGACAACACCCGATGGACAGCTGGGTGTGTCAGGGGGTGTGTCAGGGGGTGTGTCAGGGGGTGTGTCAGGGGGTGTGTATATAAGCAGGATGGACAGCTGGGTGTGTCAGGGGGTGTGTCAGGGGGTGTGTATATAAGCAGGATGGACAGCTGGGTGTGTCAGGGGGTGTGTATATAAGCAGGATGGACAGCTGGGTGTGTCAGGGGGTGTGTCAGGGGGTGTGTATATAAGCAGCGCTACTTTTGGGTTTGTGTTGAGGCAGAGAATGATTGGGCACTGAAATGCTGAGAGATAGAGAATGAATAGAATCAGAGAGAGAGAGAGCGCTAGAATCAGAGAGAGAGAGAGAGAGCGCTAGAATCAGAGAGAGAGAGAGAGAGCGCTAGAATCAGAGAGAGCGAGCTATCTGTTGTTGTGAATGTTGTTGGTATGTAGTCACATACATGTCACAATAGTAGACATGAACTATCTTCCAAATTCCAACAATAAGGCATTTTAGAGAACTATTGTCAAAGAACAAACAATACTAGAGTTACCTTCTCTTGAAGTCTTGGGTTGTATTCTTTCATTGAACCATCTTGTTTGACATTTTTTAGAAGCCATTTGAATCCTTGATCCCTCAAATTCTGATCCACAAAAGTAAAAGCTGAGGCATGACAAAGTGTTTTAAGCACAAGAACTGTTAACCTGTTGAAAAAATGATTGGAAGAGTTAGGACATCTTGTAGGTGCTGCACGCTGCTAATCTTGACCACCTCGGTTTTGTCAACAGTTAAGGTTAGGTTTTACTTCAGCAATAATTCTTAATTACAAACATTTTATTTTTATCTGGAATAAGATATGATGAAAAAATCAAAAACATTCCCCCTAACAAGGGAAACAAAATCAAAAACATTCCCCCTAACAAGGGAAACAAAATTAAAAACATTCCCCCTAACAAGGGAAACTTAACAGAGCCATGGGATATTTCCCCCTTCAAATATTTGATGCCAAGTTTGAAATTTTCAAGTTCTTTACTTTTGCTAATTTTATTATTTATACATTTTTAAAAATTAGTAAACAGTACATTCAGTGTATAAAATAAATTAAAGGCAGTATTTAGAATATCCGTGTTTTACCGACCATATTGCACTTTATAAATTCATGCATATTTTTCAGTACTTTTTAAAATTTACAATAAGTTTCATGACTAAAACCATTGCGCACCTAATGAACGTGATGACTTAATATAATAATGGAGAATAGTTGATTAAAAATTATAATTAGTAAACAGTACATTCAGTAAATAAAAGATAGCCTTTTATCATAATTATAATATTCCAACAATAGTGTACTCTTACACATCTGCATAATTTGCATTCACATTTTGCTAATTATATTATTCCAACAATTATTCCGTCTTGCAGATTTTGCATTCAGATTTTAGCATGAGTTCAATTTATTTTTAAAGTACCTCCCTTGGCAAAATTACTAAACAGTTTAATTAGATTTTTCCAACCTATAGTTATTATGTTATTAAAATGTATCCACTTTTTATTTTTTCTAGGAATATTAACGAAAATGATATTTGACATTGATCCTTTTAATATGTTTTAGCGATGTGCTTGTATTTAATATTCTCTTTACATTATGCGAAAGAGTAAAAACAGTGGCAACTATAAAATAGCTTTATGTCGTTATATAAACAAACCCTACTCTATTACTTATAATAAGAGAATGCGATGCACTTAAAAGCACTGCATGGTGCAATGTTTACTTTTATGGTTCCAAAATCTATATCGATGATGGACTGACACACTACCTAGCCGCTTATATTATAGACTAGCTGCATCCCGTGCTCCGCCAAGTTAAATCTTTTTTTAATGTACCAACTTTGGAACAGAACAAAACAAACAAAAACACAACACAAACAAAACACAACCACAACACAACACAACACAACCACAACACAACCGCAACCACAACACAACCACAACACAACAATAGAATCACCACCGAACAACACGCTTTTCCTAGGCGTCCGCGCCCAGAGAGAGCCTTTCCAGCATTCTCTATACTATAATTCTTAATTTTCACCATCTGTTAACACCGAAAAACAAAAAATAGTGATTTTGAGAGATCATAGTCTAATTAGAAAATAATGTAAATAATCTTAACATGTTTTTATTTTACTTTTGAACCTTAACATATAATAATCAATGTGGTAGTAATAAAAAAATTAACTTAAATTATTGAGAGTGAGTTGAATATTGAAAACACGTTTTCCCCGGCGTCTGCGCACAGAGAGAGCCTTTCCGTTATTCTCAAAAAGTCTAATTTCAACATCTGTTTTCATAACACCGAAAAACAAAAGCAAACAGATAGTGATTTTTGAGAAATCATAGACTAATTAGAAAATAATAATAAATAATATAAATAATCTTAACATTTTTCTCTTTTAATTATGAACCTTAACATATAATAATCAATGCGGTAGTAATAAAAAAAAAATTATTTATGAGTTAAATATATTTTCAAATTACCTCCCTTGCAAAAATTACAACCAAAAAAAAGTTTAATTAATTAGTTTTTTCGACCTACTTTTATGAAAATGTATCCATTTTTTCTAGGAATATAAACGAAAATAATATTTGACATTGATCTTTTTAATATGTTTTAGCAATGTGCGTGTATTTAATATTTTCTTTACTTTATGGGTCTACAGCTAGTGCACTTGTCTCAGTGTCTGACTGGGTCTACAGCTAGTGCACTTGTCTCAGTGTCTGACTGGGTCTATAGCTAGTGCACTTGTCTCAGTGTCTGACTGGGTCTATAGCTAGTGCACTTGTCTCAGTGTCTGACTGGGTCTACAGCTAGTGCACTTGTCTCAGTGTCTGACTGGGTCTACAGCTAGTGCACTTGTCTCAGTGTCTGACTGGGTCTACAGCTAGTGCACTTGTCTCAGTGTCTGACTGGGTCTACAGCTAGTGCACTTGTCTCAGTGTCTGACTGGGTCTACAACTGGGTCTACAGCTAGTGCACTTGTCTCAGTGTCTGACTGGGTCTACAGCTAGTGCACTTGTCTCAGTGTCTGACTGGGTCTACAGCTAGTGCACTTGTCTCAGTGTCTGACTGGGTCTACAGCTAGTGCACTTGTCTCAGTGTCTGACTGGGTCTACAGCTAGTGCACTTGTCTCAGTGTCTGACTGGGTCTACAGCTAGTGCACTTGTCTCAGTGTCTGACTGGGTCTACAGCTAGTGCACTTGTCTATGAGTCTCACCATGTAGCTGGCAGTGAGCTGTTGAGCTGTGGAACAAATGCTGGGCCACGTCTAAACTTCTGCAGTCTGGCTAAACCTGGAGACAAACAAACATGCACCAATAGCTTGAGTTTTGGACTTCACATTTTAAATTCTTATTCCTTTACAATTTTAATAACTAAATAGTTACTAATTAGCACTAGTAATTGATTGTCAGCAAGTGTAAAAGAAGTTACAAATGGCCCACACTGATTAGCACTAGCTGCTGACCTCAACTTACAATGTAAACAAACAATGAGAAACTCCCCACATTCTAGAAGTAAAAACTCTTTTTTTTTAAAGTTTAATGTTATCAGCTAAATGGTATCCCTATTGTAAAAACTCTTTTTTTTTAAAGTTTAATGTTATCAGCTAAATGACATCCCTATTGTAAAAACTCTTTTGTTTTAAAGTTTAATGTTAAAAACTCTATTATTTTATTACTGAATGCTTCATAACATACCAGGTGTAATTTGCATGACAGCTTTTTCCTTCAAACTTTCATCTAAGAGTCCAGCTTGGTCTAAGTAAATAAGGGCATGAACAGTTGCTCCCAGCTCATTTACCACTTCTTCAGCGCTGCTAGACTGGTCAGCAGTGTCAGAGATGATGTCACACATTAGCTCCGCTGTTCATGGCACAAAGTTGAACGAGTTAATTCATTAATTTAGATACAAGTATCATCCCAGTGTAAGATAAATGGTAGCTGTCCACTACAAAATGTTGACACCACTACAAATGTTGACACCACTACAAATGTTGACACCACTACAAATATTGACACCACTACAAATGTTGACACCACTACAAATGTTGACACCACTACAAATGTTGACACCACTACAAATGTTGACACCACTACAAATGTTGACACTACTACAAATGTTGACATCACTACAAATGTTGACACCACTGCAAATGTTGACACCACTACAAATGTTGACATCACTACAAATGTTGACACTACTACAAATGTTGACACTACTACAAATGTTGACACCACTTACAAATGTTGACACTACTACAAATGTTGACACCACTACAAATGTTGACACCACTACAAATGTTGACACTACTGCAAATGTTGACACTACTACAAATGTTGACACTACTACAAATGTTGACACTACTACCAATGTTGACACTACTACAAATGTTGACACAAATAACTTGAACTTACTGATGCTAGTGGTCACTATTTGACAAGTCTTGTTTGAGTGACCTGGAACGTCAACTTTATTAAGGTTATCCGTGCGTGAGCATATGGGTGCTTTTAGACCCTCTTCCTAAACAAAAAAGGAGAAAAACAATTATTTTAAGCTCATAAACTACAAACAATTATTTTAAGCTCATAAACTACAAACAATTATTTTAAGCTCATAAACTACAAACAATTATTTTAAGCTCATAAACTACAAACAATTATTTTAAGCTCATAAACTACAAACAATTATTTTAAGCTCATAAACTACAAACAATTATTTTAAGCTCATAAACTACAAACAATTATTTTAAGCTCATAAACTACAAACAATTATTTTAAGCTCATAAACTACAAACAATTATTTTAAGCTCATAAAGTATTCAAAGAAAATAAAAAATAATCAGTATTAATCTGGCAGATAAAACAATGTTACATTTGTCAAGAATGACATGTTGAAAACTTAACAATGTAACCGTATCAAACTTGTTGAAAACTTAATGCTGTAACCTTATCAAACTTGTTGAAAACTTAATGCTGTAACCTTATCAAACTTGTTGAAAACTTAATGATGTAACCTTATCAAACTTGTTGAAAACTTAATGATGTAACCTTATCAAACTTGTTGAAAACTTAATGCTGTAACCTTATCAAACTTGTTGAAAACTTAATGATGTAACCTTATCAAACTTGTTGAAAACTTAATGCTGTAACCTTATCAAACTTGTTGAAAACTTAATGCTGTAACCTTATCAAACTTGTTGAAAACTTAATGCTGTAACCTTATCAAACTTGTTGAAAACTTAATGATGTAACCTTATCAAACTTGTTGAAAACTTAATGCTGTAACCTTATCAAACTTGTTGAAAACTTAATGCTGTAACCTTATCAAACTTGTTGAAAACTTAATGATGTAACCTTATCAAACTTGTTGAAAACTTAATGATGTAACCTTATCAAACTTGTTGAAAACTTAATGCTGTAACCTTATCAAACTTGTTGAAAACTTAATGATGTAACCTTATCAAACTTGTTGAAAACTTAATGCTGTAACCTTATCAAACTTGTTGAAAACTTAATGCTGTAACCTTATCAAACTTGTTGAAAACTTAATGATGTAACCTTATCAAACTTGTTGAAAACTTAATGCTGTAACCTTATCAAACTTGTTGAAAACTTAATGCTGTAACCTTATCAAACTTGTTGAAAACTTAATGCTGTAACCTTATCAAACTTGTTGAAAACTTAATGCTGTAACCTTATCAAACTTGTTGAAAACTTAATGATGTAACCTTATCAAACTTGTTGAAAACTTAATGCTGTAACCTTATCAAACTTGTTGAAAACTTAATGCTGTAACCTTATCAAACTTGTTGAAAACTTAATGATGTAACCTTATCAAACTTGTTGAAAACTTAATGCTGTAACCTTATCAAACTTGTTGAAAACTTAATGCTGTAACCTTATCAAACTTGTTGAAAACTTAATGCTGTAACCTTATCAAACTTGTTGAAAACTTAATGCTGTAACCTTATCAAACTTGTTGAAAACTTAATGATGTAACCTTATCAAACTTGTTGAAAACTTAATGCTGTAACCTTATCAAACTTGTTGAAAACTTAATGATGTAACCTTATCAAACTTGTTGAAAACTTACTTGAAATGTGATTGTTTTCGTCAGCCTGTGAATGACTGTTGTTGTAGTTAGATCAAGTAAAACCACCAGCAAAGAACACTCTGTTATGTTTTCTGTGTTGAATGGTCTAGCCTAGACAAAACATTCAGATCATACGATCGGATGAATGTACACAATACACACACAGTTTGTTAAAACCAATACAAGACAGAACTAGACATAATTATTTACATTGGATATAACTATACCGTAATATTTTCATAGTGAGCAGAGTATTTTGGTACAACCAACATTCTTTCAAACGTTTTATTCCCAGAAAAATTGAGGCAGGAACTAATAACTTGTATTGTAACCTGGTGAAAAAAAATTGTGTTTCCATTCTTCAATCTTTGATTCCTCACGCTATATTAGCAAAAATTAGATAAAATTTCTTGTCTAATAAAACAGTTCATATCTAGACTAATAAGATGAATAGTTTGCCCACTTATGTGCTAGACTTGACCAATTATGTTATATGGTAGACTTGCCCAATTATGTTATGTTGTAGACTTGCCCAATTATGTTATGTTGTAGACTTGCCCAATTATGTTATGTTGTAGACTTTCCCAATTATGTTATGTTGTAGACTTGCCCAATTATGTTATATGGTAGACTTGCCCAATTATGTTATGTTGTAGACTTTCCCAATTATGTTATGTTGTAGACTTGCCCAATTATGTTATGTTGTAGACTTGCCCAATTATGTTATGTTGTAGACTTGCCCAATTATGTTATGTTGTAGACTTGCCCAATTATGTTATGTTGTAGACTTGCCCAATTATGTTATGTTGTAGACTTGCCCAATTATGTTATGTTGTAGACTTGCCCAATTATGTTATGTTGTAGACTTGCCCAATTATGTTATGTTGTAGACTTGCCCAATTATGTTATGTTGTAGACTTGCCCAATTATGTTATGTTGTAGACTTGCCCAATTATGTTATGTTGTAGACTTGCCCAATTATGTTATGTTGTAGACTTGCCCAATTATGTTATGTTGTAGACTTGCCCAATTATGTTATGTTGTAGACTTGCCCAATTATGTTATGTTGTAGACTTGCCCAATTATGTTATGTTGTAGACTTGCCCAATTATGTTATGTTGTAGACTTGCCCAATTATGATATGTTGTAGACTAGATGATGGGATAACATTTGTTTTTCCAGATTATATGAAGTACAAATAAGTACCAACCCTGGATGAAGTAACTACCAACCCTGGATGAAGTAACTACCAACCCTGGATGAAGTAAGAACTGTGAGTACCAACCCTGGATGAAGTAACTACCAACCCTGGATGAAGTAAGAATTGTGAGTACCAACCCTGGATGAAGTAACTACCAACCCTGGATGAAGTAACTACCAACCCTGGATGAAGTAAGAACTGTGAGTACCAACCCTGGATGAAGTAACTACCAACCCTGGATGAAGTAAGAATTGTGAGTACCTTGTGCGTATCGTGTGCTTGCCGATTGAGCACTGTGATGTTGATGGGAAAACATGAATGTCTGCTGACTTGAGAGGGCGCCACAAGCTCCAGATACTGGAGTTGGTTGACAGAGATCTCCAGGGGATCTGTCACACAGATGCCACCCTGGGCAGAGATGCCCACTGCCACAACTGACCACACTGTCTGGTCATTAGGCAAGGTCAAGCTCACAGTTTTGTTGGTCTCATTGCTACATGTGGACAACAGAAAGGACATTTAGATCTACCATCTGACATTTAGATCTACCATCCTGTGTTCAACTCTACCATCCGTCATTTAGATCTACCATCCTATGTTAAACTCTACCATCTGACATTTAGATCTACCATCCAGTGTTCAACTCTACCATCCGACATTTAGATCTACCATCCTATGTTAAACTCTACCATCTGACAATTAGATCTACCATCCTATGTTAAACTCTACCATCTGACATTTAGATCTACCATCCTATGTTAAACTCTACCATCTGACAATTAGATCTACCATCCTATGTTAAACTCTACCATCCGACATTTAGATCTACCATCCTATGTTAAACTCTACCATCTGACATTTAGATCTACCATCCTATGTTAAACTCTACCATCCGACATTTAGATCTACCATCTGACATTTAGATCTACTATCCTATGTTAAACTCTACCATCTGACATTTAGATCTACCATCCTGTGTTCAACTCTACCATCCGACATTTAGATCTACCATCCTATGTTAAACTCTACCATCTGACAATTAGATCTACCATCCTATGTTAAACTCTACCATCTGACATTTAGATCTACCATCCTATGTTAAACTCTACCATCTGACAATTAGATCTACCATCCTATGTTAAACTCTACCATCCGACATTTAGATCTACCATCCTATGTTAAACTCTACCATCTGACATTTAGATCTACCATCCTATGTTAAACTCTACCATCCGACATTTAGATCTACCATCTGACATTTAGATCTACTATCCTATGTTAAACTCTACCATCTGACATTTAGATCTACCATCCTATGTTAAACTCAACCATCAGACATTTAGATCTACCATCTGACATTTAGATCTACCATCCTATGTTAAACTCTACCATCTGACATTTAGATCTACCATCCTATGTTAAACTCTATCATCTGACAATTAGATCTACCATCTGACAATTAGATCTACCATCCTATGTTAAACTCTACCATCTGACATTTAGATCTACCATCTGACATTTAGATCTACCATCCTATGTTAAACTCTACCATCTGACATTTAGATCTACCATCCTATGTTAAACTCAACCATCTGACATTTAGATCTACTATCCTATGTTAAACTCAACCATCTGACATTTAGATCTACCATCCTATGTTAAACTCTACCATCTGACATTTAGATCTACCATCTGACATTTAGATCTACCATCTGACATTTAGATCTACCATCTGACATTTAGATCTACCATCTGACATTTAGATCTACCATCTGACATTTAGATCTACCATCTGACATTTAGATCTACCATCTGACATTTAGATCTACCATCTGACATTTAGATCTACCATCCTATGTTAAACTCAACCATCTGACATTTAGATCTACCATCTGACATTTAGATCTACCATCTGACATTTAGATCTACCATCTGACATTTAGATCTACCATCTGACATTTAGATCTACCATCTGACATTTAGATCTACCATCCTATGTTAAACTCTACCATCTGACATTTAGATCTACCATCCTGTGTTCAACTCTACCATCCGACATTTAGATCTACCATCCTATGTTAAACTCTACCATCTGACAATGAGATCTACCATCCTATGTTAAACTCTACCATCTGACATTTAGATCTACCATCCTATGTTAAACTCTACCATCTGACAATTAGATCTACCATCCTATGTTAAACTCTACCATCCGACATTTAGATCTACCATCCTATGTTAAACTCTACCATCTGACATTTAGATCTACCATCCTATGTTAAACTCTACCATCCGACATTTAGATCTACCATCTGACATTTAGATCTACTATCCTATGTTAAACTCTACCATCTGACATTTAGATCTACCATCCTATGTTAAACTCAACCATCAGACATTTAGATCTACCATCTGACATTTAGATCTACCATCCTATGTTAAACTCTACCATCTGACATTTAGATCTACCATCCTATGTTAAACTCTATCATCTGACAATTAGATCTACCATCTGACAATTAGATCTACCATCCTATGTTAAACTCTACGATCTGACATTTAGATCTACCATCTGACATTTAGATCTACAATCCTATGTTAAACTCTACCATCTGACATTTAGATCTACCATCCTATGTTAAACTCAACCATCTGACAATTAGATCTACTATCCTATGTTAAACTCAACCATCTGACATTTAGATCTACTATCCTATGTTAAACTCAACAATCTGACATTTAGATCTACCATCCTATGTTAAACTCTACCATCTGACATTTAGATCTACCATCTGACATTTAGATCTACCATCTGACATTTAGATCTACCATCTGACATTTAGATCTACCATCTGACATTTAGATCTACCATCTGACATTTAGATCTACCATCTGACATTTAGATCTACCATCTGACATTTAGATCTACCATCTGACATTTAGATCTACCATCCTATGTTAAACTCAACCATCTGACATTTAGATCTACCATCTGACATTTAGATCTACCATCTGACATTTAGATCTACCATCTGACATTTAGATCTACCATCTGACATTTAGATCTACCATCTGACATTTAGATCTACCATCTGACATTTAGATCTACCATCTGACATTTAGATCTACCATCTGACATTTAGATCTACCATCTGACATTTAGATCTACCATCTGACATTTAGATCTACCATCTGACATTTAGATCTACCATCTGACATTTAGATCTACCATCTGACATTTAGATCTACCATCTGACATTTAGATCTACCATCTGACATTTAGATCTACCATCTGACATTTAGATCTACCATCTGACATTTAGATCTACCATCTGACATTTAGATCTACCATCTGACATTTAGATCTACCATCTGACATATAGATCTACCATCTGACATTTAGATCTACCATCCTATGTTAAACTCTACCATCTGACATTTAGATCTACCATCCTATGTTAAACTCAACCATCTGACAATTAGATCTACTATCCTATGTTAAACTCAACCATCTGACATTTAGATCTACTATCCTATGTTAAACTCAACCATCTGACATTTAGATCTACCATCCTATGTTAAACTCTACCATCTGACATTTAGATCTACCATCCGACATTTAGATCTACCATCTGACATTTAGATCTACCATCTGACATTTAGATCTACCATCCTATGTTAAACTCTACCATCTGACATTTAGATCTACCATCTGACATTTAGATCTACCATCCTATGTTAAACTCTACCACCTGACATTTAGATCTACCATCCTATGTTAAACTCTACCATCTGACAATTAGATCTACTATCCTATGTTAAACTCAACCATCTGACATTTAGATCTACCATCCTATGTTAAACTCTACCATCTGACATTTAGATCTACCATCTGACATTTAGATCTACCATCTGACATTTAGATCTACCATCTGACATTTAGATCTACCATCTGACATTTAGATCTACCATCTGACATTTAGATCTACCATCCTATGTTAAACTCAACCATCTGACATTTAGATCTACCATCTGACATTTAGATCTACCATCTGACATTTAGATCTACCATCTGACATTTAGATCTACCATCTGACATTTAGATCTACCATCTGACATTTAGATCTACCATCTGACATTTAGATCTGACATTTAGATCTACCATCCTATGTTAAACTCTACCATCTGACATTTAGATCTACCATCTGACATTTAGATCTACCATCTGACATTTAGATCTGACATTTAGATCTACCATCTGTCATTTAGCTCCTCCCCAATGCTGAGTGACAAACCTAACCTGCTGAATGCTAATAAACTAAAACCACCATCAAGACTTACTTGAGAAATTCTTCTAACAGCCAGGACTCATTTCTGACCACAGGGTTCTTGACATTCTTGCCATACAATGTCTCAGTATTCTTGTCATTAGATGTCTCAGTATTCTTGTCATTAGATGTCTCAGTATTCTTGTCATTAGATGTCTCAGTATTCTTGTCATTAGATGTCTCAGTATTCTTGCCATTAGATGCCTCAGTATTTATTCCAATGGCCTGATGATGTTGAGCCCCTAATTAAAGTTAAAACAAAACATTTCTCACATTGCACTCATTAACTCATCGCTTTATAAATTCTGGGGGACGGAGTGGTCTAGCGGTAGAGAGCTGGACTGCTAACCCGTAAGTCTCGAGTTCGAATCCGGGTTCAAGTCAGTAGACCGTCCCTGAGTCCACCCAACTCTGATGGGTACCTAACTCACGTTAGGGAAAGTAAAGGCGGCTGGGCATAGTGCTGACCACACTATCTCTTCATATGCCGAGGTCACAGAAACAAGTGAACTCTACTTCACTTGCCCGATAGACCGTCAGGTTTGAAAGGGAAACTTTACTTTATAAATTCTGTTGCTGCCATTACTTTGTTCTCACACTTGTAACCATCACAAGTCTCAAACCCCCCCCCCCTCCAAGATGACTGTTGACAAATGAGTGGTTTAGTAGAATACAACTGTTACAATGAATGTCTACAAACACAATGTACAAACATATACAAACAAAACATGTTGTACAAACTATTCTTAGGTGTGTTGTCCACTTGTTTCCCATCAGTCCTGATGACCAAGTAATCAAGCCCAGAGTTCTAGAAGTAAGAACAGAAGCAAAGTCAATTTTAGCATGGACCAACAAAATTCTCTAAAAGTAAGAACAGAAGCAAAGTCAATTTTAGCATGGACCAACAAAATTCTCTAAAAGTAAGAACAGAGGCAAAGTCAATTTTAGCATGGACCAACAAAATTCTCTAAAAGTAAGAACAGAAGCAAAGTCAATTTTAGCATGGACCAACAAAATTCTCTAAAAGTAAGAACAGAAGCAAAGTCAATTTTAGCATGGACCAACTTTGAGATTTTTCACCAAAAGTTTGCATCCTGTGGATTGTGCATGATTAAAATGTGGTCAACTAAATTGTTACATCAAAACAGTAACATGTAGTTGGTCATGTGACCTACCTCAAGAACTAGGGATGAATTAAGCCCATCCCATGGACCTGTGACCTACCTCAACTAGGGATGAATTAAGCCCATCCCATGGACCTGTGACCTACCTCAACTAGGGATGAATTAAGCCCATCCCATGGACCTGTGACCTACCTCAAGAACTAGGGATGAATTAAGCCCATCCCATGGACATGTGACCTACCTCAAGAACTGGGGATGAATAAAGACCATCCCATGGACCTGTGACTTACCTCAACTAGGGATGAATTAAGCCCATCCCATGGACCTGTGACCTACCTCAACTAGGGATGAATTAAGCCCATCCCATGGACCTGTGACCTACCTCAACTAGGGATGAATTAAGCCCATCCCATGGACCTGTGACCTACCTCAAGAACTAGGGATGAATTAAGCCCATCCCATGGACCTGTGACCTACCTCAACTAGGGATGAATTAAGCCCATCCCATGGACCTGTGACCTACCTCAACTAGGGATGAATTAAGCCCATCCCATGGACCTGTGACCTACCTCAACTAGGGATGAATTAAGCCCATCCCATGGACCTGTGACCTACCTCAAGAACTAGGGATGAATTAAGCCCATCCCATGGACCTGTGACCTACCTCAACTAGGGATGAATTAAGCCCATCCCATGGACCTGTGACCTACCTCAACTAGGGATGAATTAAGCCCATCCCATGGACCTGTGACCTACCTCAAGAACTAGGGATGAATTAAGCCCATCCCATGGACATGTGACCTACCTCAAGAACTGGGGATGAATAAAGACCATCCCATGGACCTGTGACTTACCTCAACTAGGGATGAATTAAGCCCATCTCATGGACCTGTGACCTACCTCAACTAGGGATGAATTAAGCCCATCCCATGGACCTGTGACCTACCTCAACTAGGGATGAATTAAGCCCATCTCATGGACCTGTGACCTACCTCAACTAGGGATGAATTAAGCCCATCCCATGGACCTGTGACCTACCTCAACTAGGGATGAATTAAGCCCATCCCATGGACCTGTGACCTACCTCAAGAACTAGGGATGAATTAAGCCCATCCCATGGACCTGTGACCTACCTCAACTAGGGATGAATTAAGCCCATCCCATGGACCTGTGACCTACCTCAAGAACTAGGGATGAATTAAGCCCATCCCATGGACCTGTGACCTACCTCAACTAGGGATGAATAAAGCCCATCCCATGGTCCTGTGACCTACTTCAACTAGGGATGAATTAAGCCCATCCCATGGACCTGTGACCTACCTCAAGAACTAGGGATGAATTAAGCCTATCCCATGGACCTGTGACCTACCTCAACTAGGGATGAATTAAGCCCATCCCATGGACCTGTGACCTACCTCAACTAGGGATGAATTAAGCCCATCCCATGGACCTGTGACCTACCTCAACTAGGGATGAATTAAGCCCATCCCATGGACCTGTGACCTACCTCAACTAGGGATGAATTAAGCCCATCCCATGGACCTGTGACCTACCTCAAGAACTAGGGATGAATTAAGCCCATCCCATGGACCTGTGACCTACCTCAACTAGGGATGAATTAAGCCCATCCCATGGACCTGTGACCTACCTCAACTAGGGATGAATTAAGCCCATCCCATGGACCAGTGACCTACCTCAACTAGGGATGAATTAAGCCCATCCCATGGACCTGTGACCTACCTCAACTAGGGATGAATTAAGCCCATCCCATGGACCTGTAACCTACCTCAACTAGGGATGAATTAAGCCCATCCCATGGACATGTGACCTACCTCAAGAACTGGGGATGAATAAAGACCATCCCATGGACCTGTGACTTACCTCAACTAGGGATGAATTAAGCCCATCTCATGGACCTGTGACCTACCTCAACTAGGGATGAATTAAGCCCATCCCATGGACCTGTGACCTACCTCAACTAGGGATGAATTAAGCCCATCCCATGGACCTGTGACTTACCTCAACTAGGGATGAATTAAGCCCATCCCATGGACCTGTGACCTACCTCAACTAGGGATGAATTAAGCCCATCCCATGGACCTGTGACCTACCTCAACTAGGGATGAATTAAGCCCATCCCTAGAGCCCTGGTCCCTGTTGTCCAATTGTTGGAACACCTGCAGTAGAAGTAGAAAGAATACTTGTGTTACTTAAGGATTTTATCAACTTGGGTTACTTAAGGATTTTATCAACTTGGGTGACTTAAGGATTTTATCAACTTGGGTGACTTAAGGATTTTATCAACTTGGGTTACTTAAGGATTTTATCAACTTGTTACTTAAGGATTTTATAAACTTGGGTTACTTAAGGATTTTATCAACTTGGGTGACTTAAGGATTTTATCAACTTGGGTGACTTAAGGATTTTATCAACTTGGGTTACTTAAGGATTTTATCAACTTGGGTTTCTTAAGGATTTTATCAACTTGTTACTTAAGGATTTTATCAACTTGGGTTACTTAAGGATTTTATCAACTTGGGTTTCTTAAGGATTTTATCAACTTGTGTTACTTAAGGATTTTATCAACTTGGGTTACTTAAGGATTTTATCAACTTGTGTTACTTAAGGATTTTATCAACTTGTGTTACTTAAGGATTTTATCAACTTGTGTTACTTAAGGATTTTATCAACTTGTGTTACTTAAGGATTTTATCAACTTGGGTTTCTTAAGGATTTTATCAACTTGTTACTTAAGGATTTTATCAACTTGGGTTACTTAAGGATTTTATCAACTTGGGTTACTTAAGGATTTTATCAACTTGGGTGACTTAAGGATTTTATCAACTTGTTACTTAAGGATTTTATCAACTTGGGTGACTTAAGGATTTTATCAACTTGGGTTACTTAAGGATTTTATCAACTTGTTACTTAAGGATTTTATCAACTTGGGTTTCTTAAGGATTTTATCAACTTGGGTTTCTTAAGGATTTTATCAACTTGGGTTTCTTAAGGATTTTATCAACTTAATACTTAAGGATTTTATCAACTTGGGTTACTTAAGGATTTTATCAACTTGTGTTACTTAAGGATTTTATCAACTTGTGTTACTTAAGGATTTTATCAACTTGGGTTACTTAAGGATTTTATCAACTTGTGTTACTTAAGGATTTTATCAACTTGGGTTACTTAAGGATTTTATCAACTTGGGTTACTTAAGGATTTTATCAACTTGGGTTTCTTAAGGATTTTATCAACTTGTGTTACTTAAGGATTTTATCAACTTGGGTTACTTAAGGATTTTATCAACTTGTGTTACTTAAGGATTTTATCAACTTGTGTTACTTAAGGATTTTATCAACTTGGGTTACTTAAGGATTTTATCAACTTGGGTTACTTAAGGATTTTATCAACTTGGGTTACTTAAGGATTTTATCAACTTAATACTTAAGGATTTTATCAACTTGGGTTACTTAAGGATTTTATCAACTTGGGTTACTTAAGGATTTTATCAACTTGGGTGACTTAAGGATTTTATCAACTTGTTACTTAAGGATTTTATCAACTTGGGTTACTTAAGGATTTTATCAACTTAATACTTAAGGATTTTATCAACTTGGGTTACTTAAGGATTTTATCAACTTGGGTTACTTAAGGATTTTATCAACTTGGGTGACTTAAGGATTTTATCAACTTGTTACTTAAGGATTTTATCAACTTGGGTTACTTAAGGATTTTATCAACTTGGGTTTCTTAAGGATTTTATCAACTTGTTACTTAAGGATTTTATCAACTTGGGTTACTTAAGGATTTTATCAACTTGGGTGACTTAAGGATTTTATCAACTTGGGTTACTTAAGGATTTTATCAACTTAATACTTAAGGATTTTATCAACTTGGGTTACTTAAGGATAATATCAACTTGTTACTTAAGGATTTTATCAACTTGGGTTTCTTAAGGATTTTATCAACTTGTTACTTAAGGATTTTATCAACTTGGGTTACTTAAGGATTTTATCAACTTGGGTTACTTAAGGATTTTATCAACTTGGGTTTCTTAAGGATTTTATCAACTTGGGTTTCTTAAGGATTTATCAATTTGGGTTTCTTAAGGATTTTATCAACTTGGGTTACTTAAGGATTTTATCAACTTGTGTTACTTAAGGATTTTATCAACTTGGGTTACTTAAGGATTTTATCAACTTGTGTTACTTAAGGATTTTATCAACTTGGGTTTCTTAAGGATTTTATCAACTTGGGTTACTTAAGGATTTTATCAACTTGGGTTTCTTAAGGATTTTATCAACTTGTTACTTAAGGATTTTATCAACTTGGGTTTCTTAAGGATTTTATCAACTTGGGTTTCTTAAGGATTTTATCAACTTGGGTTTCTTAGGATTTTATCAACTTGGGTTACTTAAGGATTTTATCAACTTGGGTTACTTAAGGATTTTATCACTTGGGTTTCTTAAGGATTTTATCAACTTGGGTTTCTTAAGGATTTTATCAACTTGTTACTTAAGGATTTTATCAACTTGGGTTACTTAAGGATTTTATCAACTTGGGTTACTTAAGGATTTTATCAACTTGGGTTTCTTAAGGATTTTATCAACTTGTTACTTAAGGATTTTATCAACTTGTGTTACTTAAGGATTTTATCAACTTGTTACTTAAGGATTTTATCAACTTGTGTTACTTAAGGATTTTATCAACTTGGGTTTCTTAAGGATTTTATCAACTTGGGTTACTTAAGGATTTTATCAACTTGGGTTACTTAAGGATTTTATCAACTTGTGTTACTTAAGGATTTTATCAACTTGGGTTACTTAAGGATTTTATCAACTTGTGTTACTTAAGGATTTTTTCAACTTGTGTTACTTAAGGATTTTATCAACTTGTGTTACCAAAATTTTTCCATCAATTTTATTTTTGTGGAAAAGCATTTTCGGATGTACCTTAAAAAGCTATAGAGGAAAAATTGTTTTTTTACCAGAGCCTACCCCCTTAAAAGCTCTAGTTAACTTTCTTTACAAACATTATAAAAACTCTTTATAAAAAGATTTTAAAAATGTAAAACTTACCATCTGTCGTGTTAGAGTCTGTTTATCATTCAGCATTAGAACAGCTTTATCCACCGCCCAAATAGCAACACGCATGCCTGGGCTACCAGTTATTGTTATCTTAGCTTCTTCCTTGAGTTTATAAGGAACAGTTGCTGACTTGATCCCAACCTAGGAAGAAACATTGGAGAAAATCATTTGCTAGACATGAAAACTTTCAGTCCCAGCTTAAGTTTTATTTGCTTTGCCTGCTGCTATGGTACATAAAAAGTAACTGAAAGAATGCCTTCACAGGTAAGTTTTTCACAGAGGCCAGTGCAGGGCCTGGCCAGGACGGCTAGTCCTAATATATAAATCCCCACATTCGCACATCTCTCTCTCTCTCTCTTTCTCTGTCCGCAAAAAATTTTCGCCGGACATCACGTCAGAATCGGCAGCGATATATGGAGAACTTTTTACGAACTTTTGTTGAAAATAATATGTTAGATGTTTTAAATGTATAACCACAATTTTACTTAAAGAAGAAAAATAAAAATTAAAGGCGTATTCGAATGCAGAGAAACAGTATTATTTATGCAACCGGAAAAGCATTAATACATGTGAAAAAGAACGCATAAAACTGTGACGTCGCTATTGCTTATACATTAACTAATGACGTCATCTGCTGTGTTTTGAATAAAAAGAAATGAACTATTTCATTCAAATTTGATTTAGATCTACGTACACTATGAAATGTATACAATACAATTTTTCCGGACTAAACTCATAAAATTTATTTTATTTATTTGGATTCTAGATCTAGAGATTCTAGATCTAGACTAGATCTAAATCTACAAATCTACGCAATAACTAGATTCTATATCGAGACGTAGACGCTACTAAGATCTAGAATCTAGATCTAGATTTAGACTCTAACTTCTCTAGAATCTATTCCAAAAATAAATTTCTATATTAGGACTAAACTATTTCAAGACATAACTATTTTATACAAAATCTTTGTTTGGAACTGGCTAATTTGGGATAAAAAAATTAATTTGAAAGAATAGGCATATTCGCGTAAGTTAAGGTTTTAAAATACGTCTTTTATTCTCTGTGTGTTATAAGGTGCCTATATAGCGGAGATGATAGTGTACTTAAACCCACGCAGGTGGTGCGGGTTCGAGACGCACCAAGTCAACTTAGTAAATCTTTTTTTTTTTTATTTTGCTCGGGCTAAACTTTAAAAAAAATTCTATTAGGATTCTAGATCTAGATGATCTAGATCTACGAAGAAATTAGACTTACACAGATGTACACCCTACCTAGATCTAGAATCTATTCAAACAATACATTTCTATACTAAAGTATTTCAGGCCTTAATTACTTTATTGAAATCTTTGTTTATCTATGCAATTTGCTAATCTCTATAATATATAAAGCAAAGTTGTCGGGTGCCCGATAGGGCACTTCCCGGCGCCGCAGGCGCTTCAAATTTGGCAGGATCTTGCCTTGGGGCGACAGAACACGAGGGCCGGTTGGCCGAAAAGTCTACGATGAGGGGGTCAAAACTGACCTCGACTGACCGGCGCCTTATATGAACTATAAATCGAAAAAAAATGTCCACGGAGGAACCTCTTCATAACTCTTGAGGTCGTAGACCGACCCTCTGGCGAATTAATTAAGCATTCAAATTCTCAATGTTTTCGAAAGCCTAAGAAAAGCTGGGAAGCATGCCTAGTAGTACATAAAAAGCAACTGAAAGAATGCCTTACTTTATCAAGACAAGAGGGGTTTGTATCCACAAAAAGTGAATCTGACACAAGTTCATCTAATGTATGGTAATAAGCCACAATCCTGTAGTTAGGAGATAAATCAGGGCAGATATTTTTTGGTAGCTCAACTACAGAACTCCCATTGTTGTTTCTTGGAACTTTTGTGGTGTAGATGATTCTACCTTTAGAAAGTACCTTAGAAGATAATACAATAGGTTAGACTCATGTTTCAAATAGTTGTTGTATTCAAGACTATTAGAAAATAAAACAGGTTGTCTACTTACAGAAACTGTGAGGTACTTATGGATTTCTGTCCCAATGTTGTGATCTGTGGTGTTATTAGTTTTTTTATAATTCAGTGATACTAGATCACAAATATTTTTCTGAAAATATACACAGAATCTCTTGGTTTAATGTTGGCCATACAATCAGACCAATTATTAAAACACAATCCATATTGGGTTTGTAATGTGGGATAGTGTCAAGTGAGGTGTAGGGTATGCATTTCAATGTGGTGTATGTAGTGGGGTGCCTCGTGGTTTCTGTAGAAGGGGATGTGTGGTTCAGTGTCAGGGGTGGGGTAATGTTTGTTTATCTTGTCATGCAGATGGTGGTGCAGTGTTATATCCCCTCTTTCCTTCATTGATAATGTTTATCTTGTCATGCAGATGGTGGTGCAGTGTTATATCCCCTCTTTCCTTCATTGATATCATCAGAAGTTAAAATTACAAAGGTTGTTTTGGTTACAGGGCATTACCCCCCCCCCCCCGCCCCCCAGTATTTACCCCACGGAGCAATTACTGCCCTGTCAATTACCCCCCCCCCCCCAAGTTAGAATCCTAACACTAATTCAAATTTCATACCTGTATATTACCTTAATCCTAACTTTAAGAAAAAGACAAAAACCTAAGCCTTCACCTCAGCCTATATCTTAACACAAAACCAAAGCTAGACATTGGTAATGCCCTGTTCCCGGTTATTTTGTGCCTTTCTTTGAAATTTTCACACTACATATGATGGTGTTCGACAATGTGTCTGGGATATTATGTCCAAGAGATCATTTATCTGGGATATTATGTCCATAAGATCATTCATCTAGGATATTTTATCCTAAAATTATTTGTCTGGGATATTATGTCCAAGAGATCATTCATCTAGGATATTTTATCCTAAAATTATTTGTCTGGGATATTATGTCCATAAGATCATTCATCTAGGATATTTTATCCTAAAATTATTTGTCTGGGATATTATGTCCATAAGATCATTCATCTAGTATATTTTATCCTAAAATTATTTCTGGAATATTATGTCCAAGAGATCATTATCTAGGATATTGTGTCAATAAGATGATTTGTCTAGGATATTTTATCCTAAAATTATTTGTCTGGTAAATTTTATCCATGAGATCTTTAAATTATGCCTTAAATAACATGTAGGTAGAAAAATACAATAAAATCATGACCAACACACTAATTTCTAGATCTAGATCATCTATCTTGTAACTTGTTATTCATATGGCCTAGAACATAGCAAGGCTGAAATAATCAAATCAATGTTATGTCAAAGCTATGGTTTTTATTGGGGAGGAGAGGGAGGGGGGGTTCTCAGGTTTCTGGTTAACTTTTGTTGCTTCAAATTTGAAGCTGTCATTAAGAATTATTTTGATTTTAGATGTAGCCTAGAGAGTAGGTATATAGAACTAGAGGTCTACTAAACACTACTAAACCTATGCTTGTATCTATACTACTGTGTACAATGCCTGGAGAGGGGCGGGAGCAGGTTTAGAGAGTTGGTGTGCGTGCGTGGTGTCCTGCGACGTAGAGAATTATATATATATAGACTAGAGATGATTTTATTTTCACACCTATTGGAAAATTGTGTAGAGTAAATTTTTAAGGACTTTTTCTTTTATCCCCATTATTATCGTTTATTTTTGTGTGTAATCTAGGAACTGGGGAAATTAAAAGTTGAATTCCATATGCAGTGATATCCTTTATGTAGGTAAAATTTAGCTATAAAAATAGTCAATTATTTTATTTATTTTCATACCTATTTGAAAACTGCTTGGTGCAAATTTTAAAGGAATTTTTCTTTCATCCAATATTTCTTCGCTTATTTTTGTATGTAGTCAAAGAATGGGGGAATCAAAAGTTTCAAGTCAAAGAATGGGGGAATCAAAAGTTTAAAGTCAAAGAATAGGGGAATCAAAAGTTTAAAGTCAAAGAATGGGGGAATCAAAAGTTTAAAGTCAAAGAATGGGGGAATCAAAAGTTTCAAGTCAAAGAATGGGGGAATCAAAAGTTTAAAGTCAAAGAATGGGGGAATCAAAAGTTTAAAGTCAAAGAATGGGGAAATCAAAAGTTTAAAGTCAAAGAATGGGGGAATCAAAAGTTTAAAGTCAAAGAATGGGGGAATCAAAAGTTTAAAGTCAAAGAATGGGGGAATCAAAAGTTTTAAGTCAAAGAATGGGGGAATCAAAAGTTTAAAGTCAAAGAATGGGGGAATTAAAAGTTGAAAGGGTTTGGCGTGGTCAAGTCGGTATAGCACATGGTTTTTAAACTGAAAAGTCTCAAGTTTCGAACTCTCGAGCAGATGAGGCTCATTAGCTGGTGGAGACAACTCCAAAATCAATTAAGACTGAGATTTTTTCTAGTTAATAGTCAAGTGAAATTTAAGAACATAAGTAATTAATCATGTCTTTACAAAGAAATTAAATTCTATTACTTCTTTGCTTAAGATTAAATTGATATATATTTTATGATGAAATCAATAAATGATAGGAAATAAAGATAGATTGATGCCTGGTAATTTATTTGGAATAATTGATAGCATGAGGAGAATTATTTGAGGAAATCTAATTATAGATATCAAAATGTATGAACTAAGCAAAAATAATTCAATTATTTAAATAAGCTATTGCAGTTGCCATCTTAGTCTAGAAGTGTGAGGATCACTACTAGACTGACTGCCTGTCTCCTAAATATTTATACCTATATTTAAAGCAGGACAGTTCTGTTTGTTACTATCAAACTAATTATCACTCTCCTAGATGTATATGAAACCTTACCTTTTTTTTATCTACTCTATAGATGATAATGTTCTCTCTTGCAATGACTGTATTCACCTCCAAGAAATATTCTTTAGAAGTTGGATGTTCTTTATCTACAACTCTAGCCTAGCATAAAACCAGTCAAGTTAGTGTTGGTGAAATGGTGTATGAGGTCTTAAGGGCCTGGGCAGGTCATGAAAACCAAAATAACCAAGATGCTTATTTCTAAACCTAATGCTATAATATTAAGTATATGGTTATGACTTAAAGGGTTAAGTCTAAAAAAATTTAAAATGACCAAAAATGTCATACCATTGCCATGGTGATGGCGGCCATCTTGTATTTTGTTTTTTACAATTTTAACACTGAAATAACTTTCCTAATTATTATTAAAATTGATCAAAATTTTCTCGAGCTAATCTGTATAAATATACCAACACAAGTTTTCGAAAATGTGTATGATTTTTCTTTTACAGTTAAAAATGTGTATTATTTGTAACTCACTCTTCTTGTATTAGTCTTATATTTATAATGTTGTTTTGAGTGATGTCCCTTGTATATATATATATATGTCATGTGACTTCCTGTTCCCGTTCCGTCATGTTAGCTGAATAAAAGATCTATATACTATCAACATGGCTCTATCGTCAGTGTATCATTAATAGAAACATCAATCTATCACATTATTTGCACAAATTTCAATTTTTAAAGTGATTTTCAGAAAAAAAATTGTAAAAAAATTTTTTTTTTAGAATTTGAAAATGTAATCTACAAGAATTGTTACCAACATGTATTTCTATAATCCTTCAAGATTTTATTGAATTTGCATAAGCCATCTTTGAGTTATTTCATTGTTAAAAAGGTAAATAAAAAATCATGGCAACAGCATGAACTCTTTGAGTTATAACTATATGCTAAATATTACAGCATTAGGTTCAGAAAGAAAACATTTTGGTTATTTTGGTTTTCATCCCCCACCCATGCCCTTAACATGCTGCTACATAGATAAGTCTCTAGAAGACATTTAAAAATAAAAACATTTATTATCAGATGAAAACAAGTGAATCAGCACAAGAATTTCAACAAATTAAACTGTACTATTTGAGTCAATGAGAGCTTAGAAAATTGATGTTTGATTTCTAATTTTTTATTCATTGAAAAGCTTATTATAAAAGTTATTTATGATATTGTCAAAATAATGGAGTTATACTTATAAAACAATGTAGGCCTCTACTATCTTTTATGCTTTCCAATCTGGTTATTTTTTAGTCTACATTCCTAATGATTAAAATACTTTGCTTCATAATTCAAAGACATGAAAACCAGCTCACTAACTGATGGCACTACTCATTCTGCTGTAGAATTGTTTCATCTTAAAATTTACTTTCAACGACTCATTTATCTCGTCATCTCTTCCCATTCTTGCCAAGACAAATAGGGCAGATGAAGTAGAGTTCATCTGTTTCAATGACCTTGGTATACAGTGGTTATGTGGTCAGCACTATGCCCAGCCGCCTTAGCTTGAGTCAGTGACTCATCAGAGCTGGTCAGACTCAGGGTTGTCCTGCAGATTTTGGCCCCATTTTTTAATATCTAATTAGACTACCTGTGGTTCTTGAATAACCGTGTGTTTCTGTGATCATCCATAAATGACGTCATGTTTGTTTGACCATTTTTATATCTAATTAGACTACCTGTGGTTCTTGAATAACCGTGTGTTTCTGTGATCATCCATAAATGACGTCATGTTTGTTTGACCATTTTTATATCTAATTAGACTACCTGTGGTTCTTGAATAACCATGTGTTTCTGTGATCATCCATAAATGACGTCATGTTTGTTTGACCATTTTTATATCTAATTAGACTACCTGTGGTTCTTGAATAACCGTGTGTTTCTGTGATCATCCATAAATGACGTCATGTTTGTTTGACCATTTTTATATCTAATTAGACTACCTGTGGTTCTTGAATAACCGTGTGTTTCTGTGATCATCCATAAATGACGTCATGTTTGTTTGACCATTTTTATATCTAATTAGACTACCTGTGGTTCTTGAATAACCGTGTGTTTCTGTGATCATCCATAAATGACGTCATGTTTGTTTGACCATTTTTATATCTAATTAGACTACCTGTGGTTCTTGAATAACCGTGTGTTTCTGTGATCATCCATAAATGACGTCATGTTTGTTTGACCATTTTTATATCTAATTAGACTACCTGTGGTTCTTGAATAACCGTGTGTTTCTGTGATCATCCATAAATGACGTCATGTTTGTTTGACCATTTTTATATCTAATTAGACTACCTGTGGTTCTTGAATAACCGTGTGTTTCTGTGATCATCCATAAATGACGTCATGTTTGTTTGACCATTTTTATATCTAATTAGACTACCTGTGGTTCTTGAATAACCGTGTGTTTCTGTGATCATCCATAAATGACGTCATGTTTGTTTGACCATTTTTATATCTAATTAGACTACCTGTGGTTCTTGAATAACCGTGTGTTTCTGTGATCATCCATAAATTTATGTTTGTTTGACCATTTTTATATCTAATTAGACTACCTGTGGTTCTTGAATAACCGTGTGTTTCTGTGATCATCCATAAATGACGTCATGTTTGTTTGACCATTTTTATATCTAATTAGACTACCTGTGGTTCTTGAATAACCGTGTGTTTCTGTGATCATCCATAAATTTATGTTTGTTTGACCATTTTTATATCTAATTAGACTACCTGTGGTTCTTGAATAACCGTGTGTTTCTGTGATCATCCATAAATGACGTCATGTTTGTTTGACCATTTTTATATCTAATTAGACTACCTGTGGTTCTTGAATAACCGTGTGTTTCTGTGATCATCCATAAATTTATGTTTGTTTGACCATTTTTATATCTAATTAGACTACCTGTGGTTCTTGAATAATCGTGTGTTTCTGTGATCATCCATAAATGACATCATGTTTGTTTGACCATTTTTATATCTAATTAGACTACCCGTGGTTCTTGAATAACCGTGTGTTTCTGTGATCATCCATAAATGACGTCATGTTTGTTTGACCATTTTTATCTTTCCCCTTCCCACAGTCACACATTGGGTCACATTCAAAAAGACATCACACCTCGAAAAACATATTTTCGTCTTTTAAAAACACAGATTGCGGCTGTTCATATGCTGAGGTCACAGAAACAGGTGAACTCTACTTCACCTGCACCTGGTCCCGCCAAGTCCCAATAGGCAATTTTATTATTCACATTTTTTTTTTAAATTGAAACAAAAATTAACATTGGCATGATGTGTCTTGAACTCGTACCACCCACATGGTAACTGTTACTATCATCTCAGCTAGCTGGGCACATACAATAAAGTGCACATTTATAGGGGTAATTTTCTTAGCATCATATAATATTAATAAAGTTAAATTACCTAAATATTATTTAATATTTAATTATATCCAAATTTAGCCAATTCAATTGCCAAACAAACATAGATTTATATAAAATAAGTATGGCCTGAAATGTTTAAGGAATAAAATAGTTTAATAAAAAAACTCATTTATCTATTGTGTTTTTTAATTTATATTTTGTTTCTAACTAATTAATTTTGGTTTGGCCTATCGGTAGATCTAGATCTAGGCTAGATCAAATTAATTTTATGGTCAAATTAGAAGAACTGCCCAGCGTATCCTATTGAAAATCGATAATAATGTTGGAAAGTAATAAAAATAGCAAACAGAAAGATTAGCTTTATAATGTGTTAAACTTTTGAACTAGCAACATATGGTCTCCCATGGAAGCCACGATGTTCCATTGTTTGTTGTGCAACAAATGAATCAAGTGACGTCACTATAATGTCATTGTTCTGAACTTATATAATTAAAGTGGTGTTTCTACCAATGAATATATCAATAAATTAATTAAAGTCTTTAAATGAATTAGTGATTAACAGTTTGGTAAAAAAAAGAACATTATTCTCTACATAAATATGTATTTTACAGTTCTACAAATAGTGCAGATGTTCTCATGTAACCAAACAGACAAACAAACAAAAAACAAAATAAATAAATATATACATTTTTTTGCTTTAAAAGTAGCATGTAGATTAAAAAATGAGATGTTGTGTTGAAGTGAGTAAAGAACTTAACTAAAAAATGTGACGACATATTGCTCCATTAAAAATAGGTGTAAATCTTATCACAACATATGACCACTAACCCACAGAGTTATCTAACTTTGACTATCATAATAACAATTACAATAAAATGTCTAACAAACAAGGAATGTTCAGAAAATGTAAAGAAGAAATGTTTACCAGAAATTTGATCTTTGTATAGCCATTTGAAGTTGAAATATTTTCAAACATTTTCCCATACTGATCTAAATTCACTTGACGACTTTCCCCTATAAATGTATAAAGATGAAAATAAAAAATAGACTGATAAGATAAACACTTGATATATCAGATGTATCGGTTAAAATATTTTAAAACCTTACATTTAGAATTTGATCCTGAGACATACTCAATAGTTAGGTTGATTTGCTTTGATGATGCTATATTTCCAAGCTTAGATTTTGCTTGTGCCTAAAATCAAATTTAAGTACACATTTATTTTACTATCATTTTAGGAGGTTGCTGTTTTATAAACAATTCATAATATAATTAGTAGACAGAATATTAAGGGGGAACGCCCAAGTTAAAGGAAAATATTTGCAAGCACCAGGGACTTTTATGAAAATATGGTTGACATAGTTCTAAAATTTCATAAATTAACATATATATCTGCTGTATAACCATTGATCCTTCTTTTACTAATACTAATCGAGTCATAACAGAAAACATTCTTGAAATTTTTTCTTTTTTTAATTGGCAAAATTCCATTGAAATTAATGCTAAACTTAATGTTATTTCACCATAAAATGAACTTTGAAAATTTGAAAAAAATATTTCTAGCCGTTTTTTCTGTTACAAAAATTAGCAAGCTGACCCTATTATTGTTAGTATTAGAAGGATTATAGGGCAGTTATTATGTTACTTAATGAAATTTTACAAGTGCACAAAAGGTTGTTTTTTCAAATGTAATCTCAGAAGAGTCCCTGAGTGTTGCTAGCAAATGTTTTCCCTTAAGTAAACTAACTTATACATAAACAAAAAATAAAAAAGGCTTATTTATTCCAAAGTTTTTTTCCCAGCGCCTACCCCCTTAATAATCTACAATTTCTTTAGCATGACAACCATGGTTAATTTTCTCATGGTACAAATTTACTTTTGAATGTTCATATTTTTCTTAACCTTACCAATTTGTTAATGTAGATGTACAAATTTACTTTTGAATGTTCATATTTTTCTTAAGTTTACCAATTTGTTAATGTAGATGTACAAATTTACTTTTGAATGTTCATATTTTTCTTAACCTTACCAATTTGTTAATGTAGATGTACAAATCTACTTTTGAATGTTCATATTTTTCTTAAGCTTACCAATTTGTTAATGTAGATGTACAAATTTACTTTTGAATGTTCATATTTTTCTTAAGCTTACCAATTTGTTAATGTAAATGTACAAATTTACTTTTGAATGTTCATATTTTTCTTAACCTTACCAATTTGTTAATGTAGATGTACAAATCTACTTTTGAATGTTCATATTTTTCTTAACCTTACCAATTTGTTAATGTAGATGTACAAATCTACTTTTGAATGTTCATATTTTTCTTAAGCTAACCAATTTGTTAATGTAGATGTACAAATCTACTTTTGAATGTTCATATTTTTCTTAAGCTAACCAATTTGTTAATGTAGATGTACAAATCTACTTTTGAATGTTCATATTTTTCTTAACCTTACCAATTTGTTAATGTAGATGTACAAATCTACTTTTGAATGTTCATATTTTTCTTAAGCTAACCAATTTGTTAATGTAGATGTACAAATCTACTTTTGAATGTTCATATTTTTCTTAACCTTACCAATTTGTTAATGTAGATGTACAAATTTACTTTTGAATGTTCATATTTTTCTTAAGCTTACCAATTTGTTAATGTAGATGTACAAATTTACTTTTGAATGTTCATATTTTTCTTAAGCTAACCAATTTGTTAATGTAGATGTACAAATCTACTTTTGAATGTTCATATTTTTCTTAACCTTACCAATTTGTTAATGTAGATGTACAAATTTACTTTTGAATGTTCATATTTTTCTTAAGTTTACCAATTTGTTAATGTAGATGTACAAATCTACTTTTGAATGTTCATATTTTTCTTAAGCTTACCAATTTGTTAATGTAGATGTACAAATTTACTTTTGAATGTACATATTTTTCTTAAGCTTACCAATTTGTTAATGTAGATGTACAAATCTACTTTTGAATGTTCATATTTTTCTTAAGTGACACTCGTCAACTACTGCAGGGTACTACATATGGCCACTAACTACTGCAGGGTACTACATATGGCCACTACTGCAGGGTACTACATATGGCCACTAACTACTGCAGGGTACTACATATGGCCACTACTGCAGGGTACTACATATGGCCACTAACTACTGCAGGGTACTACATATGGCCACTAACTGCTGCAGGGTACTACATATGGCCACTAACTACTGCAGGGTACTACATATGGCCACTAACTACTGCAGGGTACTACATATGGCCACTAACTACTGCAGGGTACTACATATGGCCACTAACTACTGCAGGGTACTACATATAGCCACTAACTACTGCAGGGTACTACATATGGCCACTAACTACTGCAGGATACTACATATGGCCACTAACTACTGCAGGGTACTACATATGGCCACTAACTACTGCAGGGTACTACATATGGCCACTAACTACTGCAGGGTACTACATATGGCCACTAACTACTGCAGGGTACTACATATGGCCACTAACTACTGCAGGGTACTACATATGGCCACTACTGCAGGGTACTACATATGGCCACTAACTACTGCAGGGTACTACATATGGCCACTAACTACTGCAGGGTACTACATATGGCCACTAACTACTGCAGGGTACTACATATGGCCACTAACTACTGCAGGGTACTACATATGGCCACTAACTACTGCAGGGTACTACATATGGCCACTAACTACTGCAGGGTACTACATATGGCCACTAACTACTGCAGGGTACTACATATGGCCACTAACTACTGCAGGGTACTACATATGGCCACTACTGCAGGGTACTACATATGGCCACTAACTACTGCAGGGTACTACATATGGCCACTAACTACTGCAGGGTACTACATATGGCCACTAACTACTGCAGGGTACTACATATGGCCACTAACTACTGCAGGGTACTACATATGGCCACTAACTACTGCAGGGTACTACATATGGCCACTAACTACTGCAGAGTACTACATATGGCCACTAACTACTGCAGGGTACTACATATGGCCACTAACTACTGCAGGGTACTACATATGGCCACTACTGCAGGGTACTACATATGGCCACTAACTACTGCAGGGTACTACATATGGCCACTAACTACTGCAGGGTACTACATATGGCCACTAACTACTGCAGGGTACTACATATGGCCACTAACTACTGCAGGGTACTACATATGGCCACTACTGCAGGGTACTACATATGGCCACTAACTACTGCAGGGTACTACATATGGCCACTAACTACTGCAGGGTACTACATATGGCCACTAACTACTGCAGGATACTACATATGGCCACTAACTACTGCAGGGTACTACATATGGCCACTACTGCTGGGTACTACATATGGCCACTAACTACTGCAGGGTACTACATATGGCCACTAACTACTGCAGGGTACTACATATGGCCACTAACTACTGCAGGATACTACATATGGCCACTAACTACTGCAGGGTACTACATATGGCCACTACTGCTGGGTACTACATATGGCCACTAACTACTGCAGGGTACTACATATGGCCACTAACTACTGCAGGGTACTACATATGGCCACTAACTACTGCAGGGTACTACATATGGCCACTACTGCAGGGTACTACATATGGCCACTACTGCAGGGTACTACATATGCCCCTCCCTCACCCGATAGACTGCTGAAAGTATGCCCATTTTACATAATGATAGAATTAGAGATTAGCTTCATTCAGAGCTAAACTATCTTTTACCTGGAGTGTGTAGTTCGATCCTGGCTCAGAAAAATGTTTTGACTTAGAAAAATCTATCTGGTAAAAATGGTCAGAAAACACTGAGTGATTTTTTATAATGGACAAAGTTTTGTGGGTGTAGCTCTCTGTGATGGTTACATTCACGTACAAGTTTTCCTTCTCAAGAGACTTTAAGAAAGACTGGTTAAAGATCTCCAGAGAAACGCCAACAGTATCCTGAAAATCAAAGAAAATGACATTGTCACTGTCAGCTGTAACAGGCCACCCTACAGTCAGCTGTAACAGGCCACCCTACAGTCAGCTGTAACAGGCCACCCTACAGTCAGCTGTAACAGGCCACCCTACAGTCAGCTGTAACAGGCCACCCTACAGTCAGCTGTAACAGGCCACCCTAGTCAGCTGTAACAGGCCACCCTACAGCTGTAACAGGCCACCCTACAGCTGTAACAGGCCACCCTACAGTCAGCTGTAACAGGCCACCCTACAGCTGTAACAGGCCACCCTACAGCTGTAACAGGCCACCCTACAGCTGTAACAGGCCACCCTACAGTCAGCTGTTACAGGCCACCCTACAGCTGTAACAGGTCACCCTACAGTCAGCTGTAACAGGCCACCCTACAGCTGTAACAGGCCACCCTACAGCTGTAACAGGTCACCCTACAGCTCTAACAGGTCACCCTACAGTCAGCTGTAACAGGCCACCCTACAGTCAGCTGTAACAGGCCACCCTACAGTCAGCTGTAACAGGCCACCCTACAGCTGTAACAGGCCACCCTACAGCTGTAACAGGCCACCCTACAGTCAGCTGTAACAGGCCACCCTACAGCTGTAACAGGTCACCCTACAGCTGTAACAGGCCACCCTACAGTCAGCTGTAACAGGCCACCCTAAAGCTGTAACAGGCCAGGCTACAGTCAGCTGTAACAGGCCACCCTACAGCTGTAACAAGCCACCCTACAGTCAGCTGTAACAGGCCACCCTACAGCTGTAACAGGCCACCCTACAGTCAGCTGTAACAGGCCACCCTACAGCTGTAACAGGCCACCCTACAGCTGTAACAGGCCACCCTACAGTCAGCTGTAACAGGCCACCCTACAGCTGTAACAGGCCACCCTACAGTCAGCTGTAACAGGCCACCCTACAGCTGTAACAGGTCACCCTACAGTCATCTGTAACAGGCCACCCTACAGCTGTAACAGGCCACCCTACAGCTGTAACAGGCCACCCTACAGTCAGCTGTAACAGGCCACCCTACAGCTGTAACAGGCCACCCTACAGTCAGCTGTAACAGGCCACCCTACAGTTGTAACAGGCCACCCTACAGCTGTAACAGGCCACCCTAGTCAGCTGTAACAGGCCACCCTACAGCTGTAACAGGCCACCCTACAGTCAGCTGTAACAGGCCACCCTACAGTAAGCTGTAACAGGCCACCCTACAGCTGTAACAGGCCACCCTACAGCTGTAACAGGCCACCCTACAGTCAGCTGTAACAGGCCACCCTACAGCTGTAACAGGCCACCCTACAGTCAGCTGTAACAGGCCACCCTACAGCTGTAACAGGCCACCCTACAGTCAGCTGTAACAGGCCACCCTACAGTCAGCTGTAACAGGCCACCCTACAGCTGTAACAGGCCACCGTACAGTCGGCTGTAACAGGCCACCCTACAGTAGGCTGTAACAGGCCACCCTACAGCTGTAACAGGTCACCCTACAGCTGTAACAGGCCACCCTACAGTCAGCTGTAACAGGCCACCCTACAGTTGTAACAGGCCACCCTACAGTCAGCTGTAACAGGCCACCCTACAGCTGTAACAGGCCACCCTACAGCTGTAACAGGCCACCCTACAGTCAGCTGTAACAGGCCACCCTACAGTCAGCTGTAACAGGCCACCCTACAGCTGTAACAGGCCACCCTATAGCTGTAACAGGCCACCCTACAGCTGTAACAGGTCACCCTACAGTCAGCTGTAACAGGCCACCCTACAGCTGTAACAGGCCACCCTACAGCTGTAGCAGGCCTGTACAACTAATGAGCAGTTTTAAAGTCTTTACCTCAGCACTTGAATTCTGATAGGGCAGACTGAGTCTGTCCTTTGTCCATGTTCCAACTCTTATTTGTAGCCTTGCATTCACTGGTTGACCAAAAACATTCCTGGAGGAGATCAATCTTAAGGCAATCATTGGGGCACATGGGCCTACTGGAGGAGATCAATCTTTAGGCAATCATTGGGGGACATGGGCCTACTGGAGGAGATCTATCATTGGGGACATGGGCCTACTGGAGATCTATCTTTAGGCAATCATTGGGGGACATGGGCCTACTGGAGGAGATCAATCTTTAGGCAATCATTGGGCACATGGGCCTACTGGAGGAGATCAATCTTTAGGCAATCATTGGGGCACATGGGCCTACTGGAGATCTATCTTTAGGCAATCATTGGGGCACATGGGCCTACTGGAGATCTATCTTTAGGCAATCATTGGGCACATGGGCCTACTGGAGGAGATCAATCTTTAGGCAATCATTGGGGACATGGGCCTACTGGAGGAGATCAATCTTAAGGCAATCATTGGGCACATGGGCCTACTGGAGGAGATCAATCTTAAGGCAATCATTGGGGCACATGGGCCTACTGGAGATCTATCTTAAGGCAATCATTGGGCACATGGGCCTACTGGAGGAGATCAATCTTTAGGCAATCATTGGGGGACATGGGCCTACTGGAGATCTATCTTTAGGCAATCATTGGGGACATGGGCCTACTGGAGATCTATCTTTAGGCAATCATTGGGGGACATGGGCCTACTGGAGATCTATCTTTAGGCAATCACTGGGGCACATGGGCCTACTGGAGATCTATCTTTAGGCAATCACTGGGGCACATGGGCCTACTGGAGATCTATCTTTAGGCAATCATTGGGGGACATGGGCCTACTGGAGATCTATCTTTAGGCAATCATTGGGGACATGGGCCTACTGGAGATATATCTTTAGGCAATCATTGGGGACATGGGCCTACTGGAGATCTATCTTTAGGCAATCATTGGGGCACATGGGCCTACTGGAGGAGATCAATCTTAAGGCAATCATTGGGGGACATGGGCCTACTGGAGGAGATCAATCTTAAGGCAATCATTGGGGCACATGGGCCTACTGGAGATCAATCTTAAGGCAATCATTGGGGCACATGGGCCTACTGGAGATCTATCTTTAGGCAATCATTGGGGACATGGGCCTACTGGAGATCTATCTTTAGGCAATCATTGGGGACATGGGCCTACTGGAGATCTATCTTTAGGCAATCATTGGGGGCACATGGGCCTACTGGAGATCTATCTTTAGGCAATCATTGGGGCACATGGGCCTACTGGAGATCTATCTTAAGGCAATCATTGGGGCACATGGGCCTACTGGAGGAGATCAATCTTAAGGCAATCATTGGGGCACATGGGCCTACTGGAGATCAATCTTAAGGCAATCATTGGGGCACATGGGCCTACTGGAGATCTATCTTTAGGCAATCATTGGGGCACATGGGCCTACTGGAGATCTATCTTTAGGCAATCATTGGGGACATGGGCCTACTGGAGATCTATCTTTAGGCAATCATTGGGGGACATGGGCCTACTGGAGATCTATCTTTAGGCAATCATTGGGGGACATGGGCCTACTGGAGATCTATCTTTAGGCAATCATTGGGGACATGGGCCTACTGGAGATCTATCTTTAGGCAATAATTGGGGGACATGGGCCTACTGGAGATCTATCTTTAGGCAATCATTGGGGCACATGGGCCTACTGGAGGAGATCAATCTTTAGGCAATCATTGGGGGACATGGGCCTACTGGAGATCAATCTTAAGGCAATCATTGGGGACATGGGCCTACTGGAGATCTATCTTTAGGCAATCATTGGGGCACATGGGCCTACTGGAGGAGATCAATCTTAAGGCAATCATTGGGGCACATGGGCCTACTGGAGATCTATCTTTAGGCAATCATTGGGGGACATGGGCCTACTGGAGATCTATCTTTAGGCAATCATTGGGGACATGGGCCTACTGGAGATCTATCTTTAGGCAA
The DNA here is from genome assembly GCF_028476545.2 of Physella acuta. Classification (NCBI taxonomy): domain Eukaryota; kingdom Metazoa; phylum Mollusca; class Gastropoda; family Physidae; genus Physella; species Physella acuta. The sequence goes on from NW_026731794.1 coordinate 69,708, forward strand.
TCATTGGGGACATGGGCCTACTGGAGATCTATCTTTAGGCAATCATTGGGGACATGGGCCTACTGGAGATCTATCTTTAGGCAATCATTGGGGACATGGGCCTACTGGAGATCTATCTTTAGGCAATCATTGGGGACATGGGCCTACTGGAGATATATCTTTAGGCAATCATTGGGGACATGGGCCTACTGGAGATCTATCTTTAGGCAATCATTGGGGCACATGGGCCTACTGGAGGAGATCAATCTTAAGGCAATCATTGGGGGACATGGGCCTACTGGAGGAGATCAATCTTAAGGCAATCATTGGGGCACATGGGCCTACTGGAGATCAATCTTAAGGCAATCATTGGGGCACATGGGCCTACTGGAGATCTATCTTTAGGCAATCATTGGGGACATGGGCCTACTGGAGATCTATCTTTAGGCAATCATTGGGGACATGGGCCTACTGGAGATCTATCTTTAGGCAATCATTGGGGGCACATGGGCCTACTGGAGATCTATCTTTAGGCAATCATTGGGGCACATGGGCCTACTGGAGATCTATCTTAAGGCAATCATTGGGGGACATGGGCCTACTGGAGGAGATCAATCTTTAGGCAATCATTGGGGCACATGGGCCTACTGGAGGAGATCAATCTTTAGGCAATCATTGGGGCACATGGGCCTACTGGAGGAGATCAATCTTTAGGCAATCATTGGGGACATGGGCCTACTGGAGATCTATCTTTAGGCAATCATTGGGGCACATGGGCCTACTGGAGATCAATCTTAAGGCAATCATTGGGGGACATGGGCCTACTGGAGATCTATCTTTAGGCAATCATTGGGGCACATGGGCCTACTGGAGATCTATCTTTAGGCAATCATTGGGGCACATGGGCCTACTGGAGATCTATCTTTAGGCAATCATTGGGGCACATGGGCCTACTGGAGATCTATCTTTAGGCAATCATTGGGGACATGGGCCTACTGGAGATCTATCTTTAGGCAATCATTGGGGCACATGGGCCTACTGGAGATCTATCTTTAGGCAATCATTGGGGCACATGGGCCTACTGGAGGAGATCAATCTTAAGGCAATCATTGGGGCACATGGGCCTACTGGAGGAGATCAATCTTAAGGCAATCATTGGGGCACATGGGCCTACTGGAGGAGATCAATCTTAAGGCAATCATTGGGGGACATGGGCCTACTGGAGGAGATCAATCTTAAGGCAATCATTGGGGACATGGGCCTACTGGAGATCTATCTTTAGGCAATCATTGGGGGACATGGGCCTACACTCATTCAAGACAGACACAGAGATACATCTCTCAGGATAACCTCTACAATGTTTGCAACTAATTTTGAAGTCTAGAATAGTTTGAGTCCATAAATAGATAAGAACTATAGATGTGGTTGACAGAAAATCCAGCAACTCTGTTTCTACCCTGCTCCAACAAACACATCCATTCCATCCAAATCTACTTCTATTTACATTAGGGGTAAGAAACTGAGAACTTAGGTCAGAAGTGACATCATGCAAGCCTGCTTTGATTTTAAAAAAAGGATGGCTATCCAATGTGGTCATTTTTTCTCTTGCAATGTTTAATGCCTTACAATGAATTATTAGCTTTTGGCTTTAGCTTTAATGATATAACTTGTTTTTTGTTCTATAAGGTAACATTGGGATTTTACTTTATGATTACGGAGAGTATACTAAATAATACAAACTATTGTTCACCAATGGTTATGAGAGTTCCTAGCTAAGATGAAGGTGCGTTAGCTAATCACTTGGGCGGCATAGGTACAGAACCTGTCACTGTCAGTTTTTTTGTTTTAATGTTCTCCCCCAGAAAGTGGATAGAGGGAAATCTCAAAGCACGCTAATGGCTCTAAATCATTGCTATTTTTTGACATTTGGATTAATAATTTATTTATTTATTATTCAAATGAGGTTCACGCCAGAAAGAAACTGCCTCATAATTATTATGAGTGTGGTTCAGATTTAGTGAATCACGGGTTTTGTTTTAAAAATTTGTTTCCCAATCAAACAATTACAAATGGGCTGTGCTAAAGGCAAGCCAGATTTAAACTGTCATGGAGAGGCTAGCTTGCCTGTGCTAAAGGGAAGCCAGATTTAAACTGTCATGGAGAGGCTAGCTTGCCTGTGCTAAAGGGAAGCCAGATTTAAACTGTCATGGAGAGGCTAGCTTGCCTGTGCTAAAGGGAAGCCAGATTTAAACTGTCATGGAGAGGCTAGCTTGCCTGTGCTAAAGGGAAGCCAGATTTAAACTGTCATGGAGAGGCTAGCTTGCCTGTGCTAAAGGCAAGCCAGATTTAAACTGTCATGGAGACGTTAGCTTGCCTGCCCCACACCCTACAGTGATGGGGGGATGTCCACACCTAAACAACACATACACAAGGGGCACCACCAACTACATACTAAATATATGAGTGACCTTTGAACTTACTTGGCCATGGCATTCAGGGTTATGTTGTTTGTATCAGGTGTAACAATGTCAGGTTTTATTGTCAGACTGGCGAAAATACTGGGCAAATCTGCCAACATGAAAATACAACAATTGTACAAGTGTCATTGAAACAAGGCAAATCTGCCAACATGAAAAAGGTAAATGTAGGTGTAGCACAGGGGCCTGTAAAGGTAGGTGTAGCACAGGGGCCTGTAAAGGTAGGTGTAGCACAGGGGTCTGTAAAGGTAGGTGTAGCACAGGGGTCTGTAAAGGTAGGTGTAGCACAGGGGCCTGTAAAGGTAGGTGTAGCACAGGGGTCTGTAAAGGTAGGTGTAGCACAGGGGTCTGTAAAGGTAGGTGTAGCACAGGGGCCTGTAAAGGTAGGTGTAGCACAGGGGCCTGTAAAGGTAGGTGTAGCACAGGGGTCTGTAAAGGTAGGTGTAGCACAGGGGCCTGTAAATGTAGGTGTAGCACAGGGGCCTGTAAAGGTAGGTGTAGCACAGGGGTCTGTAAAGGTAGGTGTCTGCTTGTTTTATATGAATGTGCTTATTTGATTTTTTTATGATTTTTCACTTAACTGTATCTGTTTTCAGATTGCCATGTCTAAATGGGTGTTTTGTCCTTTTTATTTTCCTAAGATTTGTGTAGTGATAGTTTTTTCAAATAATTTGATTGTAGAGTTTTTACATCTTACAAATATCTTGGTTCTACCTTCTTGTAATCAAGTTTAAGATTAGAAGTTAATTAGCATATATATATAACAATTTCAGTAGGGGGGGGGGAGAGGATGAATCTTCAGGGAGTAATTGACAGGGGGTAATCTTCAACTCCCTTGTGTGTGTGTGTGTGCATGTGTGTGTTTGTGTACAAAACAGGTGTGTGTGACCCAGGTAACTTACCATATTCAGTGACTTCAAAGCTAACAGAATGCTCAGAGTTGCTTTTATTTTCCTACAAGATGTAGAACAAAATGTAGAACAAAATGTAGAACAAAATGTAGAACAAAATGTAGAACAAAATGTAGAACAAAATGTAGAACAAAATGTAGAACAAAATGTAGAACAAAATGTAGAACAAAATGTAGAACAAAATGTAGAACAAAATGTAGAACAAAATGTAGAACAAAATGTAGAACAAAATGTAGAACAAAATGTAGAACAAAATGTAGAACAAAATGTAGAACAAAATGTAGAACAAAATGTAGAACAAAATGTAGAACAAAATGTAGAACAAAATGTAGAACAAAATGTAGAACAAAATGTAGAACAAAATGTAGAACAAAATGTAGAACAAAATGTAGAACAAAATGTAGAACAAAATGTTTAACAAAATGTAGAACAAAATGTGAAACAAAATGTAGAACAAAATGTAGAACAAAATGTAGAACAAAATGTAGAACAAAATGTAGAACAAAATATGGGTCATTTTAAAATCATGTCACACACCTGTGTGATGAGTTGGGTTTGCCAGAGGTGCCAATAGACGTTGGTGCCAGATGTGAAGCGGAATGAAATGTGTTTTGTCATGATCGTTTGTCCCAATGTGAAGTGGAATGAAAGGTGTTTTGTCATGATCGTTTGTCCCGATGTGAAGTGGAATGAAAGGTGTTTTGTCATGATCTTTTGTCCCAATGTGAAGTAGAATGAAAGGTGTTTTGTCATGATCGTTTGTCCTGATGTGAAGTGGAATGAAAGGTGTTTTGTCATGATCGTTTGTCCCAATGTGAAGTGGAATGAAAGGTGTTTTGTCATGATCGTTTGTCCCAATGTGAAGTGGAATGAAAGGTGTTTTGTCATGATCGTTTGTCCCAATGTGAAGTGGAATGAAAGGTGTTTTGTCATGATCGTTTGTCCCGATGTGAAGTGGAATGAAAGGTGTTTTGTCATGATCGTTTGTCCTGATGTGAAGTGGAATGAAAGGTGTTTTGTCATGATCGTTTGTCCCAATGTGAAGTGGAATGAAAGGTGTTTTGTCATGATCGTTTGTCCTGATGTGAAGTGGAATGAAAGGTGTTTTGTCATGATCGTTTGTCCTGATGTGAAGTGGAATGAAAGGTGTTTTGTCATGATCGTTTGTCCTGATGTGAAGTGGAATGAAAGGTGTTTTGTCATGATCGTTTGTCCCAATGTGAAGTGGAATGAAAGGTGTTTTGTCATGATCGTTTGTCCCAATTTGAAGTGGAATGAAAGGTGTTTTGTCATGATCGTTTGTCCCAATGTGAAGTGGAATGAAAGGTGTTTTGTCATGATCGTTTGTCCTGATGTGAAGTGGAATGAAAGGTGTTTTGTCATGATCGTTTGTCCTGATGTGAAGTGGAATGAAAGGTGTTTTGTCATGATCGTTTGTCCCAATGTGAAGTGGAATGAAAGGTGTTTTGTCATGATCGTTTGTCCCAATGTGAAGTAGAATGAAAGGTGTTTTGTCATGATCGTTTGTCCCAATGTGAAGTGGAATGAAAGGTGTTTTGTCATGATCGTTTGTCCCAATGTGGAGGAACAGGGCTGTCAAAATGTCATCTTTGGGTTGTAGTGAAACAGGGCTGTCAAAATGACATCTTTGGGTTGTAGAGGAACAGGGCTGTCAAAATGTCATCTTTGGGTTGTAGTGAAACAGGGCTGTCAAAATGACATCTTTGGGTTGTAGAGGAACAGGGCTGTCAAAATGTCATCTTTGGGTTGTAGAGGAACAGGGCTGTCAAAATGTCATCTTTGGGTTGTAGAGGAACAGGGCTGTCAAAATGTCATCTTTGGGTTGTAGTGAAACAGGGCTGTCAAAATGACATCTTTGGGTTGTAGAGGAACAGGGCTGTCAAAATGTCGTCTTTGGGTTGTAGTGGAACAGGGCTGTCAAAATGACATCTTTGGGTTGTAGAGGAACAGGGCTGTCAAAATGTCATCTTTGGGTTGTAGTGAAACAGGGCTGTCAAAATGACATCTTTGGGTTGTAGAGGAACAGGGCTGTCAAAATGTCATCTTTGGGTTGTAGAGGAACAGGGCTGTCAAAATGTCATCTTTGAGTTGTAGAGGAACAGGGCTGTCAAAATGTCATCTTTGGGTTGTAGTGAAACAGGGCTGTCAAAATGTCATCTTTGGGTTGTAGAGGAACAGGGCTGTCAAAATGTCATCTTTGGGTTGTAGTGAAACAGGGCTGTCAAAATGACATCTTTGGGTTGTAGAGGAACAGGGCTGTCAAAATGTCGTCTTTGGGTTGTAGTGGAACAGGGCTGTCAAAATGTCGTCTTCGGGTTGTAGTGAAACAGGGCTGTCAAAATGACATCTTTGGGTTGTAGAGGAACAGGGCTGTCAAAATGTCGTCTTTGGGTTGTAGTGGAACAGGGCTGTCAAAATGACATCTTTGGGTTGTAGAGGAACAGGGCTGTCAAAATGTCATCTTTGGGTTGTAGAGGAACAGGGCTGTCAAAATGTCATCTTTGGGTTGTAGTGAAACAGGGCTGTCAAAATGACATCTTTGGGTTGTAGAGGAACAGGGCTGTCAAAATGTCGTCTTTGGGTTGTAGTGGAACAGGGCTGTCAAAATGTCGTCTTCGGGTTGTAGTGAAACAGGGCTGTCAAAATGACATCTTTGGGTTGTAGAGGAACAGGGCTGTCAAAATGTCGTCTTTGGGTTGTAGTGGAACAGGGCTGTCAAAATGACATCTTTGGGTTGTAGTGGAACAGGGCTGTCAAAATGACGTCTTTGGGTTGTAGAGGAACAGGGCTGTCAAAATGTCATCTTTGGGTTGTAGAGGAACAGGGCTGTCAAAATGTCATCTTTGGGTTGTAGTGGAACAGGGCTGTCAAAATGTCGTCTTTGGGTTGTAGTGGAACAGGGCTGTCAAAATGACGTCTTTGGGTTGTAGTGGAACAGGACTGTCAAAATGTCACCTAGCATAGGTTTGCCAACACATACAAGTTGAAGAATTGAAACAACAGACCAGCATCTGGTAGACAGCAGAAATGTTCCAGACTCCATGCACCGCCGGGCTAGGCAGGTCAAAGTCCTGAGTCCCTGCCACATTTATGTGCTGGTGATAAACTTTGCCACGGCTGTCCTGATAGAGGACAAAACATGGCATGTCACAAAATGTGATGACAAAACATGGCATGTCACAAAATCTGATGACAAAACATGGCATGTCACAAAATCTGATGACAAAACATGGCATGTCACAAAATGTGACACTAAAAAATTGTCTTGTCACAAAATGTGATCTTACATTAACCTTGAGGATATTAAGATTTAAAAAAAAAAACATGACAACAAACAGTAATTTTAGAATAGGATGTAAAAAAACTTTGATGTTGTTTAAAAAAGCTACCTTTATCTTCACAACAACTGGCTTATTAGACAACCTCTGCTCTTCATCCACAGCAAACACTCTATATTTGACTGAAAGAGTTCAATGCATATAGGCTCTACCAATGATATCACCACCTCACCTGCCTCACCACACCACCTCACTTGTCTCACCACACCACACCACCTCACCACACCACCCCACCTGTCTCACCACACCACCCCACCTGTCTCACCACACCACCTCACCGCACCACCCCACCTGTCTCACCACGCCACCTCACCTGTCTCACCACACCACCTCACCTGCCTCACCACACAACCTCACCTGTCTCACCACACCACCCCACCTGTCTCACCACGCCACCTCACCTGTCTCACCATACCACACCACCTGTCTCACCATACAGCCTCACCTGTCTCACCACACCACCCCACCTGTCTCACCACGCCACCCCACCTGTCTCACCACACCACCCCACCTGTCTCACCATGCCACCCCACCTGTCTCACCACACCACACCACCCCACCTGTCTCACCATACAGCCTCACCTGTCTCACCACACCAGCTCACCACACCACCACACCTGTCTCACCATACAGCCTCACCTGTCTCACCACACCACCTGTCTCACCACACCACCCCACCTGTCTCACCACACCACCCCACCTGTCTCACCACACCACCACACCTGTCTCACCACACCACCCCACCTGTCTCACCACACCACCTCACCTGTCTCACCACACCACCTCACCTCACCACCCCACCTCACCTCACCACCCCACCTGTCTCACCACACCACCCCACCTGTCTCACCACACCACCTCACCTGTCTCACCACACCACCCCACCTGTCTCACCACACCACCCCACCTGTCTCACCACACCACCCCACCTGTCTCACCACACCACCCCACCTGTCTCACCACACCACCTCACCTGTCTCACCACAGCACCTCACCACATTACCTCACCTGTCTCACCACACCACCTCACCTGTCTCACCACACCACCTCACCTCACCACCCCACCTGTCTCACCACACCACCCCACCTGTCTCACCACACCACCCCACCTGTCTCACCACGCCACCCCACCTGTCTCACCACACCACCCCACCTGTCTCACCATGCCACCCCACCTGTCTCACCACACCACACCACCCCACCTGTCTCACCATACAGCCTCACCTGTCTCACCACACCAGCTCACCACACCACCACACCTGTCTCACCATACAGCCTCACCTGTCTCACCACACCACCCCACCTGTCTCACCACACCACCCCACCTGTCTCACCACACCACCCCACCTGTCTCACCACACCACCCCACCTGTCTCACCACACCACCCCACCTGTCTCACCACACCACCTCACCTGTCTCACCACACCACCTCACCTCACCACCTCACCTGTCTCACCACACCACCCCACCTGTCTCACCACACCACCTCACCTGTCTCACCACACCACCCCACCTGTCTCACCACACCACCCCACCTGTCTCACCACACCACCCCACCTGTCTCACCACACCACCCCACCTGTCTCACCACACCACCCCACCTGTCTCACCACACCACCCCACCTGTCTCACCACACCACCCCACCTGTCTCACCACACCACCTCACCTGTCTCACCACAGCACCTCACCACATTACCTCACCTGTCTCACCACACCACCTCACCTGTCTCACCACACCACCTCACCTCACCACCCCACCTGTCTCACCACACCACCCCACCTGTCTCACCACACCACCTCACCTGTCTCACCACACCACCCCACCTGTCTCACCACACCACCCCACCTGTCTCACCACACCACCCCACCTGTCTCACCACACCACCCCACCTGTCTCACCACACCACCCCACCTGTCTCACCACACCACCCCACCTGTCTCACCACACCACCTCACCTGTCTCACCACACCACCTCACCTGTCTCACCACACCACCTCACCACATTACCTCACCTGTCTCACCACACCAGCTTACCTGTCTCCCCTGGTCTATAAACTGGTTTGTCAGTCTTGATAAAAATGTGCCCCAGTGACTGATGAAAGACAAGCTCCAGACTCCTGGAAGAATTATTGATGGTCATCCTCAGGTTGACCTTGTCAACAGTACAGTTGTATGTCATCTCACAAGTGAAGTGCATTGTCCAGTTCTGTACATCATCTACGGCACAGACATGCATATTATCAGCAGACAAAACCAACACAACTTTACTGAAGGATGGCTCTCATATTTACAGAAGACAAAACACAACTTTACTAATTAAAGTACTGTCACTGATCTCTAATTAAAGTAGTTACTGACCTCTAATTAAAGTAGTTACTGACCTCTAATTAAAATAGTTACTGACCTCTAATTAAAATAGTTACTGACCTCTAATTAAAGTAGTTACTGACCTCTAATTAAAGTAGTTACTGACCTCTAATTAAAGTAGTTACTGACCTCTAATTTAAACACTGTTACTGACCTCTGTTAAACACAAGGGTAGAGTTGCACTGGCCCCCTGCCCAAGAATATTCCAGATAAACTTCCTCAGCTACATTAGCCTTAAACTCAAAGGCTGTCACCACAGCAGTATAATTGGTCTCGTAGTATGGCTGTCTAGGGACAGTCAACATATAGATTGTCCTGTGGACAAATTATAGAGGATAGTATGGCTCTCTAGGGACAGTCAACACATAGATTGTCCTGTGGACAAATTATAGAGGATAGTATGGCTGTCTAGGGACAGTCAACACATAGATTGTCCTGTGGACAAATTATAGAGGATAGTATGGCTCTCTAGGGACAGTCAACACATAGATTGTCCTGTGGACAAATTATAGAGGATAGTATGGCTCTCTAGGGACAGTCAACACATAGATTGTCCTGTGGACAAATTATAGAGGATAGTATGGCTCTCTAGGGACAGTCAACACATAGATTGTCCTGTGGACAAATTATAGAGGATAGTATGGCTCTCTAGGGACAGTCAACACATAGATTGTCCTGTGGACAAATTATAGAGGATAGTATGGCTCTCTAGGGACAGTCAACACATAGATTGTCCTGTGGACAAATTATAGAGGATAGTATGGCTCTCTAGGGACAGTCAACACATAGATTGTCCTGTGGACAAATTATAGAGGATGCACAGATGGGTGACTATACAATCACCCCCACCTATCAACCTTATCTAGGTACCTCCCCATCCATTTATGACCTACACACTTAGGGGAGGGGGGTGGGTCCAAAAATAAATCGACTTTTGCAACGCGTTTGGACTGGGGGTTGGGATGTGTTCGGGTTCACTTGGCAGTCAACATTAAATTTAACATGAAATTGCTTACAATTTAAAATAGCCAATTTAAAACCGAGTCTGCTGGAAATGTGTGGTTGCAGCCCTTTGCTCCCCAGGGACTACAAACGAATGATGATGATGATAAAAAGGTAAAATTATGACGGCCGTGTAAATAAAGCACTGGATTTATACCTACACTGTGGTCATCTATAAGTAATGTCGACATGTTTAACGACTTTTACCTCCCCTCCCTCCCAAAAGTCAATAATCTTCACTAAAAACAAGGACCCAACACCCAAAATGATGTCACACCTCGGCCTACCACAACTCTCAAAACTAAAAAAACAGCACATTTTTTCTAAAATATTTACTGAGCATGGACAGCATTGAGTAGGCCCCCATTGGTTTTCATTGAAGTTTTTAAGCAAATTAACTACGTGAAGGTATGGATTTATTTCTGTTCCTAACATTATTGCAAAGTGTGTTGTCACACTTTCTGAAATCCCCCTCAAGCCCCTCCAGGGTGACATCATTTATTGACGAACCCTAATTTTAAAAATAGCACCTCTTTGGAAAGCGAGCGATTAGTAAACAGAAATAGAAGCAATGAACCCAAGGAGGCCTTGCGACTTATTAATCTCACAAATGCTAATATTAATCATTAAAATACATTCAACGAGTCAACAAGTGAAGAAAATAATACTGTTACAAGAATAGAGAATTGTAATGTGTGTTAGCACCCTCCCCCCCCCCCCCCCCCCCACACACACAAAGGGTTTAATACTTTGCATTGTTTTTTTTAGTTGGTAATGGGGAAAATCTTTGACATTTTTTTATATTTATACTTTGACGTTTAAAACAATTTTCTCTAGACAAGCTACATTCTACTTTTAATATTTAGGCCTAAAAGTAAACATTATTAAAAATATTAAAGCTGCGTATCAGTAAATAAGAACACAATACATGTTACTATTGTTACTGAAATTGTAAATTGGTAATAAGTTTTGAGAGGTCTATTATTAGTTATTACTATTAAATTTTTGTGGATTAGTGTGGATGAGGGGGGGGGGGGGGTGGGTCTGAAATTCTAATTTTTTCTGGACGTCATGAACGGATGACCCCAAGGGCTTATATAATATAATAAAATTAATATAAGATGTCTTTTACTTTCTTGGTAGATCTAGATTAGTTTAGATTTTAGATCTAGATTCTAGATCTAACTAGATCTAGTAGTAGCAGCTAGGATCTAGCTAGTAGATCAAGAATCTAGATATGAGTTAATGAAATGAGTTAGGCTAACAGTTACAATATGATAATGATAATGGTAAGAAGTCTAGATCTAGGATCTAGGCCTATTCTATTCTAGATAATAATAATACACAAGATCTAGATCTAGATCTAGTAGATCTAGATCTAGATTTCTAGACTCTAGTCTAGTGATCTAGAATCTAGACTCTAGATCTAGATCTCTAGTCACTCTAGACTCTAGATCTAGATCTGTTCTATACACTAGATCTAGATCTAGATCTAGTAGATCTAGATTTCTAGATCTAGTCTAGATCTAAATGTAAAGTTACAAAATATTATCTAGATTATATTTCTAGGTCTAGAATAGTCTAGATCTCTAGATCTAGATCTAAATCTAGATCCTATGCCTAAGCTTTTTCATATTTGTTACCCGAAACTCATGTCCAAACTTGCCAGAAAAAGAACAGCGTGTAAGGTGAATCTGGAGATCATTCTCATTGTCTTGAACATTTTCTTTTACAATTTTTGCTGCGTCACACACGTCTCTATCAAAATGAAAAGAAAAATAATGGTAGGCCTAGTATATTGTGTTCAAAATAAAGAATCTGCTATGCTTAATAAATTAACAAAATAGTGAAAATACTATGGTGTTTTTTGTAGGCCCACGTAATGTCAGTGTAATGTCAGCATAACCTATGTTAACACTGACATTCCCTCTTATCAAAGTTGGACGAGTGCTCATCCAATTAATAGTTAGGCCTAGATCTTAAACCAAAATTAATATATTTGGGTAAACGCCACCGGTGTTTGACAAATAAATTAGCTTTGAAATGCTTGTCTGACGAGTTTCAAAATCAGCTCTTGGAATTAGATCTAGATCTAGATCTATGTTCGATGTTCGATCTAGATAAAGATCTAGAACTAGAACTCATTTTCTAGATTCTACAACTTGTCCTAATTTTTTTATTTTTTCTTGTTTATTTATATTAATAAAAGAACATCGAATGCTGACACAATTTGACTTTGACACACGACTTTTAATGAAATGTGACTAGATCTAGATTGATCTAGATCTAGGTTAGAATATTATATGTACGCCGAATTGTAACATAGGCCACTTAGGAATTCATCATTTTAGTAGGCCTATTATTAATAAAACAAAAATATTAATAAAGGTCTAAATTAATTTTAAAACAGAAACCGAAAAAACACATTTGATCATCAATCCCATAGAGCCAAATGCTAGATCTAGCTCCTTTGCTACAGACAATATTGGAAAATCCCAATCGGTCAAAAAGAAACCTGACTAGCAAGAAAACATTTGTAGCTACCAAAATAGGAGTCATAAATTAAATAAACGAGTCGAAACGACCCCCCCCCCCCTTTCACATGGTCACAATAAAAGTCAGACCCCTTTTCTAAATGAACAATTTTTGTTTCAGAAAATAACGATTTCCTTGGAAATATTAATTTAGCTCGATCAACATTTTATGGAAGACCCCCCTTAGGCCTTCATTTCGCATTTAGGCCTACATTTCGCATTTAAGACTTCATTTCGAAAGTTTTCGTCTTAAGGGGGGGGGGGGTCCAATTTTTACCCGGGGACAAACTTTCGATTTGCACCCCCCCCCCTCAAACTTTCGATCTGCACCCCCCCCCCCTCAAACTTTCGATTTGCACCCCCCCCCCCTCAAACTTTCGATTTGCACCCCCCTCCCTCAAACTTTCGATTTGCACCCCCCCCCCCTCAAACTTTTGATTTGCACCCCTTGTGACGGTAATGTTATTCTACCACCATCCTGTGCTCCGCCTCTTCCTCCCCTCTCTACCCCCCCCCCCCCCCCCGTTAGACTGTTCAGTCGCTAGATCTACATTGTGACTCATCCCAGGCCGAAAAGGCTTATGGGACAGGCCGTCGCTGGTGTGATAAAAGGGCCGGTAACCGATTAACTCGGTCTTTTTTACCCTGACCACTGCCCTTGCTCAGCGCACCTGCACGCTAACCCTCACCCTGGGTATAAGCGTCCAAGAAATTAGCAGTTATCGCTTCTTAACAGAAGGTATTTGATTATTTTTAAAAAACTAGAAATCTATAATACCCACGTTAAGTGTCATATGTTTTATTGTTTGCATTTGATGTAATTTTACTATTATCTATATTGTTGTAATTTTCCCTCAACTTGAGTTGTATTTAATGAGAACCTCTCATTACTATATCCCACAACCAGAGTTTCTTCCAGGCATCTCTTCGGGGGGGGGGGGGGGGGGGCTATGCCCCCCCCCCCCCCCGAAATTTTTTTACCGCTCCCCCCCCCCCCCGAACGAAATGAAATTTAAATAATTTATATAAAAATATATATACTTTTAACAGTGTCCGCCCCCCCCCCCCCGAAGAAATTTTACCGCCCCCCCCCCCCGAAGATTTCAAGTGCCCCCCCCCCCGGAGAAAAAAGTCTGGAAGAAACACTGCCCACAACATTGTTCTATCCTACACATGTAACTCTAGTTATGTTGTTTATGTTAGCAATATTTAGTAGGCCATGCCTTCTATTTACAGCGTCCTAGGTCGGGGACCAATCATTCAACTCACAACTGCTATTTTAACAGACAAGGCGAGCGCAAGTGTACGCGCTGGAAGTCTAAAGTTATTAAGTTATGTAAACTCTATATGTGTAATGAAAGTTTATAATTAAGACATCACATACGCAAAACAAAGTTTATAATAAATTTATTAATAACCTTCTAGGTTATTAGCGTTATTATTTTAATATCAGTAACTGTTGTACTATATGTCTATATTCCCGGTAGAGAAGCGGCACAGACCCTCCTACCGGTTGAATTTACAGGTTTTACTACTATCACGGTACAAATATACAGTTTTACCGTTAACACCCCCCCCCTCAAACTTTCGATTTGCACCCCCCTCATACTTTTTATATATATACCGAGGGGTCTATGGGGGGGGGGGTGTTATGACCCCCTAACCCCCCTGCCTACGCCACTGCTTTTGTTACAGTTAGTATAATTTCAGCCAGGGGATTGAGAGGGACCCTCCACGCCCAGGGGATTGAGAGGGACCTTCCACGCCCAGGGGATTGAGAGGGACCCTCCACGCCCAGGGGATTGAGAGGGACCCTCCACGCCCAGGGGATTGAGAGGGACCCTCCACGCCCAGGGGATTGAGAGGGACCCTCCACGCCCAGGGGATTGAGAGGGACCTTCCACGCCCAGGGGATTGAGAGGGACCCTCCACGCCCAGGGGATTGAGAGGGACCCTCCACGCCCAGGGGATTGAGAGGGACCTTCCACGCCCAGGGGATTGAGAGGGACCCTCCACGCCCAGGGGATTGAGAGGGACCCTCCACGCCCAGGGAATTGAGAGGGACCCTCCACGCCCTTCTGGGCCAGTGGAACTAGGACTTCTTCTTCTTCTTCGTTCTTAATTTTTAATGTTGGAAGGGATCGAGCCTTACCTGCCAGAGGGTTTGAACTCGAGACTTTTTTCGAATTTATCAACCATGAGCTCGACCACACCTCCATCACAATTAAGGATACCTGTCAACTCGTTATGCGCCACTCATTGACTCCGATTTCAGCCTGCTTTTCTTTTTGGATTTGCTTCCATAGCCTTTGTCCGAACAAGAACAAACTACAAGGCAACAGTTGTTTGATTTTGGAGTTGTCTCTCCTAGAAGAGTGGCTGTCACCAGCTAACGAGCCTCATCTGCCCGAGGGTTCGAACTCGAGACTTTTCGGTTTAGCAAACATGAGCTTTACCGACTCTACCACAACGACCCGAACTAGGACAACGGGGCTAACCCCCCACCCCCACCCCCACCCCCACCCCCACCCTTCGCATTTACCGTATGGCTGCACTACCCTCCCACTACCCGCTGCACTAACTACCCTACCACTACCCGCTGCACTAACTACCCTACCACTACCGCTGCACTAACTACCCTACCACTACCCGCTGCACTAACTACCCTACCACTACCCGCTGCACTAACTACCCTACCACTACCCGCTGCACTAACTACCCTACCACTACCCGCTGCACTAACTACCCTACCACTACCCGCTGCACTAACTACCCTACCACTACCCGCTGCACTAACTACCCTACCACTACCCGCTGCACTAACTACCCTACCACTACCCGCTGCACTAACTACCCTACCACTACCCGCTGCACTAACTACCCTACCACTACCCGCTGCACTAACTACCCTACCACTACCCGCTGCACTAGCTACCCTACCACTACCCGCTGCACTAACTACCCTACCACTACCTGCTGCACTAACTACCCTACCATCTGATTTTGTTTTCAAACGGTGCTAAAAGCGGGAACAAGCCTTTCAGTTTCCTGGAAATCTCATTGACCTTGACCTAGTTGGCGCAGGTTTCGCTGCAGTCTGTACTATAAATAGATCGAAAGTTTGGGTTTCTTCTTCTTGTCACGTGACATTCAGTTAAGTGTCTGTGTGTGTGTGTGTGTGTGTTTGTTTGTGCTAGACTTTCACAAGGAAAGACAAGGGTGGTGGGGGGGGGGCTCAGTCAGGTTGTTTAGGGGTCCAAAATCTGACAAAAACAACATAGTAACAATTAACTAGTGCTTTTATAAAAAAAAAAATTAAAAAATTATTACAGCAGTGATTGTTCTACACCAGTGGTTCCCAACCTTTTTCGAGTGGCGACCCCCTTTTATAAAAAGTAAGTGACCCGCGACCCCCATAGAATTAAAAAGCCGAAATTAGTATGGGGATTAATAAGCACTAAAATGAGATTTTCTAGTAGACTTTCAATATGAACTACTCTTGATAACTATTTTAATAGCATGAGTAAAATTGCATACTATTCACTAAACCTTCGTGGTTAAGTTTTTAATTAAAAAATTTTGTTGTTAACGCCAACCTATGTCGTTATAATTATCTTAATATTGTTTTTAATCAGAGAATAGTGTTGAAAATATATTCTCGAAAAGTCAATCAATTTTACGTTTTGATATGAATGATGAATACTACACCAACATTGTGTCTGCAGTTTTTCATCTTACTCGGAATCATTCTGCAAATCAAAGAATTCATCTTGTAATTCATCGTGAATGCTGGCAACATCAAGGGAAGAAGAGAATGGGTTATGCGTAAATGCAGATTCTTCTTTTTTTCAGCTCAGAGAAATAGCGATGCAGTTCGTTTTCAAGAGATTCATGATGCCCAGAAATCGCTTCTTTCAAAAATTGTATTATCTCACAATCAGATTCATCTACCACACCGCAGAGTTTCTCAAATTTACAATATTTCCAAGATTTGTTTTCTTTACCGATTTTGCAGCTTTGATAAAAATGCCCCGAGATTATCATGGAAAGTTATATTCTTTCATTTTTCCCTGAAGCTTCGGGTTAAGTTTATCTTGATGTTCGAACATATCTGCTAGGTATGATACTCTCTCCAACCACTCTATGTCGTATTAAGTATTCCAAAAAGTCTTGTTTCTTTTGCACCTCCAAGAACAATTTGATTTCAGATTTCAATTCAAAAACACAATTTACAACATTTCGTTTGACAGCCAGCGTACTGTAGTGTAGAAGAGCAGAATCTCGTGATCTATATCAATGTTTTTGCTCGGTTCTTTGAAGCTCCAGATTTTATATAATTTACGACTTATACTAGCAATGGACTCTTGATGTCGATTGGTTAGGGCAGTGGTTAGGAAGCTAAATCTTTTCTGTTTTCTGAAAGCCCGATTTTGAGCTAAACATAGATGGCGCACCATCCGTACAAACCCCCACAGCCGTTTTAACCCATTTTAATCATCCAGTTACAAAAAAGGTATTTATTTTCTCCCTGCTATCTTCACAAAAGAGCAACTCTTCTTTGCTATCATCCGCATGAATATAGACACAGACCAGCAACTGCGAGCAGAATTCACGTCTGTTGATTTATCAACTTGAAAAGCAAAGAATGGTGAAAGCTTAATTTTGATAAAAATGTGTTATTTAACATTTACGTACATGCAGCGTTTGATGAGATTTTCTCCTATTGTTTTTTTTTCTTGGCATTTTCTATCGCGACATCATTTGATGCTTGCACTAATTCTGGTGAAAACTTCCTGTTCGATCAAGTCTCTGGCGTTTGCAACTAGCTTCTTACCGACGAAAGAACTCCATATATTTTTTGGTGTGTTCCGAATGACTCGTCTCAAATGACGTTTTAGTTTTGAAGATTTCATAGATTCGTGACTGAGAACAACTTTGTACAGTGCGCTTTGTTTCTTCTCTATTACATTTCCAGTGATGTTAATGAAGCCGAATTAAAAAAATTCTTCTAAATATTTATGTTTCAAATTACTAAGGTTTAGTATACCAGTTGGCGACCCCCCAGAAAGACCTTCGCGACCCCCAGGTTGGGAACCCGTGTTCTACACTACAGCAAATAATACAGGCTGTTGCGAAGAAAAAAATATATGAGCCTTAAAGTGAAATATAGGCAAACGTTCAACCACTTCCATGACTTATTGTGCAACTAGCCGTAGGACAACCAATCAAACAACTAGCCGTAGGACAACCAATCAAACAACTAGCCGTAGGACAACCAATCAAACAACTAGCCGTAGGACAACCAATCAAACAACTAGCCGTAGGACAACCAATCAAACAACTAGCCGTAGGACAACCAATCAAACAACTAGCCGTAGGACAACCAATCAAACAACTAGCCGTAGGACAACCAATCAAACAACTAGCCGTAGGACAACCAATCAAACAACTAGCCGTAGGACAACCAATCAAACAACTAGCCGTGGGACGACCAATCACATGATGACACAAACCAAACAAGAAGCAGAAACTGTTTTATTGATGCACCTACATGTGTTTACTTTGGTTCAAAAGTTTTTCATGTGTCCAAAAAAAACAACCTCTCATTTAAGTTGAAAGCGTGTAAATAAAGCAGCGCGGGTTAGACTGGACTCCAATTTCTGCTGAACGATTTCATCCCCGCCATTAGTGTAATGACGTCATTGTGGAAGTGCTGGCTTGACCTTGTCGAACTCCTCGTCATAGCAGGCGTTGAAGCACGCGCTGTCCTCACATCGAGCTGCGCATGCGTCATAGACGCCCCAGCACGCCAGACGACATGGCGCCCCAATCTGCCAACACGCATCCACGCATGCGCGGGTCTCAGCTGTCCACTCGCTCGTCTGCCCGAAGCAATCTATTTTTAGAATTAGTATTACTTTAGTCAATGTCGGCAGGTGGCCACAACTCAGAAACTTATGACATTACGTTAGACAAATATTAATTCCTGTCATTAAAATCCTGACATTAAAATCATGACATCAAAATCGTGGCTACAGGACATTACCCCCCTGGATATTTCCCCCCCGGACATTTCCCCCCCGTATTTACCCCCCGGAGCAATTACCCCCCTGTCAATTACCCCCCTGTCAATTACCCCCCCGGGGAATTACCCCCCCCCCCCTCTCAAGTTAAAATCCTAACTCTAACTAGAATTTTATACCTATATACTACTTTAATCCAAACCTTAAGAAAAAGACCAAAACCTAAGCATCCACCTTAGCCTAAAACTCCACACATAACCAAAACCAAAGCTAGACACAACCTTAACCCTAAAACTAGCCCTAACCCTAACCCTAGCCCTAACCCTAACCCTAACCCTAACCCTAAACCTAAACCTAAACCTAAACCTAAACCTAAACCTAAACCTAAACCTAAACCTAAACCTAAACCTAAACCTAAACCTAGCCCTAGCCCTAGCCCTAGCCCTAGCCCTAAACCTAAACCTAACCCTAACCCTAACCCTAACCCTAACCCTAACCCTAACCCTAAACCTAGCCCTAGCCCTAACCCTAACCCTAACCCTAGCCCTAAAACCTAACCCTAACCCTAACCCTAACCCTAACCCTAACCCTAACCCTAACCCTAACCCTAGCCCTAGCCCTAGCCCTAGCCCTAAACCTAACCCTAAACCTAGCCCTAACCCTAACCCTAACTCTAACCCTGTCCGGGGGGGGGGGTAATGTCCTACTGGGTGGGGGGTAATTGACAGGGGGGTAATTGACAGGGGGGGGTAATTACTCTGGGGGGTAATGTCGGGGGGGGGGGAAATATCCGGGGGGTAATTGACAGGGGGGAAATGCCCTGTTCCCCAAAATCGTAACCTATCCCCCATCCCCCTTGCCGTGAACAAAAAATGACCTACCTCTGCCTGCGGTGAACAAAAAATTACCTACCTCTCCATGCCGTGAACAAAAAATGACCTACCTCTGCCTGCGGTGAACAAAAAATGACCTACCCTCCCTGCCGTGAACAAAAAATGACCTACCTCTGCCTGCCGTGAACAAAAAATGACCTACCTCTCCATGCCGTGAACAAAAAATGACCTACCTCTGCCTGCGGTGAACAAAAAATGACCTACCCTCCCTGCCGTGAACAAAAAATGACCTACCCTCCCTGCCGTGAACAAAAAATGACCTACCTCTGCCTGCCGTGAACAAAAAATGACCTACCTCTGCCTGCCGTGAACCAAAAAATGACCTACCCTCCCTGCCGTGAACCAAAAAATGACCTACCTCTGCCTGCCGTGAACCAAAAAATGACCTACCCTCCCTGCCGTGAACCAAAAAATGACATACCCTCCCTGCCGTGAACAAAAAATGACCTAACTCTGCCTGCCGTGAACAAAAAATGACCTACCTCTGCCTGCCGTGAACAAAAAATGACCTACCTCTCCATGCCGTGAACAAAAAATGACCTACCTCTGCCTGCGGTGAACAAAAAATGACCTACCTCTCCATGCCGTGAACAGAAAATGACCTACCTCTGCCTGCCGTGAACCAAAAAATTACCTACCTCTCCATGCCGTGAACAAAAAATGACCTACCTCTCCCTGCCAGACAGACCGACTCCTGCTCCTGCCAGGGCTGGCAGTAGCGGCTACAGATGGCGGCCCGGGGGTCACTGGCGGCCAGGGTCAAGGTCAGGAGAACGGACACGTGGACAACCAGCTGCAGCATCTTGGGCAACCCGTCAACCTGGTGGTAGCAATACTGTAGATCACGTGACTTGGGTAAACAACGCTTGTTTAGTTGGGCCGGATACATGAGATGACATTCCAACATCAGATGTCATGTCTGACATTGTGTCCTGTCTGACATTTGTCCTGTCTGACATTTGTCATGTCTGACATTATGTCCTGTCTGACATTTGTCCTGTCTGACATTGTGTCCTGTCATTTGTCCTGTCTGACATTTGTCCTGTCTGACATTTGCCCTGTCTGACATTGTGTCCTGTCATTTGTCCTGTCTGACATTTGTCCTGTCTGACATTTGTCCTGCCTGACATTTGTCCTGTCTGACATTTGTCCTGTCTGACATTTGTCCTACCCAGTAGAAAACCTCACCTCACAAGACCACAGCAACAACTAAGTTGGAGCTGAAAACATCTCTTTCTGTTTTTGGCTTATGTTTTATATTGGCTAGCACTAATTAACACCACTCTAATTAATGAAGATTATCTACCCTTAAATTACCCGCCAATTATGTCGACACGTGACAAAGAGAACCATCAGTAGAAAATGTGACGTCATTACAAAGATGAAACGAGATGTAATTAAATGTAATAAAATATAATTATAAGGTACCCTTTAGCGGAGCAATTTGCTTATTTTAAAATACCATATGTTAGGGCGATCCTTAAAAGCCTAATAGATTATGGGGGGGGGGTCTTATCAGGTTCTTTTTAGTGAAACAAAAATTGAAATACAAATATGGGGTCAATTATTCAAATGGATAGATCGCTACTGAAGGCTACACCCAAAGGTCGGGATGATTCTGTTTTCTGTGTACAATTTCTAATCAGTTAACTAAATACAATGTTAAATCCAGTACCGTTACAGCTAAATGAAATAAATACAAAGTTGAATCCAGTACCGTTACAGCTAAATGAAATAAATACAATGTTAAATCCAGTACCGTTACAGCTAAATGAAATAAATACAATGTTAAATCCGGTACCGTTACAGCTAAATGAAATAAATACAATGTTAAATTCAGTACCGTTACAGCTAAATGAAATAAATACAATGTTAAATCCAGTACCGTTACAGCTAAATGAAATAAATACAAAGTTGAATCCAGTACCGTTACAGCTAAATGAAATAAATACAATGTTAAATCCAGTACCGTTACAGCTAAATGAAATAAATACAATGTTAAATCCAGTACCGTTACAGCTAAATGAAATAAATACAATGTTAAATCCAGTACCGTTACAGCTAAATGAAATAAATACAATGTTAAATCCAGTACCGTTACAGCTAAATGAAATAAATACAAAGTTAAATCCGGTACCGTTACAGCTAAATGAAATAAATACAATGTTAAATCCAGTACCGTTACAGCTAAATGAAATAAATACAATGTTAAATCCAGTACCGTTACAGCTAAATGAAATAAATACAATGTTAAATCCAGTACCGTTACAGCTAAATGAAATAAATACGCTTTTTCAAAACATTAACATCACATTGATTGTAACAATTATTAATAGGTAGCTTCTCCCCCCCCCCCCCCCGAACGAAATGCAATCTATATAGAAAATATATGCTTTACCAGTGTCAGCACCCCTACCCCGGAAAACTTAATCCGCCCCCCCCCCCCCCCACCAGCGGCCAAAAGTAGGAAACGTTGCCGGTTAAAGTTGAGGTGGTGATTTTGGTTTCGGTTTAGGGAAAAAGACAACACTATCAACCTAGCGCCGGAATTTATTAGTCTCTAGTTTTAAGGGGATATGCGCCGTAAAAAATCACATTTCTTGTTTTTCGTCATGATGGGTTTCTTGCACTGTTGGATACTTTGTCCATTTTTTTTATTAAGAAAAAAATACTTTAATGAGAAAAAAATGTTATGTGTTTAAAATAACATTTTTATGACCCAATTAATTCAAAATAATCAAGTTTTCCCAATCTTACAAGCTCTATATGAAAAGTTTTATATCCGTCATCATATATATATATATATATATATATATATATATATATATATATATATATATATATATATATATATATATATATATATATATATATATATAGTGGCGTAGCGAGGTCGGGTGTCACCCGGTGCGGCACTTAATGGTGTCACCCCCCAGAGGCGTAGCGACCCTTCCCGGGGACAAACTTTCAAATTTTCGATTTGCAACCCCCACCCCCTCAAACTTTCGATTTGCACCCCCCTCAAGTTTTTCTCTATATAATTTGTTATTTTTTGCTTGGTGTCACCCCACTAAATGGTGTCACCGGGTGCGGTCCGCCCCCCCCCCCCCCCCGCCCATCCCCCCTCGCTACGCCTCTGTATATATATATATATTTATATATATATATATATATATACATACATATATATATATATATATATATATATATATATATATATATATATATATATGCCTGGAAGAAACTGTTTTCGAATGGTATCATCCATTGTTAACATGTAAACCGGACAGTAAGTAAGTGTGAAGAGCAGCGAGTGTTTGTCTAATTGGGTGTGAAATTGTAAGATAGTTATACTGATTCTGTTAACATTGATTTTTAAATACCTCTTATCATTGATATTTTATTTTCTTTATGTATTGTCTATTTTCATCATCCTGGCCCTCACAAAGTGGGCTAAAATTGGGCCATTTAAATATTTTCCACATATTTAATAAACACCATGAAGTTCTAAGAATTTTAAACAATTCCAACAATCCTTTCCATATCTTTGGTTTCTCTGAAACTCGATTACAATCTTTTATGAATAACGAGCTGACCCGCGGCGTAGCATACGCCGCTATTTAGATCTAGTTTGTTTTGTTTTCTACTTTTCAGTACTTCATACTTAGTGAAATTCGACACTACCCTCCCTTTCATTCTACGATTGTAAACATTCGGGGTGAACCTTAGCTCACAAGAATGGTGGGGGTGGTAGCTATATGCATAGAGAGCGGGGGAGTAACGGCGTGCGTTTACGTGGTGTCTCGCATGGTCCCCATGAAGAGAATTATATATAGAGATATATTCCCATTTTTCAGTTATTCATAATTTGTGAATTCGACACTACCAATGCTGCGACTGAAAATATTTTGCTTTAAAACACAATCAGTAGCTAGTGAAGGACGATTATTAGCCTCACCCTTACTTTCCACTCCTCTATCCGCAGACATGATGGTGAAGAGATTTTTTATGAATCTAGGTAGCCAGCAATTGGGATCTGTTGCTACCGAATTTAAACTTCTTTCCTACAAGATCTTCTAGCCATTGGGATTTATTTGTTGCTACTGAATGTAAACTTCTTTCCTACAAGATCTTCTAGCCATTGGGATTTATTTGTTGCTACTGAATGTAAACTTCTTTCCTACAAGATCTTCTAGCTATTGGGATCTGTTTGTTGCTACTGAATGTAAACTTCTTTCCTACAAGATCTTCTAGCTATTGGGATCTGTTTGTTGCTACTGAATGTAAACTTCATTCCTACAAGATCTTCTAGCTATTGGGATCTGTTTGTTGCTACTGAATGTAAACTTCTTTCCTACAAGATCTTCTAGCTATTGGGATCTGTTTGTTGCTACTGAATGTAAACTTCATTCCTACAAGATCTTCTAGCCATTGGGATTTATTTGTTGCTACCGAATGTAAACTTCTTTCCTACAAGATCTTCTAGCTATTGGGATTTATTTGTTGCTACTGAATGTAAACTTCTTTCCTACAAGATCTTCTAGCCACTGGGAATTATTTGTTGCTACCGAATGTAAACTTCTTTCCTACAAGATCTTCTAGCTATTGGGATTTATTTGTTGCTACAGAATGTAAACTTCTTTCCTACAAGATCTTCTAGCCATTGGGATCTGTTTGTTGCTACCGAATTTAAACTTCTTTCCTACAAGATCTTCTAGCTATTGGGATTTATTTGTTGCTACTGAATGTAAACTTCTTTCCTACAAGATCTTCTAGCTATTGGGATTTATTTGTTGCTACTGAATGTAAACTTCTTTCCTACAAGATCTTCTAGCCATTGGGATTTATTTGTTGCTACCGAATGTAAACTTCTTTCCTACAAGATCTTCTAGCTATTGGGATTTATTTGTTGCTACTGAATGTAAACTTCTTTCCTACAAGATCTTCTAGCCATTGGGATCTGTTTGTTGCTACCGAATTTAAACTTCTTTCCTACAAGATCTTCTAGCTATTGGGATTTATTTGTTGCTACTGAATGTAAACTTCTTTCCTACAAGATCTTCTAGCTATTGGGATTTATTTGTTGCTACTGAATGTAAACTTCTTTCCTACAAGATCTTCTAGCTATTGGGATTTATTTGTTGCTACTGAATGTAAACTTCATTCCTACAAGATCTTCTAGCCATTGGGATTTATTTGTTGCTACCGAATTTAAACTTCTTTCCTACAAGATCTTCTAGCTATTGGGATTTATTTGTTGCTACTGAATGTAAACATCTTTCCTACAAGATCTTCTAGCCAGAGGAGGACATCCAGTCGTGAACTAAACTCATGGCTTTACGAGCAGGGTGATCATCTTTAATTACACGGGGATTAATTGGCTGGAAATTATTGGAAGGATGGTCATCATTAATTCAGTAGCATAGCGGGGGGGAGGCGGGACATATGTCCCCGGGCGCCGACCTTAGGGGGCGCCAAAATGGGTTGGAAAAGGTTGAAAGGGGTGCAAATCGAAAGTTTGAGGGGGGGGGGGGGTGCAAATCGAAATCTTGAGGAGGGGGGTGCAAATCGAAAAGTTTGTCCCCGGGCGCCGGGAAGGGTCGCTACGCCTCTGCATTAATTTCACGTCAAGTCAATGTTGATAGACTAACCTAAAACACGTCACCTCAGCCTTGACCCAACTCACGTGACTAGATTCAAGATGGCTGGTGTTTACTCCCAACAAGTTCAACAACAAGCAAAGCACCGAATGATAACACAAAGTTTATTTTATTTTGGCACAAAAATCTAGCATATATTAGATTTACATATGAACATAGAAAAGACACTTCGGTTAGATAATCCCAAATGACTCAACCAAACACACAAGAAACAAAACATTACGCCTGCTCAGAATGTGGCGTAGCTAGGATTTTTTGGGCCACGAAAAAAAATATTAGTGGGCCCCTTTGTCAGCTGTTAGGCTACAATGGAGTGAAATGAAGAAATTAACTGCTACTTACGATAGTTTTACATAATATAAATACTCTGTACATTTTGTATTCTATACGTCCTGATTATGTATTTATACTATATTATTATTACTGCTACTACCCCGTAGTTTTGTAAAAAGTAATACAAGCTTCCAGTGAATTCATTAATTTTGTGAGTAACCAAACACAGTAGCGTCACAAGGCGGGGCAGGGGTGCTGTACGCATCTGATGACAACAATTATGCCTGACACTTTGACAAAACATTGTAGAATTTACTGTCAAAACTATCCAGCTAAAATAATAAAATATTAGTGAGAGAGGGGTAACACACCACCGAAAATGCAAAATGTTTTTAGGATAATAGGGTGACACTTTTAGTAAACGCACTGGGGAACATCCGACCTTGTGACGCCACTAACCAAACCCTTGTGTCGCCACTAACCAAACCCTTGTGTCGCCACTAACCAAACCCATTTTGTTAAAAAAATTGCTCAGGATTTATTTAGATGTTTTTTTTTTTTTTGCTTTAAATTTAGCAATTAAATGATCAATAAGTTGATTGAGATCTATTGAGATCTATTTTAGCTGCTTCTGTAAGTTGGATGCTCCGGATGGCCAAGCTACTGACACAATGGGCATATCTACAATTGTTCATAGCAAAGCACAATTATAATTGTTTTTCTAGCGGGTATTGAAATAAATATGTAACAAAATTTGCGGCTGTTGTGTAAATGATCTTATGTTATTTAACTTATTATTATATTAAGAAGTAAACAGATTACTATTATAATGTTTTTCAAAGTTTATAAATTTGTTACTTAAAAACACCCCCCAAATTTATAAATTCTAAAAGTTTTACAAGACTGAACAAGTTATCCAAATAATTTTAGACCATGTTTATGACTTTTTGCTGTGACTTTTTTCCTGTGACTTTTTTCCTGTGAATTTTTGGCTGTGACTTTTTTCCTGTGACTTTTTTCCTGTGACTTTTTTCCTATGACTTTTTTCCTGTGACTTTTTTCCTGTGAATTTCCCCCGCTAACCGCCCACTGATCGTGTGACGTCATTTCTTGCTCCGCTTTCCCCGGATGTAGAGCGTGTCTTCCTCGTCATCGTCTTCAGCGTCGGTCTCGTCATCTGACGACCTGGGGTCAGACAGGTGGGGGTTATAGGGGTCAGACAGGTGGGGGTTATAGGGGTCAGACAGGTGGGGGTCATAGGGGTCAGACAGGTGGGGGTTGTGGGGTCAGACAGGTGGGGGTTATAGGGGTCAGACAGGTGGGGGTTGTGGGGGTCAGACAGGTGGGGGTTATAGGGGTCAGACAGGTGGGGTATTAGGGGTCAGACAGGTGGGGGCTATAGGGGTCAGACAGGTAGGGGTTATAGGGGTCAGACAGGTGGGGTATTAGGGGTCAGACAGGTGAGGGTTGTGGGGTCAGACAGGTGGGGTATTAGGGGTCAGACAGGTGGGGGTTGTGGGGTCAGACAGGTGGGGTATTAGGGGTCAGACAGGTGGGGGTTGTGGGGTCAGACAGGTGGGGTATTAGGGGTCAGACAGGTGGGGGTTATAGGGGTCAGACAGGTGGGGGTCATAGGGGTCAGACAGGTGGGGGTTATAGGGGTCAGACAGGTGGGGGTTATAGGGGTCAGACAGGTGGGGGTTATAGGGGTCAGACAGGTGGGGGTTATAGGGGTCAGACAGGTGGGGGTTATAGGGGTCAGACAGGTGGGGTTATAGGGGTCAGACAGGTGGGGGTCATAGGGGTCAGACAGGTAGGGTTATAGAGGTCAGACAGGTAGGGTTATAGGGGTCAGACAGGTGGGGGTTATAGGGGTCAGACAGGTGGGGGTTATAGGGGTCAGACAGGTGGGGGTCATAGGGGTCAGACAGGTAGGGTTATAGAGGTCAGACAGGTAGGGTTATAGGGGTCAGACAGGTGGGGGTTGTGGGGTCAGACAGGTGGGGGGTTATAGGGGTCAGACAGGTGGGGTTATAGTGGTCAGACAGGTAGGGTATTAGGGTCACACAAAGGTGGGATTAAGGTCAACTGGAGGGTGGGACAGTTAAGTGAGAGGGTGGCATCCAGGAGGGGAGAGGTGCGGAGAGGGGAGTTGTGGGCTCAGCAATGGGGGGGGGGGGGTGTAGGCGCGGACTAACTCTGGCACCACCCATATGACATATCTGGCCATCTGGGTCATATTTGGCCATCTGGGAAATTTGCTTGGAAAGTTTCGAACCCAGGACCCCAGCCTCGTGACTTACATGTCAAAGAGCGCCGATGAGTGTTTCGATTTCTTTAAGACGGCGCGTTCGTCTGCTGTCCCCAGCCGTCGGTAGCGCTGATTCTGGTTTAGGTCTCGGTCTCTGGCGCGGCTGGGTGGGTGGGGGAGGTAAGGGGGGGGGGGGGGGTAAATAACAAAATATAAGGATTAGTAATACTTAAGGGTAGGAAATAAAATATATTAACAAGAAAGGGATAAATTAAGGGGGAACTGAGGGGGAACTGAGGGGAGAACTGAGGGGAGAACTGAGGGGAGAACTGAGGGGAGAACTGAGGGGAGAACTGAGGGGAGAACTGAGGTGAGTACTGAGGGGAGAACTGAGGGGAGAACTGAGGGGAGAACTGAGGGGAGAACTGAGGGGAGAACTTAGGTGAGTACTGAGGGGAGAACTGAGGGGAGAACTGAGGGGAGAACTGAGGGGGGAACTGAGGGGAGAACTGAGGGAGAACTAGGGAGAGAAGTGAGTGGAGGAAGCAAGTGTCGAGCTGCGTGAGTTACCTGCGCCTAACAAACAGGTGGATGATTGACATGATGATGATCAGGAGCCCCACACCTGCAATCACTGCACCTGCCACGATAAGGTCAGCTCGACCTAGACAACACAAATGTTTGGCGTGACGTTTGTCGTATGACATGTTGGGTGACATGCTGCGTGACGGTTTGGGTGATGTGTTGGATGACGAATCTGATGACGGGTATTGGATAGTGCGTATCGGATGACTTGACTTGTGTTGGATAACGTATGTCGGATGAGGTATGTCGTATGACGTGTTGGATGATGTATGATATATGTCGGATGACGTGTGTTAGATGACGTATGTCGGATGACGCGTGTCGGATGACGTATGTCGGATGACGTATGTCGGATGACGCGTGTCGGATGACGTATGTCGGATGACGTATGTCGGATGACATGTGTCGGATGACGTATGTCGGATGACGTATGTCGGATGACGTGTGTCGGATGACGTATGTCGGATGACGTGTGTCGGATGACATATGTCGGATGACGTATGTCGGATGACGTGTGTCGGATGACGTATGTCGGATGACGTATGTCGGATGACGTGTGTCGGATGACGTATGTCGGATGACGTGTGTCGGATGACATATGTCGGATGACGTATGTCGGATGACGTATGTCGGATGACGTGTGTCGGATGACGTATGTCGGATGACGTATGTCGGATGACGTGTGTCGGATGACGTATGTCGGATGACGTATGTCGGATGACGTATGTCGGATGACGTATGTTGGATGACGTGTATTGGATGACGTGTGACGTATGTCGGATGACGTATGTCGGATGACGTGTGTTGGATGACGTGTGACGTATGTCGGATGACGTATGTCGGATGACGTATGTCGGATGACGTATGTTGGATGACGTGTATTGGATGACGTATGTCGTATGACGTGTGTTGGATGACCTACCGTGTATGATGGTGTGCCAAGTGCTAGTCCCAGACAGTGGTACGTCAATCTTGTCCCGACCCTCCTCCACGATGCTGTACACGCTGCTGTTGGATTTGTGCGACTCTGCTTCACCTACAACCTGCGCCAGGGCCTCGTTGTCGAGGTCGTAGGCGGGGCTCATCGTCTGCTGGGAGCTGGCTGAAACAGGAAGGTCAAGGTCATTCCGTGTATGGGTCTACTGAGTGAAGAACAGTAGAAGACATCAACAAACAGATGACATCAACAAACAGATGACATCAACACACAGATGACATCAACAAACATGACATCAACAGATGACATCAAAAAACAGATGACATCAACAAACAGATGACATCAACAAACAGATGACATCAACACACAGATGACATCAACAAACATGACATCAACAGATGACATAAAAAACAGATGACATCAACACACAGATGACATCAACACACAGATGACATCAACAGATGACATCAACAAACAGATGCCATCAACACACAGACAGTAGAAGATATGAGATCTATGGTAACATGTCAAATGCAGTGCATCGTCTCTGCTTCCCCTACCCTGCACTGGACCACGAGCCCACTTACCGACCGTGGTTTTCCTCTTGCCTTTCCTCCTGAAGCTGCCGTCGTCCCCTGGGGTCGAGGGTCTGACGGTGGTCGCTGTATACGTTCTGTGGGTGATGTAGGCCGTCTTGATCTGGCCACCTAGGGCCGTGTCTGATTTCTCAGGCCCAAATTTATATCCATTCTCAAACTCGTTTGGCTTCCCTCTCGTATCGAGGTCCTGGCCATATTTCTCCAGGATGGGTTGCTTCCCAGTCTGGATGGTCTCCTGCAGGGTCTGGTGCTGACGTAGCTGTCCCAGCATGGCCTGAAGCTCCTCCGTCCTGTTGCCTGCCGGGCTCCCGGCAAAGTCTCGGAGAGTCTCGTCCTCGCTGTCCTGTAACCTCGAGGCCACAGACTTAAGCTCCTCGAACTCCGCGTCTTGCGGGGGGCGGGGCGGCCGGGGCGTCCCGTGTCTGGACAAGGCGGGTTTCAGTCTAGGGGCGTCGTCAGCAAGAAGTGGAGATTTTACTTTTGGTACTACGTAGGGTGAGAGAGTTCGACCTTGGGTAACTTCCTTGACACCGTTTTTATGTAGGTCAAGGCCGTTAGTGTCCTCCAGCCAATCAGGGCCAGTGTTGTCTTCTAGCTCCTCCCCGAATTTCTCATGAGCCACAGGGGGCGGTGCTGCTTCGGCGTTATACTCCACATCGTCGGACCACCCGTAGGGGCGCTCAGGGGGCAGGACGCCCCCCTCCCCCACAGGAGACTTGACGTAGCTCAGATCTTTCTCGATGTCCGACACTGATATGTCGTCAACCGGCAGCCGGGTTCCGGCTTTTTTTCGAGGCATGTCACGTGTCAAGCACACACAAGTCACGTGATCCGATCAAGCCTATATATAGATGCTCGTCTGTGTCAAACTGTGGGACATTTTTACAACGTGTTCAACATCATTGAGAGATTGTGAGACAGGAGATTGGGAGACAGGAGATTGTGAGACAGAAGATTGGGAGACAGGAGATTGGGAGACAGGAGATTGGGAGACAGGAGATTGGGAGACAGGGAGACAGGAGATTGGGAGCCAGGAGATTGGGAGACAGGAGATTGGGAGATTGGGAGACAGGAGATTGGGAGACAGGAGATTGGGAGACAGGAGATTGGGAGAAAGGAGATTGGGAGCCAGGAGATTGGGAGACAGGAGATTGGGAGACAGGAGATTGGGAGACAGGAGATTGGGAGACAGGAGATCGGGAGATTGGGAGACAGGAGATTGGGAGACAGGAGATTGGGAGATTGTGAGACAGGAGATTGGGAGAGAGGAGATTGGAAAAAAGGAGATTGGGAGACAGGAGATTGTCAGACAGGAGATTGGGAGATTGGGAGACAGGAGATTGGGAGACAGGAGATTGGGAGACAGGAGATTGTGAGACAGGAGATTGGGAGATTGGGAGACAGGAGATTGGGAGACAGGAGATTGGGAGATTGGGAGACAGGAGATTGGGAGACAGGAGATTGGGAGATTGGGAGACAGGAGATTGGGAGACAGGAGATTGGAAGAAAGGAGATTGGGAGACAGGAGATTGGGAGACAGGAGATTGGGAGACAGGAGATTGGGAGACAGGAGATTGGAAGAAAGGAGATTGGGAGATTGGGAGACAGGAGATTGGGAGACAGGAGGTTGGGAGAGGAGATTGGGAGACAGGAGATTGGGAGACAGAAGTTTGGGAGACAGGAGATTGGGAGACAGGAGGTTGGGAGACAGGAGATTGGAAGAAAGGAGATTGGGAGACAGGAGATTGGGAGACAGGAGATTGGGAGACAGGAGATTGGGAGACAGGAGATTGGGAGACCGGAGATTGGAAGAAAGGAGATTGGGAGACAGAAGATTGGGAGATTGGGGGACAGAAGATTGGGAGACAGGAGATTGGGAGACAGGAGATTGGGAGACAGGAGATTGGAAGAAAGGAGATTGGGAGACAGGAGATTGGGAGACAGGAGATTGGGAGACAGGAGATTGGGAGACAGGAGATTGGGAGACAGGAGATTGTGAGACAGGAGATTGGGAGATTGGGAGACAGGAGATTGGGACAGGAGATTGGGAGATTGGGAGACAGGAGATTGGGAGACAGGAGATTGGGAGATTGGGAGACAGGTGATTGGGAGACAGGATATTGGGAGACAGGAGATTGTAAGACAGGAGATTGTGAGACAGGAGATTGGGAGACAGGAGATTGGGAGACAGGAGATTGGGAGACAGGAGATTGGGAGACAGGAGATTGGGAGATAGGAGATTGGGAGACAGGAGATTGGGAGACAGGAGATTGGGAGACAGGAGATTGTGAGACAGGAGATTGGGAGACAGGAGATTGGGAGACAGGAGATTGGGAGACAGGAGATTGGGAGACAGGAGATTGGGAGATTGTGAGACAGGAGATTGGGAGAGAGGAGATTGGAAAAAAGGAGATTGGGAGACAGGAGATTGTCAGACAGGAGATTGGGAGATTGGGAGACAGGAGATTGGGAGACAGGAGATTGGGAGACAGGAGATTGTGAGACAGGAGATTGGGAGATTGGGAGACAGGAGATTGGGAGACAGGAGATTGGGAGATTGGGAGACAGGAGATTGGGAGACAGGAGATTGGGAGATTGGGAGACAGGAGATTGGGAGACAGGAGATTGGAAGAAAGGAGATTGGGAGACAGAAGATTGGGAGACAGAAGATTGGGAGACAGAAGATTGGGAGACAGGAGATTGGGAGACAGGAGATTGGGAGACAGGAGATTGGGAGACAGGAGATTGGAAGAAAGGAGATTGGGAGATTGGGAGACAGGAGATTGGGAGACAGGAGGTTGGGAGAGGAGATTGGGAGACAGGAGATTGGGAGACAGAAGTTTGGGAGACAGGAGATTGGGAGACAGGAGGTTGGGAGACAGGAGATTGGAAGAAAGGAGATTGGGAGACAGGAGATTGGGAGACAGGAGATTGGGAGACAGGAGATTGGGAGACAGGAGATTGGGAGACCGGAGATTGGAAGAAAGGAGATTGGGAGACAGAAGATTGGGAGATTGGGGGACAGAAGATTGGGAGACAGGAGATTGGGAGACAGGAGATTGGGAGACAGGAGATTGGAAGAAAGGAGATTGGGAGACAGGAGATTGGGAGACAGGAGATTGGGAGACAGGAGATTGGGAGACAGGAGATTGGAAGAAAGGAGATTGGGAGACAGAAGATTGGGAGATTGGGGGACAGAAGATTGGGAGACAGGAGATTGGGAGACAGGAGATTGGGAGACAGGAGATTGGAAGAAAGGAGATTGGGAGATTGGGAGACAGGAGATTGGGAGACAGGAGGTTGGGAGAGGAGATTGGGAGACAGGAGATTGGGAGACAGAAGATTGGGAGACAGGAGATTGGGAGACAGGAGGTTGGGAGACAGGAGATTGGAAGAAAGGAGATTGGGAGACAGGAGATTGGGAGACAGGAGATTGGGAGACAGGAGATTATGAGACAGGAGATTGGAAGAAAGGAGATTGGGAGACAGGAGATTGGGAGACAGGAGGTTGGGAGACAGGAGATTGGGAGACAGGAGATTGGGAGACAGGAGATTGGGAGACAGGAGATTGGAAGAAAGGAGATTGGGAGACAGGAGATTGG
The DNA here is from genome assembly GCF_028476545.2 of Physella acuta. NCBI lineage: Eukaryota > Metazoa > Mollusca > Gastropoda > Physidae > Physella > Physella acuta. Next base: position 103,163 of record NW_026731794.1, read on the forward strand.
GAGACAGAAGATTGGGAGACAGGAGATTGGGAGACAGGAGATTGGGAGACAGGAGATTGGGTGACAGGAGATTGGGATATTGGGAGACAGGAGATTGGGAGACAGGAGATTGGGAGACAGTAGATTGGGAGACAGGAGATTGGGAGACAGAAGATTGGGAGACAGGAGATTGGAAGACAGGAGATTGGGAGATTGGGAGACAGGAGATTGGGAGACAGGAGATTGGGAGACAGGAGATTGGGAGACAGGAGATTGGGAGACAGGAGATTGGGAGACAGGAGGTTGGGAGACAGGAGATTGGGAGACAGGAGATTGGGAGATAGGAGATTGGGAGACAGGAGATTGGGAGACAGGAGATTGGGAGACAGGAGATTGTGAGACAGGAGATTGGGAGACAGGAGATTGGGAGACAGGAGATTGGGAGACAGGAGATTGGGAGATTGGGAGACAGGAGATTGGGAGATTGGGAGACAGGAGATTGGGAGACAGGAGATTGGGAGACAGGAGATTGGGAGACAGGAGATTGGGAGACAGGAGATTGGAAGAAAGGAGATTGGGAGACAGAAGATTGGGAGATTGGGGGAGAGAAGATTGGGAGACAGGAGATTGGGAGACAGGAGATTGGGAGACAGGAGATTTGAAGAAAGGAGATTGGGAGATTGGGAGACAGGAGATTGGGAGACAGGAGGTTGGGAGACAGGAGATTGGGAGACAGGAGATTGGGAGACAGAAGATTGGGAGACAGGAGATTGGGAGACAGGAGGTTGGGAGACAGGAGATTGGAAGAAAGGAGATTGGGAGACAGGAGATTGGGAGACAGAAGATTGGGAGACAGGAGATTGGGAGACAGGAGATTGGAAGAAAGGAGATTGGAAGACAGAAGATTATGAGACAGGAGATTGGGAGACAGGAGATTGGAAGAAAGGAGATTGGGAGACAGAAGATTGGGAGACAGTTGATTGGGAGACAGGAGATTGGGAGACAGGAGATTGGAAGAAAGGAGATTGGGAGACAGGAGATTGGGAGATTGGGGGACAGAAGATTGGGAGACAGGAGATTGGGAGACAGGAGATTGGGAGACAGGAGATTGGAAGAAAGGAGATTGGGAGACAGGAGATTGGGAGACAGGAGATTGGGAGACAGAAGATTGGAAGAAAGGAGATTGGGAGCCAGGAGATTGGGAGACAGGAGGTTGGGAGACAGGAGATTGGGAGACAGGAGATTGGGAGACAGGAGATTGGGAGACAGGAGGTTGGGAGACAGGAGATTAGAAGAAAGGAGATTGGGAGACAGGAGATTGGGAGACAGAAGATTGGGAGACAGGAGATTGGGAGACAGGAGATTAGGAGACAGGAGATTGGGTGACAGGAGATTGGGATATTGGGAGACAGGAGATTGGGAGACAGGAGATTGGGAGACAGGAGATTGGGAGACAGGAGATTGGGAGACAGGAGATTGGAAGACAGGAGATTGGGAGATTGGGAGACAAGAGATTGGGAGACAGGAGATTGGGAGACAGGAGATTGGGAGACAGGAGATTGGGAGACAGGAGATTGGAAGAAAAGAGATTGGGAGACAGAAGATTGGGAGATTGGGGGACAGAAGATTGGGAGACAGGAGATTGGAAGAAAGGAGATTGGGAGAAAGGAGATTGGAAGAAAGGAGATTGGGAGACAGGGGATTGGAAGAAAGGAGATTGGGGGACAGGAGATTGTGAGACAGGAGATTGGGAGACAGGAGATTGGGAGACAGGAGATTGGGAGACAGGAGATTTGGAGATTGGGAGACAGGAGATTGGGAAACAGGAGATTGGGAGACAGGAGATTTGGAGACAGGAGATTGGGAGACAGGAGATTGGGAGACAGGAGATTGGAAGAAAGGAGATTGGGAGACAGGAGATTGGGAGACAGGAGATTGGGAGACAGGAGATTGGGAGACAGGAGATTGGGAGACAGGAGGTTGGGAGACAGGAGATTGGAAGAAAGGAGATTAGGAGACAGGAGATTGGGAGACAGAAGATTGGGAGACAGGAGATTGGGAGACAGGAGATTGGGAGACAGGAGATTGGGTGACAGGAGATTGGGATATTGGGAGACAGGAGATTGGGAGACAGGAGATTGGGAGACAGGAGATTGGGAGACAGAAGATTGGGAGACAGAAGATTGGGAGACAGGAGACAGGAGATTGGGAGATTGGGAGACAGGAGATTGGGAGACAGAAGATTGGGAGACAGGAGATTGGGAGACAGGAGATTGGGAGACAGGAGATTGGGAGACAGGAGATTGGGAGACAGGAGATTGGAAGAAAGGAGATTGGGAGACAGGAGATTGGGAGACAGGAGATTGGGAGACAGGAGATTGGAAGACAGGAGATTGGGAGATTGGGAGACAGGAGATTGGGAGACAGGAGATTGGGAGATTGGGAGACAGGTGATTGGGAGACAGGATATTGGGAGACAGGAGATTGTAAGACAGGAGATTGTGAGACAGGAGATTGGGAGACAGGAGATTGGGAGACAGGAGATTGGGAGACAGGAGATTGGGAGACAGGAGATTGGGAGACAGGAGATTGGGAGATTGGGAGACAGGAGATTGGGAGACAGGAGATTGGGAGACAGGAGATTGGGAGACAGGAGATTGTGAGACAGGAGATTGTGAGACAGGAGATTGGGAGACAGGAGATTGGGAGACAGGAGATTGGGAGACAGGAGATTGGGAGACAGGAGATTGGAAGACAGGAGATTGGAAGACAGGAGATTGGGAGACATGAGATTGGGAGACAGGAGATTCGGAGATTGGGAGACAGGAGATTGGGAGACAGGAGATTGTGAGACAGGAGATTGGGAGACAGGAGATTTGGAGACAGGAGATTGGGAGACAGGAGATTGGGAGATTGGGAGACAGGAGATTGGGAGACAGGAGATTGGGAGACAGGAGATTGGGAGACAGGAGATTGGGAGACAGGAGATTGGGAGACAGGAGATTGGGAGACAGGAGATTGGGAGAGAGTGTAGTTAGGATTAGGATTAAAGTGTTTTGTACACACAACAAACTTAACTCAGAACGTGGAGCCATGTCAGTTGTTCCCATTTAAGGAATTATCTGGCCTTAAATTGAAGGTCAAGGTCCCCGCGTAAAATGTTTCTATTAATATCCTTCGCACCATACTTACCCTGACCTTGACCTCTATCACGACAGAGGTCAACTCATTGTTTCAAATCATTGCGGCTTAGCATTTGGTGGCAGGGTGGGTTGGTAGGGGTGTTAAGGGATCGGGCGTCTGGGTGTTGGGCGTCTGGGTGTTGGGCGTCTGGGTGTTGGTCGTCTGGGTGTTGGTCGTCTGGGTGTTGGGCGTCTGGGTGTTGGGCGTCTGGGTGTTGGGCGTCTGGGTGTTGGGCGTCTGGGTGTTGGGTGTTGGGCGTCTGGGTGTTGGGCGTTGGGCGTCTGGGGGTCGCCGGTACTAAACTGCGAGGAAATTAGCGTTTCGCTAAGGTCGTTGGGGACCAGAACTTTCCACCATCTCAACACATCGGGGGGAGGGGGGGGACAGTGCCCAACCCCCCTCCCCCCTCCCCCCTCCCCGAATGAAATAAATTTTATATATAAAATATCAGCTACAACCAGTGTCCGCTGCCCTAAAAAGATTCAAGCTCCCCCCCCCCCCCCCCCGTAGAAAAATGTCAAAAAGTAATACTAGTGGGGGCAGATGAGGGGGCGGGGTCTGAGGGTGTTAGATGTCGCCCTAGTTTGGTTAAGATTGCAGTTCATCTGGTCTGAACAGCTTTCTAGTTTCTAGGAACTAAATAAATCACCTGGATCTAGATTGCGATAGCTAAGGACTTAACTAAACACGACATTTTTGTTCACATTTTTTTGCGGTTTTATTTTTGCCACTAAAAAACTTGTCAGAACGACCTGCATCAAACTTGTCATCTGACAACATGCTCTGGGTGTGCTGTGGTGCTGTCGGCCTGAGACACGCGCTCAACACCAGACCCACCTGGTGCGCTCTAAGACATAACTGTCGTGCGCAATCTTGGGTGCGCACACAGATTTCTTTTTACTTTCTCGTATACGGAGTATAGAGGAAGTATTGTGCACATAATTAGCAGATATTTTGACAGTTTTAAACCTTCCTACTGTATCGTATACGGAATATAATGTGTGCGCATGTGTTCATCAGAGTTTCTTCCAAGCATCTCTTGTGGCAAAGAAACTCTACCGCTCCCCCCCTCCCCCCCCCCCACGAACGAGATGGAATTTATATAGTAAACATACTTTTACTAGTGTCCCCCCCCCCCCCCTACCCGGAAAAATGTCGTCCGTGGATGTTGGTGTTATTACTTTCTCGTATACGAAGTATAGAGAAAGTATTGTAATCGTGTAAAAAATAAACCGGGAGTGATCTCCCTAAACTTTCTCGAATATTCTTATTTAACACTACGGGGGATGGAAAGTCGGGATATAGACAATATTTTTGATCCATTTTTAATTACTTAATAAACTTTTTAAAATTAATAGAATCTCGTAGAAAAAGCACACCAAGTGAAAGCCAAACAAAATGTGTATAACAATGCGAAATATTATTAGTACTTTATAAATTCACAGGCGTTTTTTGAGAAGTCGGTGAGATCACTCCCAGTTTATTTTTATTCATTTCGCAAAATAATTTTTTATTTATTTTTTTTTATTTTTTGCGAATGTCACGAGATTTTTATTTTAAAAGTTGTCCGCGGCTCTAGAAATATAATATTTTTAACTGCAGCTACTTGAGAACCCCCATTGGCTGGGCGGGCGGAAGTGGTGTGTCATGTCGACTGCTGAGATAACCGCCAATGAATCAACCCGTTGTAGCCAGCAGACGATCTTTATGACCGGGAACCCATGGCTCTTTATCTGGCTCATGTACAGAGTTATCTGCTCGTGATGTATGGACGGCCAAAACTAACATTAACAAAAGCCTTCTCTTTGGGCAAGTTTGGTTCTATTCTTTATAAATCCTGACTTGCACATATCTTGCACCTGACTTGCACCTGACTTGCACATATCTTGCACCTGACTTGCACATATCTTGCACCTGACTTGCACATATCTTGCACCTGACTTGCACATATCTTGCACCTTGGGTCACCACTGGTACCAGACGCTGTCTGCCAGCTGTCGACACAAACTGTTGGTGATGTTGGTACCACATGTGTCACGGTCAGGTCAAATGTCACGGTCAGGTCAACATCATGTCAAATGTCACGGTCAGGTCAACATCAGGTCAAATGTCACGCTCAAGGCAGCTCACGTGACTACGTGTGTCGGTACCCTTGGTGTGACGTCACATCCCAGCTGCAGCGATGTCACGTGTTTGGACTGTCTTGGCTGCTGGTTGTGTTATTTATAGACCCACCCATCCCCTCAACCCACCCATCCCCTCAACCCACCCATCCCCTCAACCCACCCATCCCCTCAACCCTCCCATCCCCTCAACCCACCCATCCCCTCAACCCACCCATCCCCTCAGCCAAGACCCACCCATCCCCTCAACCCACCCATCCCCTCAACCCACCCATCCCCTCAACCCTCCCATCCCCTCAACCCTCCCATCCCCTCAACCCACCCATCCCCTCAACCCTCCCATCCCCTCAACCCACCTATCCCCTCAACCCACCCATCCCCTCAACCCACCCATCCCCTCAGCCCACCCATCCCCTCAACCAACCCATCCCCTCAGCCCACCCATCCCCTCAACCAAGACCCACCCATCCCCTCAACCAACCCATCCCCTCAGCCCACCCATCCCCTCAACCAAGACCCACCCCCTCAACCAAGACCCACCCATCCCCTCAACCCTCCCATCCCCTCAACCCACCCATCCCCTCAACCCACCCATCCCCTCAACCCACCCATCCCCTCAGCCCACCCATCCCCTCAACCCACCCATCCCCTCAACCCACCCATCCCCTCAACCCACCCATCCCCTCAACCCACCCATCCCCTCAACCCTCCCATCCCCTCAACCCACCCATCCCCTCAACCCACCCATCCCCTCAACCCGACCATCCCCTCAACCCTCCCATCCCCTCAGCCCACCCATCCCCTCAACCAAGACCCACCCATCCCCTCAACCCTCCCATCCCCTCAACCCACCCATCCCCTCAACCCACCCATCCCCTCAACCCTCCCATCCCCTCAACCCACCCATCCCCTCAACCCTCCCATCCCCTCAGCCCACCCATCCCCTCAACCAAGACCCACCCATCCCCTCAACCCACCCATCCCCTCAACCCACCCATCCCCTCAACCCTCCCATCCCCTCAACCCACCCATCCCCTCAACCCACCCATCCCCTCAACACACCCATCCCCTCAACCCACCCATCCCCTCAACCCACCCATCCCCTCAACCCACCCATCCCCTCAACCCACCCATCCCCTCAGCCCACCCATCCCCTCAACCAAAACCCACCCATCCCCTCAACCCACCCATCCCCTCAGCCCACCCATCCCCTCAGCCCACCCATCCCCTCAACCCACCCATCCCCTCAACCCACCCATCCCCTCAACCCACCCATCCCCTCAACCCACCCATCCCCTCAACCCACCCATCCCCTCAACCCACCCATCCCCTCAACCCACCCATCCCCTCAACCCACCCATCCCCTCAACAAAGACCCACCCATCCCCTCAACCCCCCATCCCCTCAACCCACCCATCCCCTCAACCCACCCATCCCCTCAACCCACCCATCCCCTCAACCCACCCATCCCCTCAACCCACCCATCCCCTCAACCAAGACCCACCCATCCCCTCAACCCTCCCATCCCCTCAACCCACCCATCCCCTCAACCCACCCATCCCCTCAACCCACCCATCCCCTCAACCCACCCATCCCCTCAACCCACCCATCCCCTCAACCCACCCATCCCCTCAACCCACCCATCCCCTCAACCCACCCATCCCCTCAAACCACCCATCCCCTCAACCCACCCATCCCCTCAAACCACCCATCCCCTCAAACCACCCATCCCCTCAACCCACCCATCCCCTCAACCCTCCCATCCCATCAACCCACCCATCCCCTCAACCCACCCATCCCCTCAACCCACCCATCCCCTCAACCAAGACCCACCCATCCCCTCAACCCACCCATCCCCTCAACCCTCCCATCCCCTCAACCCACCCATCCCCTCAACCCACCCATCCCCTCAACCCTCCCATCCCCTCAACCCACCCATCCCCTCAACCCACCCATCCCCTCAACCCTCCCATCCCCTCAACCCACCCATCCCCTCAACCCACCCATCCCCTCAACCCACCCATCCCCTCAACCCACCCATCCCCTCAAACCACCCATCCCCTCAACCCACCCATCCCCTCAACCCTCCCATCCCATCAACCCACCCATCCCCTCAACCCACCCATCCCCTCAACCCACCCATCCCCTCAACCAAGACCCACCCATCCCCTCAACCCACCCATCCCCTCAACCCTCCCATCCCCTCAACCCACCCATCCCCTCAACCCACCCATCCCCTCAACCCACCCATCCCCTCAACCCACCCATCCCCTCAACCCACCCATCCCCTCAACCCACCCATCCCCTCAACCAAGACCCACCCATCCCCTCAGCCCACCCATCCCCTCAACCCACCCATCCCCTCAACCCACCCATCCCCTCAACCAAGACCCACCCATCCCCTCAGCCCACCCATCCCCTCAACCCACCCATCCCCTCAACCCTCCCATCCCCTCAGCCCACCCATCCCCTCAACCCACCCATCCCCTCAGCCCACCCATCCCCTCAACCCACCCATCCCCTCAACCCTCCCATCCCCTCAACCCACCCATCCCCTCAACCAAGAGCAATCCTCGGCCAGCAGCCATTCCAAGAACCGCGACTGTGCATGTTTTTTTGAGAACCTGTGTTATCTCCCTGCCCAATAGCTCAGTAAAGGTCGTTAGCCCAAAAGTAGCTGTGTCAAGGTCAATGTTTCTATGTCAAGGTCAATGTTTCTATGTCAAGGTCAATGTTTCTGTGTAGGTCACATCAAGCCACTGAAGTTTCAAATGTTTTGCTTTGTTTCTGAGTCCGAACAAAAGCTGCTTTTAGCAGACGCGAAAGATAATTCTCATTTTTCTGGCTGCAGGCTAAAATTAGCTGCACGTGCTCAGTCGTACCTGTCTGACGCGTGTGACCTTGAGGAGAACGAAACCTATAAATGTCAGCCTGACCTACAACATGAATGGTTGCTCGCCGTCTACTTTGGGCCAATCAGATTCAAGATCATATATATACACACATACACACACATATATGTATATATATATATATATATATATATATATATATATATATATATATATATATATATATATATATATATATATATATATATATATATATATATATATATATATATATATATATATATATATATATACATATAAGACTCCATACACATAGGTGTAAGGAGCAGGATTAGGGTTTCATTTCAATTTTTCAATTTAGACATTTGAATTTGTGTAAACATTTCAATTTAGGGGGGGGGGGAATAGTGTTTAGTGTTATGGTTAGGGTAGTTATGATTGGCTTGTTTTCTGATGTTCTGATATGTTACTACGTCGTGTTTCTGTCAACTATCATAGCACCAAAGGTTACGTGACCATAGGTCATGGAGCCAAAGGTCATGGGCCAAAGGTCACGGGGCCAATGGTCACCAGCTATACTTTCTCATTTAATGTATCTCTTTGCGTGCTCCCCCCTCTCCCCACCCACTCCCTCGTCATCAACAATTCCACGTTTAAAAGGAATGTTTTATTTTCTGAGAAAATGCGCCATTTTTTGGGCAGGCGTCTGGAAGACGGTGGCAGCACGAAGGGGGGGGGGGGGGCTGGCAGACGATGTACCAACTGATTCAGGCGGGATAACTCGCCTCCATCAGACGGTAAGTCTCATACAGAACATTGCATAGAACTGGCCAGGTTTCTTGGCGTTTTGATGCCAAATTTTTTCACCGGATTATCGGATTAAACACCAAAGCTGTAGGATTCGAATATGGATTATTATAGTGTGACAAGATTGTGAAACTAATTCTGTTGACAAATAGATGTCAGTGGATTTGTGGTGCATGTGTGTTGGATGTTTGGGTTGTGTGGGAGGACGTTGGGTTGATGTGGATCGGTCAAGATGTAGGTCAAGATGTAGGTCAATCTCAGGACTGAAACTCGTGTACGGCAAAGAAGTTGACCTGAATGTATGTCTGGTGTAGATGTGTGTAGGTCGGTGTGTGCCTATGTGTGTGAGTGTGTATGTGTGTGTGTGTGTTCCGTGTATTGTCAGCCAGTGTTCACAAAGCAAATTATTTTTCCGGAGATCACTACCCCACTACACCATCAGAAAGTTCTCCCTAAAAATTTAAAATCACGAAATCGGCTGGGCTATTTTTCGTTTGACTTCCACTAAATATAGATCTGATAATTTTAGTTTTTTTTTCTGTTTCCATGACCAACAACACACAGTATCAGATCGCTCGCTCGATTACTTCCCTTAACCATTTAATGTTTTTTTTCCCCTTGATTTGTCCATGTGTTTTTAATAAAGTGTTTACAAGAAATGGGAAAACCACTTGTGCGCATGTGCAACACAATTCCCGTCCCGTGCAGTAGACAAGACAAACCCAAGAACACACAACACTCGCGTGTAGGCCAGGGAACGCGTTGTGCCAGTACAAAAACTGCTCACCGTCCAAGGCTGAAGTGATGAATGGAATTCTCTAGATCTAGCACCAGAAAACTAGGGGTGGGGCTCGTAAAGTGAGGGTCAGCCCCAGAGTGGGGCAGAATGTTTGATCTGATCCCCACCCCTTTCTGTTTTTATCTGTCACAGAGCCGCAAGTAGCAAATGATCACGTGACCAGCAGAAAATGACAGTGCCAACCAGCAGACGACCAATACAATGAGCAGGGAGTCACTGGGTCATCACTTCAAGTTGACCTTGATCTTGGCCCTGACAGGCGCTAGTCTAAGGTCAGATTTTAATGACTGATTTTAAAACTCCCAGATATACATACTACATTATATATGTCACGTGACACACAATCTACGTTATATGTCACGTGGATGACCCAGACCCCACCCCTGACCTAAATTTTTTGAGTTGTGTGAGTTGGGCGGGTTGTGTGAGTTGCCTAACTGATTTCTCCAAAATTTTCTGCAGCACAAAATATTTCCTGACTGTCCCCTCTAAAGTAATTTATGATGTCAATTGTACCGCAGTCATCACAGCGTACGACTTTGACTCGGATGACTTGGAGCTAGTTGACTTGGAGTACAGAGGTACAACTCCGGATCGACTACTTCACAAGACAACTTTCACTTTCTATTCCAGTGAGTTGTGAATTGAGCTACCAGTTTGGTAGTTTCGTATTTACACATTTCAGACCCCTCGCTCTCCACACAAACTTACTTCCTACTGAAAAAGTGAAATATTTTCTATAAGGTAGCCAATCAACGCCCCCCCCCCCCTCTCGAACTGCTGTCCATTTGATTTTAGATGGCACACAGATGTGGAGCGTGTTATTTCCGTGGGAGAAGGTCAAGGATACAAGTATTATTTTATTGATGACAACAGATGGGCTGACCACTAGCAGAAGTCTGTCCCTTCAGCACCTCGGCGCGATCATCATTCAGACGGACAAGCCAATCTATGCACCGGGACAAACGGGTACATTCTAGATTTACATTCCACCTTGCTGTAACAATTCTAGATTTACATTCCACCTTGACAATTCTAGATTTACATTCCACCTTGCTGTAACAATTCTAGATTTACATTCCACCTTGCTGTCCCAATTCTAGATTTACATTCCACCTTGCTGTAACAATTCTAGATTTACATTAATACATTCCACATTGCTGTAACTACTCTAGATTTACATTCCACCTTGCTGTAACAATTCTAGATTTACATTCCACCTTGCTGTAACAATTCTAGATTTACATTCCACCTTGCTGTAACAATTCTAGATTTACATTCCACCTTGCCGTAACAACACAGGTGACTGCTACAGTTACTTAAGTTCGAATACAAGTCCTTTAATTATAATACAGGTCCTAATACACGTCCCTGTAATACAGGTTACTGTATACGTATAGATTGTATTGTAAATGACATAGATCTCTAGTAATAAGAACTAGAACAAAAGATGGAGGGGACATAACCAGGCTACACCCCTGCCTACATCTCTGCCTACACCTCTGCCTACACCTCTGCCTACATCTCTGCCTACACCTCTGCCTACACCCCTGCCTACACCTCTGCCTACACCTCTGCCTACACCTCTGCCTACACCTCTGCCTACATCTCTGCCTACACCTCTGCCTACATCTCTGCCTACACCTCGGCCTACACCTCGGCCTACACCCCTGCCTACACCTCTGCCTACACCCCTGCCTACACCCCTGCCTACACCTCTGCCTACACCCCTGCCTACACCTCTGCCTACACCTCTGCCTACACCTCTGCCTGTGTGATAAATCAACTGACAATCTGGAGCCAGTTTTTTGTTTCTTTCAGTCAGGTTCAGAGTCCTAGCAGTAGACGAGCTACAGAGGTTGTCATGGCAACTGGTCAGGGTAGAGATCTGGTTCCAATCTGTAAGGAGTTGCATTAGACCCTCCCTGACCCCTGCTGACATAGACCCTCCCTGACCCCTCCCTGACCCCTGCTGACATAGACCCTCCCTGACCCCTCCCTGACCCCTGCTGACATAGACCCTCCCTGACCCCTCCCTGACCCCTCCCTGACCCCAGCTGACATAGACCCTCCCTGACCCCAGCTGACATAGACCCTCCCTGACCCCTCCCTGACCCCTGCTGACATAGACCCTCCCTGACCCCTCCCTGACCCCTCCCTGACCCCAGCTGACATAGACCCTCCCTGACCCCAGCTGACATAGACCCTCCCTGACCCCTCCCTGACCCCTGCTGACATAGACCCTCCCTGACCCCAGCTGACATAGACCCTCCCTGACCCCTCCCTGACCCCTGCTGACATAGACCCTCCCTGACCCCTGCTGACATAGACCCCTCCTTAAATAGACCTCTGTTGACATAGACCTCTGTTGACATAGACCCCTGACAGTAGACCATGAACCACTGCTATTCCCCACAGACAAAGCACACATGTAACAATAATATTGTTGGTTGTGTTTATGTTTAAGTTACATGGGGGTTGTGTTTATGTTTAAGTTACAATTGTGGGTTGTGTTTATGTTTAAGTCTGGCTTACATTTATTCAAATTAAAAGCAAAAAAAAAAAATATTTTTTTTAAATTTTAAATTAAGTTTACTTTGTATACAAACTTTTTAATGCATATTGTAATATATCCTTAATGTTGTTATTAACATTTAAAAAAAATGAATTGTAAATGTTAAGTGTCTAACATGTTTAATTTGATTGTCAACAAAATGTCAGTCTATTGACCGCAACCAGACCATTCTAGAGCGACTAGTGCTGTCAGCCGAGGCTGCCTTTAGGGGGGAGAGCTACGAGCTGCCCACCCACGTCCCTCATGGAGTCTGGTGCCTTGCTGCTTGTCTGCACACTCAGGTGAGTTACACAGGTGGGTTACACAGGTGAGTTACAAATGTGAGCTACACAGGTGGGTTACACAGGTGAGCTACACAGGTGAGCTACACAGGTGGGTTACATGTGAGCTACACAGGTGACTTACACAGGTGAGTTACACAGGTGAGTTACACAGGTGAGGCCTCTAAAGTTGGACATTTTTTCACTTTCATTCATTCATGACACGTTCTTGTCATTAATACAACTTTCATGCACACATCCAACATTCAGATGTTGCAAACTAAAATATAACATTGTTACACACACAGGTAGACAGACACACAGACAGGTAGACAGACACACAGACAGGTAGACAGACACACAGACAGGTAGACAGACACACAGACAGGTAGACACACAGGTAGACAGACACACAGACAGGTACACAGACACAGGTACACAGACACAGGTAGACAGACACACAGACAGGTAGACAGACACACAGACAGGTAGACAGACACACAGACAGGTAGGCAGACACATAGACAGGTAGACAGACATACAGACAGGTAGACAGACAGGTAGACAGACACACATACAGGTAGGCAGACACATAGACAGGTAGACAGACACACAGACAGGTACACAGATACACAGACAGGTACACAGATACACAGACAGGTACACAGACACACAGACAGGTAGACAGACACATAGACAGGTACACAGATACAGACAGGTACACAGATACAGACAGGTAGGCAGACACACAGACAGGTAGACAGACACACAGACAGGTAGACAGACACACAGACAGGTAGACAGACACACAGACAGGTACACAGACACACAGGCAGGTACACAGACACACAGGCAGGTACACAGACACACAGACAGGTAGACAGACACACAGACAGGTAGACAGACACACAGACAGGTACACAGACACACAGGCAGGTACACAGACACACAGGCAGGTACACAGACACACAGACAGGTACACAGATACAGACAGGTACACAGACACATAGACAGGTACACAGACACAGACAGGTAGGCAGACATACAGACAGGTAGAATTGGCACATCTGCATGTAATAGACTTAATGGAGCTGAACCCTTTATTTCAGGCAGATCAAATTTGTTCAACTGTTGTACAAGAGTTTGTAGTTCAAGACTATGGTAAGTTAGCTTTACTGTAAGACTGTGTTAGGTTTACTGTCAGACTGAGGTTTACTGTAAGACTGAGGTTTACTGTAAGACTGAGGTTTACTGTAAGACTGAGGTTTACTGTAAGACTGAGGTTTACTGTAAGACTGAGGTTTACTGTAAGACTGAGGTTTACTGTAAGACTGAGGTTTACTGTAAGACTGAGGTTTACTGTAAGACTGATTTATTACTGTGATCTGTGCTGGACGAGTGTTGTTTAAACAATTTTCAGTTTTGATTTTTTTTTTTTAAAAACACAAATTAAAAGAAATTTTTTAAATTTGTAAGTACCAATTAGAGTGTAGAAAATATTTTTTACTGCTAACATTATTTCAGTCACTCCAGTGGAGCCAAACAAAACAGCCAACATCATCAAACAAAATTTCAAGTGAGGTTTTGTTACGTCTAGCTATCAAAAGGATTTTATAAATGAACCTTTTTTGTAGGCCTACTAATATCTAGGCCAATAAGTATATTTTATAGTTTAACATTATTTATTTCTCTTGTACAGGGTACATAAAGTATTGTAATATTGAACAAACAGTACATGAAATTTCAACAGTTTTTGCCATTTGAGTTAGATTCACAAAATTTTGTAGGTTAAATGGAAGTGGTACTTACTTCTTGTTTCTCTCTAACTTGAGTACTGTTTACTGTGGGCACAAATATAACTATTACATTGTATGCCTAGGTTTCTTTCAACTTTTGAATGATTTTCATTAAGTGGAAGTGGTGCTTTATTTCCATGGGAACACAACAACTTACATAATAGCAATTGTTTCTTAGTAGATTAAACTTCATATATAAGTACAAGATCTAATACTTGGTTTACTCTCAAATTTTGAATGACATCCAATGCCCCAATTTGATAATTTTATATCATATTCTGATGAAGTATATTCAAAATTTTCACTATGTGTATTCTAAAAAAACAATGAAAACAAAAACTTGCTATTTAATAACAAACTTGTATATTTCTATAGCCGGATGGTACTGGAAGGGCCATACCAACCCTCTGTCCTCTACTAAACCTTTCATCAAATCACCATAAAAGAATCAAACTTTGGGATGTTAATGCACCAGAAAAGGTTTCTGCTAAAAATAAAACATTAAATTTTGGAGGGATATCACCCGTCTATTAAAAATGGATGCAGTTTGACACTGTCCATCCGAGTGCCATGAATTTGAGTGTAAACAAACCCGTGCCCTAACATCCGAGTGCCATGAAACTTGAGTGTAAACAAACCCGCGCCCTAACATCCGAGTGCCATGAAACTTGAGTGTAAACAAACCCGCGCCCTAACATCCGAGTGCCATGAAACTTGAGTGTAAACAAACCCGCGCCCTGTGATCCCTTTTAGTGCTGGGGCTGTTTACACTGAAATAACTCAGGTTTAGAAAACCAGGTCACAGATCTAAAAAATACAATATTGGTAATACATTGATGAAATCCTCTTAAAATATTGTGTCAGCAATATAAGAATAAATGAGAATGTTTAGGGGCCACCACTCCCATATGGTTTAGGGGCCACCACTTCCACATGATTTAGGGCCACCACTCCCATATGGTTTAGGGGCCACCACTCCCACATGATTTTAGGGGCCACCACTCCCACATGATTTTAGGGGCCACCACTCCCACATGATTTAGGGGCCACCACTCCCACATGATTTAGAGGCCACCACTCCCAGATGATTTAGGGGCCACCACTCCCACATGATTTAGGGCCACCACTCCCATATGATTTAGGGGCCACCACTCCCTGATGGTTTAGGGGCCACCACTCCCATATGATTTAGGGGCCACCACTTCCACATGATTTAGGGCCACCACTCCCATATGGTTTAGGGCCACCACTCCCACATGATTTAGGGCCACCACTCCCATATGGTTTAGGGGCCACCACTCCCATATGGTTTAGGGGCCACCACTCCCATATGATTTAGGGGCCACCACTTCCACATGATTTAGGGCCACCACTCCCATATGATTTAGGGGCCACCACTCCCATATGGTTTAGGGGCCACCACTTCCAGATGATTTAGGGGCCACCACTTCCACATGATTCAGTACCAGACAGCCTGCACTGGAATAACCATTTGCTTTCAGTCAACTGTCTTGCAACCCAATGACTGAGGCTACAGACAGCAGAGAGCAAACATCAGACAACCACACAAGCCAAGAAGATTTTATTTCCATCTCATTGAAGAGCCCTGTAACGGTGAGTAAAACCATCTTTAATTGCTGGGGAAATTTTTTTAGCCATTGAAGCTCAAGGTGGCTTAAGTAAAGTCTTGAGTTCAAATTCCCAGTTAGATGAGCCTCAGTAGCTGGGGACAGCTACACATTTAGGAGCAAAAAGTTCAAAATCAAACAACTGTTGCCTAGTAGCTTGTTCTTGGCTGTACAAAGGCTATGGAAGCAAATCAAACAACTGTTGCCTTGTAGCTTTTTCTTGGCTGTACAAAGGCTATGGAAGCAAATCAAACAACTGTTGCCTTGTAGCTTGTTCTTGGCTGTACAAAGGCTATGGAAGCAAATCCAGAAAGTAAAACAGGCGGAGTCAACTGGCTATTAGGCGCATGTGGATAAAACCTAAAAGTATTTTATATTGCTTTAGAAATCTATTTTCAAACAACAACAAAAAATTTCAAACAACAAAACTCTTTTCAGGAAGACAGTGATGGGCTTATATTAGTGCAGTATTTGAAATCTACAGAATCAGCAGGAGAAAGCATTACTGTAACCGTAAGAAAACATTACTGTAACCGTAAGAAAACATTACTGTAACCGTAAGAAAACATTACTGTAACCGTAAGAAAACATTACTGTAACCGTAAGAAAACATTACTGTAACCGTAAGAAAACATTACTGTAACTGTAAGAAAACATTACTGTAACCGTAAGAAAACATTACTGTAACCGTAAGAAAACATTACTGTAACCGTGAGAAAACATTACTGTAACCGTAAGAAAACATTACTGTAACCGTAAGAAAACATTACTGTAACCGTAAGAAAACATTACTGTAACCGTAAGAAAACATTACTGTAACCATAAGAAAACATTACTGTAACCGTAAGAAAACATTACTGTAACCGTAAGAAAACATTACTGTAACCGTAAGAAAACATTACTGTAACCGTAAGAAAACATTACTGTAACCGTAAGAAAACATTACTGTAACCGTAAGAAAACATTACTGTAACCGTAAGAAAACATTACTGTAACCGTAAGAAAACATTACTGTAACCGTAAGAAAACATTACTGTAACCGTAAGAAAACATTACTGTAACCGTAAGAAAACATTACTGTAACCGTAAGAAAACATTACTGTAACCGTAAGAAAACATTACTGTAACCGTAAGAAAACATTACTGTAACCGTAAGAAAACATTACTGTAACCGTAAGAAAACATTACTGTAACCGTAAGAAAACATTACTGTAACTGTAAGAAAACATTACTGTAACTGTAAGAAAACATTACTGTTGCCGTAAGATATAAATATCTTCTTTCATCTATTTTGTTTCACCTTAAGAAAGGTCATGAAAGTTCAGAATTTTATATAGGCAACTTGTTACCCTCATATTTCTAGTCCAACAATTAATGAATAAATTTAAAATAAATTATCATTGCATTTGTTTTATAAATTGAATAAAGCAATTTTTATTTATAAAACAGGATGTTGATACATGTAACTTTCAGGTTGTGGCTTTAACTGCCCCTACTTACCATGTCTTCACTACACTGACTCAAAGATCAGACAAAGGGACATCATCGGTTCTACTACCAAGACAGATGTACAGAGAGTTATCTTCCAGTTTTCAAATATTTGCCTTCTATCATAAATCTTCAGACAAAAAAATTATTTTTAACTCATTGCCTGTCTGTAGACCTTTGGCTTTTCTAGAGGTTTGTTCCAACTTTAAAAAAAAAAAAAAAATTTTTTAAATTCTATTAATTTTAATTTGGTTGAGCCATTATTTTTAAAAGATTTATAAAAACACTTTACTTTTTAAAATTTTAACTTTTTATTAGAATAATTATCCTGGTTTAAGGTTGGTCCATAAAATATCCTGATTTTTAATAATTGTCAATTATTTCAAAAGCTTGGTAAAAAAATCTTTCTATTTTTAAATTCCTAGATCAATATAAGAGATTTGAATGGTTCAAACAGCAGCAGATCACCAAAAGACGAGCTTGTCCTTCAGGTATGGGGCAGCCCAGGTATGAGAGTTGGACTGGCTGCTGTTGACATGGCTGTCCTGCAACTCAACAACAAAAATTCTCTAATGGCTGAAGCAGTAAGAAATTTGTTATAAATTAAAAAGTGTAACTAAAAATAATTATTGAAAGATAGTGATCTGATATCTTCTTCTTCTTCGTTCGGATATGATTACAAAGATTATTAAAAAGAAAAGTACAAATGGAAATTATTTTAAAGGATTGTAAAAAGGGATCCAGACTCCCCCCCCCTCCCCTCCCCCACTAACAAAAGCAGAAAACCAGGTCGCAAACCCTCTGGTTTATATAAGAAAGAAAAAAAACTTTGGTGAAAAGTTAGTGATATGAAGGGATATATTGCCTATTAAATTTTGTATAATTAAAATAAAAGTTTTAAACCTTAAAGAAAATGATGTAAAGCTAAATTGCCATTCAGAAATCGTGAAATGTACTCACTTTATAAACTTGGAAAAAACACTGCACAAGGTGTAATATTTCCAACTAAATTCAGGACTAGAAACACAAAAACATAAGTGGGGCCAGAGCTTCAGCACATAGAAGTGATGTGACCAAAATATTTGCTGTGATTGTGACAAATATTACATAGAAGTGATGTGACCAAAATATTGGCTGTGATTGTGACAATCACACATAGAAGTGATGTGACCAAAATATTGGCTGTGATTGTGACAATCATACATAGAAGTGATGTGACCAAAATATTGGCTGTGATTGTGACAAATATTACATAGAAGTGATGTGACCAAAATAGTGGCTGTGATTGTGACAAATATTACATAGAAGTGATGTGACCAAAATATTGGCTGTGATTGTGACAATCATACATAGAAGTGATGTGATCAAAATATTTGCTGGATTGTGACAATCACACATAGAAGTGATGTGACCAAAATATTTGCTGTGATTGTGACAATGACACATAGAAGTGATGTGATCAAAATATTTGCTGGATTGTGACAATCATACATAGAAGTGATGTGACCAAAATATTTGCTGTGATTGTGACAATCATACATAGAAGGGATGTGACCAAAATATTTGCTGGATTGTGACAATCATACATAGAAGGGATGAGGCCAAACCGCATAAGATTAAGTTTGTGTCAACTTTCTCTGGGACAGTTGGAGTGGAGAGTATTTGATGGAGAGCAGCTTGTCTAAGTTTTGACATATAAAGTATGTTGCCTAAGTCATGACATATAAATTATGTTGCCTAAGTCATGACATATAAATTATGTTGCCTAAGTCTTGACTTATAAATGATGTTGTCTAAGTCTTGACATATAAATTACGTTGTCTAAGTAGTGACATATAAATTATATTGTCTAAGTCTTGACATAAATTATATTGTCTAAGTCTTGACATAAATTATATTGTCTAAGTCTTGACATAAATTACGTTGTCTAAGTCTTGACAAATATTTTCTCTGAGGTTTTAGAGCAACTGAGAGGCCAGCATATAGATCACGCCCAAGGGAAAATAGAAAATTTTACGGTAAGATACTGTGCGTGTAAGCCTTATGTAGATTTAAACATTAATTTATGCATTTTAACAAATACAGATATATCTTAAATGTTTATAAAAACAAGGAACCTTGGTGATAAATATTTTAAAGTCTATCAAATCTCCCTCTAACCTTCATGTTTTACCCTGACCTCTGACCTTCATGGTTTACCCTGACCTCTGACCTTCATGGTTTACCCTGACCTCTGACCTTCATGGTTTACCCTGACCTCTGACCTTCATGGTTTACCCTGACCTCTGACCTTAATGGTTTACCCTGACCTCTGACCTTAATGGTTTACCCTGACCTTCATGTTTTACTCTAACCTTCATGTTTTACCCTGACCTCTGACCTTCATGGTTTACTCTGACCTTCATGTTTTACCCTTCAGAAATTTCTCCAAACCTCTGGCCTTGAGATTCTGCATCTACCTGCTGACAACATTGACACAGGTGAGAAAGGTCATCAGACCTGTAAGCAGGGTCTTTACCTGCAGGCCTGTAAGCAGGGTCTTTAGCTGCAGGCCTGTAAGCAGGTCTTTACCTGCAGGCCTGTAAGCAGGGTCTTTACCTGCAGACCTGTAAGCAGGGTCTTTACCTGCAGGCTTGTAAGCAGGGTCTTTACCTGCAGGCTTGTAAGCAGGGTCTTTACCTGCAGGCCTGTAAGCAGGTCTTTACCTGCAGGCCTGTAAGCAGGGTCTTTACCTGCAGGCCTGTAAGCAGGGTCTTTACCTGCAGGCCTGTAAGCAGGGTCTTTACCTGCAGGCTTGTAAGCAGGGTCTTTACCTGCAGGCCTGTAAGCTGAGCTGCATGTACAAGCATCCAATCTTCCCCCAGCTGCTGACAGTTCTGGTGGTGGCCAGTCAAGAGAGAGGACAGACCAGAACACCATCAGGAGCTCCTTCCCAGAGTCTTGGCTCTTCCAGGAGGTCATGCTAGACAAGTAGTTTATTTTTTTATGGTCCTATGACAAATACACTGTTGCATTCAGACTAAGCTTCAATACTGCATGTATGAGGTTAACACTGCTTTAAGTTCTGTCATGTTCTAGAACAGGATGTATGGGGTTAACACTGCTTTAAGTTCTTGCATGTTCTAGAACAGGATGTATGGGGTTAACACTGCTTTAAGTTCTGTCATGTTCTAGAACAGGATTCCAGGAGCTGACCTTGAGACTGCCTGACTCCATCACAACCTGGCAGTTTGTGGCCATGGGTGTGTCCGCCGCAGGAGGGGTCTGTGTGTCCAACACTCTGGAACAAAAAGTTGAGAAACATTTTTTTGCTGATGTCAGAGCCCAACAGCGGGTCAAACGTCTGGAAGAGGTGACAGTCAATATCAGCATCCATAACCAGATGGACTGTAGCCTAGATGTGAGTTGACATCTCTCTAATCCAACCTCTCATTTCTAACCAAAGTTCTAATCTAATTTCTTAATTTCTAATCAAAGTTCTAACTGATCTAATTTCTTAATTTCTAATCAAAGTTCTAACTGATCTAATTTCTAACCAAAGTTCTAACTAATCTAATTTCTTAATTTCTAACCAAAGTTCTAACTGATCTAATTTCTTAATTTCTAACCAAAGTTCTAACTAATCTAATTTCTTAATTTCTAATCAAAGTTCTAACTGATCTAATTTCTTAATTTCTAATCAAAGTTCTAACTGATCTAATTTCTAACCAAAGTTCTAACTAATCTAATTTCTTAATTTCTAACCAAAGTTCTAACTGATCTAATTTCTTAATTTCTAACCAAAGTTCTAACTAATCTAATTTCTTAATTTCTAACCAAAGTTCTAACTGATCTAATTTCTTAATTTCTAACCAAAGTTCTAACTAATCTAATTTCTTAATTTCTAACCAAAGTTCTAACTAATCTAATTTCTTAATTTCTAACCAAAGTTCTAACTAATCTAATTTCTTAATTTCTAACGTAACTTCTAACTAATCTAATTTCTTAATTTCTAACCAAAGTTCTAATCTAATTTCTTAATTTCTAACCAAAGTTCTAACTAATCTAATTTCTTAATTTCTAACCAAAGTTCTAACTAATCTAATTTCTTAATTTCTAACCAAAGTTCTAACTAATCTAATTTCTTAATTTCTAACGTAAGTTCTAACTAATCTAATTTCTTAATTTCTAACCAAAGTTCTAATCTAATTTCTTAATTTCTAACCAAAGTTCTAACTAATCTAATTTGAAAATGCAAACTAGACATGGTCTATTGTCCTGCAAAAAGATTTTAATCCTAAAAATAGCGCAGGGATCTCTTAGGTCCAGCACAGGCAGACATCTTTCCACCACCATTTTGGTGCACTTGAATCTATTGCTGTTCTACTCTAATCAGTCTATTTCTGTTCTGCTCTAACCAATTTATTGCTGCTTCAAATTGGCTACTGATTGCTCCCAAGAGAATAAGAAATCAATGTTCAATTTTTCAGGTGGATTTAGTGGTTTCTACAAGTGAGGAGCTCTGTTTTTCTCAGCCAGTACAAGAGGAGAGCTTGGACAAGACTGTACAGCAAAGTATCAACATGTTAGAGAGTGGACGAACAAAACATCTGACATTAAAGGTAGGTCAACAGTTCCATGACAAATGATCTCAGGACAAACAATCTCAGACAAAATATCTCACGGACAAATGATCTCAAGGACAAATTATGTCAGGACAAATGATCTCAAGGACAAATGATCTCATGGACAAAATATCTCACAGACAAATGATCTCAAGGACAAATGATCTCAGGACAAAAGATACCAGGACAAAATATATCAGGACAAAATGATATCACGGACAAATGATCTGAGACAAAATATCTCACAGCGAAATTTTAATAGTATGTACGATGATTTTAGTTGATTTGAACTTTTTTATTGACTGTCATTGAGGGTGCGATGAAACTGAGTGCCATGAAACTTTGGGGAGTAGATGAAAATACTCCTGAGAAGCTTTCTGTGCAGACATTGTTTACATATATGTAAGCCCTGCCTGGGGGGGGGGGAACTATTCTACATCCCTAGGCTTAAATAAATAAACTAACAGGTCAGTACAAGTCCGGTCGAACCTAGACAGGCTAAAACCCTAACCTGAGTCTTAACTAAAACAAAAGAGAAAATAAACCTTAATTTATAAAATTTATTGTATGAAAAACAGGAACCAAATTTAGCAATAAAATGTAAACTAAAAAAAACAACTAAAGGTGACAAAACATTACATCACAGACTAAACATATCCAAACAAAACATCGAACCAAACACTAAACAAACAAAACATCGAACCAAACACTAAAAAACAAAACATCCAAAACACCCTGCCAATGTAACCTCGCTCAGACACGACCTACATTCTTGACTTCAGTAAAAAAATAAAGAACCAAGCACAGATTTTCACACAATAATATAATAATACAAATAAGACAATCTCCTACTCACATATAAATAACACAGTTCTAGAAAACAAGAACACTCATCTAAGTTCTAGAAAACAAGAACACTCGTCTAAGTTCTAGAAAACAAGAACACTCGTCTAAGAATATATGATTGTTATGTATTTGGTCAGACTTTCTTCTATCCCAGCGTCAATACACGGTGAAAGGCGCTCTAATTGTTATACAAGAATACATGAAAAATTTTAGGGGAGATCACTGTTATTTATGTTTTCCTAGGTGATCCCGCTAAAAGTTGGTGAGTTTAATCAGATCACTGTTATTAATATTTATGTTTTCCTAGGTGATCCCGCTAAAAGTTGGTGAGTTTAATTTGACAGTCAACAGTAGTGGCAGGTGCTCACTGAAGCAGCAGCAGAAATACAGCGATGTTGTCATCAAGACACTACATGTAACTGTAAGCATAACACATGTAACTGTAAGCATTAACAAATGTAACTGTAAGCATTAACAAATGTAACGGTAAGCATTAATACATGTAGCTGTAAGCATTAATTGTAGTAAGCTTGGGTATAACATCCCATCTTAAATATAACTTTTGTGAAAAAAATGTCTTATTATTATGTTAACATGGTGTTCAAGTTTTTAAATAGAAGCTAAAATGCTTATTTAAGTCATAACAGAATTATTTTGCTAACTTTATATAAATCATAACAGAATTATTTTGCTAATTTTATATAAATATTACAGAATTATTTTGCAAATTTTATATAAATATTACAGAATTGTTTAGCTATTTTTATATAAACATTACAGAATTATTTAGCTATTTTTACTTTAAAAAAATCATTACAGAAACATTTTGTTAATGTAATAAAATTCACTATAGCATACCTGGCCTGCAGTAATATTTGAAGAGGATTTCATAAATGTGTTAACAATTGTGTATTTTTAGATGCATGAAATGTTTTCTAAAACCGAGTTTTTTAAATGTGGACAAAGCAGGTGCTAAATTTTTTAAAGTTTTTAGGCCGTGGTTTGTCCACACTATACAGAACAACCTGAGCCATTTGGGCTATAGTCTACAGCCCAGATGGCCCAGGTTGTTCTGTATGACAACCTTGAAAGTTTGTTGATCAGACACCATAATAGTCAAGTAGAGCTACATCTCAGCACCATAATAGTAGAGCTACACCTCAGCAATTGCCCTGGTTATGCTACTGCAAGGGCGCAGGCTACGGCCCCTGGTTTGGTTTAATCATCACATTGTGCCACTGTATCTCTATTGTATGGCACTCTTTAAAACAAATGTAGGCACAGTGGACCTGGGAGTACGGGGCACCAAATCACATCCTGCCAGGGTACGGCCCCTTCCAAATTAAAATTTCTTTTTTCTCAGAAACCTAACCCAAGTTTCTTGGCCAGCGGATGAAAGGTGTATTTGCACATTAAGGACAAACAGACATACTTTCATTTATATATATATATTTGAGCTGACCCGCGCCGTAAGCATACGCCGCTGTTTAGTTGTTTTTATTTTCTACTTTTCAGTAATTCATAATTCACTACCAATGCTGCGACTGAAAATATTTTGCTTTAAAACACTATCAGTAGCTGGTAAAGACGATTATCCTCACCCTCCCTCCCCACCCCTCCCGCGAACTCAGTGAACCACAGCTCACCTGACAGGTGGGGATGAGGGTGGTGGCTAAGCTGCGTGGTGTCATCTATGGTCCCCAAGAAGAGAATTATATATATATCTTATATATATATATATATATGAATATAAATATACAAATTAAGGAATCATTTTTGGATTTTATATAAAACTGGCTGTAAACATTTTGGAAAATAAACATTTTCTTCATAATCAAAAGCCTTAATATATTTTAAGTGTGGGCCTAATTGCACTTTAACCTGAGTATTATATTTAACCCTCAAACATTTTGAACAGGATGAAGGCCAGAAGGTCAAAAGGTCAATTGTAATTTTGTTGGACCCAGAAGCAAAACATGTGACCTTTAAAGCTGTTCATAAGAACAAAATCAAGCTGACCAATACTGCCACTGTCACAAGTAAGTCAACTGACCAATACTGTCACAAGTAAGTCAACTGACCAATGCTGTCACAAGTAAGTCAACTGACCAATACTGTCACAAGTAAGTCAACTGACCAATACTGCACTATCACAATTCCCCTTCGGCTGCCAACAGAAATCTTTCATCCAGCTCCCATCCCTACCCCAATACATTTTGTCCAAGTGTCCTCTAACTCTAACATACATTTTCTGCATCTTGAATATCTTGGCCTTTTTGCAAAATGTCCAAAACTATGCCAGTGTTTGTCTAGTCCTTGACCACACTGTGCTGACAATGTAGAGCTTGACCACACTGTCTTTCACTTGGTATAAGTTTATAGGTCAGACAAATCACAATGGGATCTTTTTCTTGCAGATAGTTTTCACACAAAAAAAAAATGGCAACGCACAAAAATTGATCTGGCAATGCCAAACAACATTATTCCTGGTACAGAGAGATGCCACATTTTAGCTTTTGGTCAGTCTGCGTGTGTGTTTGGTCAGTCTGTGTGTGTGTGTTTGGTCTGTCTGTGTGTGTGTTTGGTCAGTTTGTGTGTGTGTTGACATTAGTCTGTGTGTGTGTTGACATTAGTCTGTGTGTGTGTTGACATTAGTCTGTGTGTGTGTTGACATTAGTCTGTGTGTGTGTTGACATTAGTGTGTGTGTGTGTTGACATTAGTCTGTGTGTGTGTTGACATTAGTCTGTGTGTGTGTTGAGATTAGTCTGTGTGTGTGTTGACATTAGTCTGTGTGTGTGTTGACATTAGTCTGTGTGTGTGTTGACATTAGTCTGTGTGTGTGTTGACATTAGTCTGTGTGTGTGTTGACATTAGTCTGTGTGTGTGTTGACATTAGTCTATGTGTGTGTTGACATTAGTCTGTGTGTGTTGTCTGTGTGTTGCAGGTGATTTGATGGGTGACATTAGTCTGTGTGTTGCAGGTGATTTGATGGGTGACATTAGTCTGTGTGTTGCAGGTGATTTGATGGGTGACATTAGTCTGTGTGTTGCAGGTGATTTGATGGGTGACATTGTGACACAGACACTGCGACATTCCAGACATCTCCTGGACCACCCCACGCACAATGTGGAGAGTGTACTAGGTGACCTGGGGCCTACAGTTCATGCTCTCTTGTATCTTAAGGCCGCTGGACGATTGGACGACAGTCTCAATGATAGGGGTCATCGCTTTATCAGACAGGGTAAGGTTTTGTAAAACATGAGACTGATGACAATAAAATATGATCAAAGACCTTGTGCTATGATACAGTGGGCTCCGCGTTCTATGACAAGTCAATGTTTAACTGTGAACAGTATGAAACTTGATCTCTGGAACTTTGATACTGTGACTTGTTCCATCAAACTTTGGTACTGTGACTTGTTCCATCAAACTTTGGTACTGTGACTTGTTCCATCAAACTTTGATACTGTGACTTGTTCCATCAAACTTTGGTACTGTGATTTGTTCCATCAAACTTTGATACTGTGACTTGTTCCATCAAACTTTGATACTGTGATTTGTTTCATCAAACTTTGATACTGTGACTTGTTCCATCAAACTTTGGTACTGTGACTTGTTCCATCAAACTTTGGTACTGTGACTTGTTCCATCAAACTTTGGTACTGTGACTTGTTCCATCAAACTTTGATAATATGACTTGTTCCAACAAACTTTGATACTGTGACTTGTTCCATCAACCTTTGATACTGTGACTTGTTCCATCAAACTTTGGTACTGTGACTTGTTCCATCAAACTTTGATACTGTGACTTGTTCCATCAAACTTTGGTACTGTGACTTGTTCCATCAAACTTTGATACTGTGACTTGTTCCATCAAACTTTGGTACTGGGACTTGTTCCAACAAACTTTGGTGCCGTGAATTCTTCCATCAAACTTTGATACTGTGACTTGTTCCATCAAACTTTGGTACTGTGACTTGTTCCATCAAACTTTGGTACTGTGGCTTGTTCCATCAAACTTTGATACTGTAACTTGTTCCATCAAACTTTGATACTGTGACTTGTTCCATCAAACTTTGATACTGTGGCTTGTTCCATCAAACTTTGGTACTGTGACTTGTTCCATCAAACTTTGGTACTGTGACTTGTTCCATCAAACTTTGGTACTGTGACTTGTTCCATCAAACTTTGATACTGTGACTTGTTCCATCAAACTTTGGTACTGTGACTTGTTCCATCAAACTTTGGTACTGTGACTTGTTCCATCAAACTTTGGTACTGTGACTTGTTCCATCAAACTTTGGTACTGTGACTTGTTCCATCAAACTTTGATACTGTGACTTGTTCCATCAAACTTTGATACTGTGACTTGTTCCATCAAACTTTGGTACTGTGATTTGTTCCATCAAGTGATTTGTTCCATCAAACTTTGGTACTGTGACTTGTTCCATCAAACTTTGATACTGTAACTTGTTCCATCAAACTTTGATACTGTGACTTGTTCCATCAAACTTTGATACTGTGACTTGTTCCATCAAACTTTGGTACTGTGACTTGTTCCATCAAACTTTGGTACTGTGACTTGTTCCATCAAACTTTGGTACTGTGATTTGTTCCATCAAACTTTGGTACTGTGATTTGTTCCATCAAACTTTGATACTGTGACTTGTTCCATCAAACTTTGATACTGTGATTTGTTCCATCAAACTTTGGTACTGTGACTTGTTCCATCAAACTTTGGTACTGGGACTTGTTCCATCAAACTTTGATAATATGACTTGTTCCAACAAACTTTGATACTGTGACTTGTTCCATCAACCTTTGATACTGTGACTTGTTCCATCAAACTTTGATACTGTGACTTGTTCCATCAAACTTTGGTACTGTGACTTGTTCCATCAAACTTTGGTACTGTGACTTGTTCCATCA
Organism: Physella acuta; assembly: GCF_028476545.2. Lineage (NCBI taxonomy): Eukaryota > Metazoa > Mollusca > Gastropoda > Physidae > Physella > Physella acuta. Next base: position 131,034 of record NW_026731794.1, read on the forward strand.
AACTTTGGTACTGTGATTTGTTCCATCAAACTTTGGTACTGTGATTTGTTCCATGACAGTTGACAACTGGATTTGTTTCTTGCAGGTGTGACCCAACTACTTAGGTACAGGCATGGGAGAGCATTCAGACAGACACCAGGTTCTCCAGACTCGACATGGTAACCTCCCTTGGTTATGCCAGTTTGTTCATCTATTTCTGTCATTGTGTTTAGGCCCTGTGTGATGTTCAACTATTTCTGTCATTGTGTGTAGGCCCTGCGTGACAACTCAAATGTAACTCTCTAACACCAGGGCTCTCAGCTTGAACTATTTCTGCCTCTCACACAGCCACCCCACACCTCTCACACAGCCACCCCACACCTCTCACACAGCCACCCCACACCTCTCACACAGCCACCCCACACCTCTCACACAGCCACCCCACACCTCTCACACACCCACCCCACACCTCTCACACAGCCACCCCACACCTCTCACACAGCCACCCCACACCTCTCACACAGCCACCCCACACCTCACACAGCCACCCCACACATTCACCCCACACCTCTCACACAGCCACCCCACACCTCTCACACAGCCACCCCACACCTCTCACACAGCCACCCCACACCTCTCACACACCCACCCCACACCTCTCACACAGCCACCCCACACCTCTCACACAGCCACCCCACACCTCTCACACAGCCACCCCACACCTCACACAGCCACCCCACACATTCACCCCACACCTCTCACACACCCACCCCACACCTCTCACACAGCCACCCCACACCTCTCACACAGCCACCCCACACCTCTCACACAGCCACCCCACACCTCTCATCAGCCCCCCACACATTCACCCCACACCTCTCACACACCCACCCCACCCCTCTCTCACAGCCACCCCACACCTCTCACACAGCCACCCCACACCTCTCACACAGCCACCCCACACCTCTCACAGCAGCACCCCACACATTCACCTCACACCTCTCACACACCCACCCCACACCTCTCACACAGCCACCCACACCTCTCACACTGCCACCCACACCTCACACAGCCACCCCACACAATCACCTCACACCTCTCACACACCCACCCCACACCTCTCACACAGCACCCCACACCTCGCACACACCCTCCCCACTCCGCCACACAGCCTCTCACACCTCTCCACCCACACGCTCTCACACCCACACCTCTCAGCTACACCCACCCCACACCTCTCACACAGCCACCCCACACCTCTCACACACTCACCCACACCTCTACCACCCACCCAGCACCTCTCACACAGTCCTCCCCACACATTCACCTCACACCTCTCACACACCCACTCCTCACACTCTCTACAGCACCCCAGCACCTCACACACCACCACACAGCCACCCCCACCTCCTCACTCACCCACCTCTCACACAGCCACCCCACCTCTCAGCTCCACCCCACACCTCTCACACACCACCCCACACCTCTCACACAGCCACCCCACCCGCTCTCACACACGCCACCTCTCTCACACCTCACCCAGCCACCCTCCACAGCACCCACCCTCTCTCACGACAGCCACCCCCACACCTCTCACACACCCACCCCACACCTCTCACACACCCACCCCACACCTCTCACAGCATCTCACACCCACCCCTCTCACACAGCCATCCCCACACCTCTCACACACCCACCCCACACCTCTCACACAGCCACCCCACACCTCTCACACAGCCACCCCACACCTCTCACACACCCACCCCACACCTCTCACACAGCCACCCCACACCTCTCACACACCACCCCACACCTCTCACACAGCCACCCCACACCTCTCACACAGCCATCCCACACCTCTCACACAGCCACACCACACCTCACACACAGCCACCCCACACCTCTCACACACCCACACACACCTCTCACACAGCCACCCCACACCTCTCACACAGCCACCCCACACCTCTCACACACCCACCCCACACAGCCACACCACACCTCTCACACAGCCACACCACACCTCTCACACAGCCACCCCACACCTCTCACACACCCACCCCACACAGCCACCCCACACCTCTCACACAGCCACCCCACACCTCTCACACACCCACCCCACACAGCCACCCCACACCTCTCACACAGCCACACCACACCTCTCACACACCCACCCACACCTCTCACACACCCACCCACACCTCTCACACACCCACCCCACACAGCCACCCCACACCTCTCACACAGCCACCCCACACCTCTCTCACAGCCATCCCACACCTCTCACACAGCCACCCCACACCTCTCACACACCCACCCCACACAGCCACACCACACCTCTCACACAGGCACACCACACCTCTCACACAGCCACCCCACACCTCTCACACAGCCACCCCACACCTCTCACACACCCACCCCACACCTCTCTCACAGCCACCACACACCTCTCACACACACACCCCACACCTCTCACACAGCCACCCCACACCTCTCACACAGCCACCCCACACCTCTCACACAGCCACCCCACACCTCTCACACAGCCACCCCACACCTCTCACACACCCACACCACACCTCTCACACAGCCACCCCACACCTCTCACACAGCCACCCCACACCTCTCACACAGCCACACCACACCTCTCACACAGCCACCCCACACCTCTCACACAGCCACCCCACACCTCTCACACAGCCACCCCACACCTCTCACACCCCCACACCTCTCACACAGCCACCCCACACCTCTCACACACCCACCCCACACAGCCACCCCACACCTCTCACACAGCCACCCCACACCTCTCACACACCCACCCCACACAGCCACCCCACACCTCTCACACAGCCACACCACACCTCTCACACACCCACCCACACCTCTCTCACAGCCACCCCACACCTCTCACACAGCCACCCCACACCTCTCAAACACCCACCCCACACAGCCACACCACACCTCTCACACAGCCACCCCACACCTCTCAAACAGCCACCCCACACCTCTCACACAGCCACCCCACACCTCTCACACACCCACCCCACACCTCTCACACAGCCACCCCACACCTCTCACACCCCCACACCACACCTCTCACACACCCACCCCACACCTCTCACACAGCCACCCCACACCTCTCACACACCCACCCCACACAGCCACCCCACACCTCTCACACACCCACCCCACGCCTCTCACACAGCCACCCCACACCTCTCACACAGCCACCCCACACCTCTCACACAGCCACCCCACACCTCTCACACCCCCACACCTCTCACACAGCCACCCCACACCTCTCACACACCCACCCCACACAGCCACCCCACACCTCTCACACAGCCACCCCACACCTCTCACACAGCCACCCCACACCTCTCACACACCCACCCCACACAGCCACCCCACACCTCTCACACAGCCACCCCACACCTCTCACACACCCACCCCACACAGCCACCCCACACCTCTCACACAGCCACCCCACACCTCTCACACAGCCACACCACACCTCTCACTTACCCACCCACACCTCTCACACACCCACCCACACCTCTCACACACCCACCCCACACAGCCACCCCACACCTCTCACACAGCCACCCCACACCTCTCACACACCCACACCACACCTCTCACTTACCCACCCACACCTCTCACACAGCCACCCCACACCTCTCACACAGCCACCCCACACCTCTCACACACCCACCCCACACAGCCACCCACACCTCTCACACAGCCACACCACACCTCTCACACAGCCACCCCACACCTCTCACACACCCACCCCACACCTCTCACACAGCCACCCCACACCTCTCACACCCCCACACCACACCTCTCACACACCCACCCCACACCTCTCACACAGCCACCCCACACCTCTCACACACCCACCCCACACAGCCACCCCACACCTCTCACACACCCACCCCACGCCTCTCACACAGCCACCCCACACCTCTCACACAGCCACCCCACACCTCTCACACAGCCACCCCACACCTCTCACACCCCCACACCTCTCACACAGCCACCCCACACCTCTCACACACCCACCCCACACAGCCACCCCACACCTCTCACACAGCCACCCCACACCTCTCACACACCCACCCCACACAGCCACCCCACACCTCTCACACAGCCACCCCACACCTCACACAGCCACCCCACACATTCACCCCACACCTCTCACACAGCCACCCACACCTCTCACACAGCCACACCACACCTCTCACACAGCCACCCCACACCTCTCACACACCCACCCCACACCTCTCACACAGCCACCCCACACCTCTCACACCCCCACACCACACCTCTCACACACCCACCCCACACCTCTCACACAGCCACCCCACACCTCTCACACACCCACCCCACACAGCCACCCCACACCTCTCACACACCCACCCCACGCCTCTCACACAGCCACCCCACACCTCTCACACAGCCACCCCACACCTCTCACACAGCCACCCCACACCTCTCACACCCCCACACCTCTCACACAGCCACCCCACACCTCTCACACACCCACCCCACACAGCCACCCCACACCTCTCACACAGCCACCCCACACCTCTCACACACCCACCCCACACAGCCACCCCACACCTCTCACACAGCCACCCCACACCTCTCACACAGCCACCCCACACCTCTCACACAGCCACACCACACCTCTCACACACCCACCCACACCTCTCACACACCCACCCCACACAGCCACCGCACACCTCTCACACAGCCACCCCACACCTCTCTCACAGCCACCACACACCTCTCACACAGCCACCCCACACCTCTCACACAGCCACCCCACACCTCTCACACACCCACCCCACACCTCTCACACACCCACCCCACACAGCCACACCACACCTCTCACACAGCCACCCCACACCTCTCACACAGCCACCCCACACCTCTCACACACCCACCCCACACCTCTCTCACAGCCACCACACACCTCTCACACAGCCACCCCACACCTCTCACACAGCCACCCCACACCTCTCACACACCCACCCCACACCTCTCACACACCCACCCCACACAGCCACACCACACCTCTCACACAGCCACCCCACACCTCTCACACCCCAACACCACACCTCTCACACACCCACCCCACACCTCTCACACACCCACCCCACACCTCTCACACAGCCACCCCACACCCCTCACACAGCCACCCCACACCTCTCACACACCCACCCCACACAGCCACCCCACACCTCTCACACACCCACACCACACCCCTCACACAGCCACCCCACACCTCTCACACACCCACCCCACACAGCCACCCCACACCTCTCACACACCCACACCACACCTCTCACACAGCCACCCCACACATTCACCTCACACCTCTCACACAGCCACCCCACACCTCTCACACAGCCACCCCACTTGATGTTCCCCAGGCTGACCACTGCTGTACTGCGGACACTCTGTTTGTCCAACCAGACTGGCATGGCCTACATTGACAAAACTCTGCTGGACGATGGCTTCAACTGGCTGAGTCTGCAGGTCACAGCTAGCGGAATGTTGCAGGAGTTGGACGCCAGGTCCACACAGGTGAGTGAGCACATACCAACAAACATAGACCAACAAACATTGACCAACAAACAAAGACCAACAAACACAGACCAACAAACATAGACTAACTAGCTGTGACTGGTTTGTGTGAGAAAATTTTTTTCTGTTCCCAGAGAAGTCGTGAGGATGAGCTGATGTTGCTGTCTGATGTGCTCATTGCCTTGTTGGAGTGTAACAGTACTGTTAGGGTAATTAGATTCACCAGAGTTTGTTGGAGTGTAACAGTACTGTTAGGGTAATTAGATTCACCTTGTTGGAGTGTAACAGTACTGTTAGGGTAATTAGATTCACCTTTTTGGAGTGTAACAGTACTGTTAGGGTAATTAGATTCACCAGAGTTTGTTGGAGTGTAACAGTACTGTTAGGGTAATTAGATTCACCTTGTTGGAGTGTAACAGTACTGTTAGGGTAATTAGATTCACAAGAGTTTGTTGGAGTGTAACAGTACTGTTAGGGTAATTAGATTCATCTTGTTGGAGTGTAACAGTACTGTTAGGGTAATTAGATTCACCTTGTTGGAGTGTAACAGTACTGTTAGGGTAATTAGATTCACCAGAGTTTGTTGGAGTGTAACAGTACTGTTAGGGTAATTAGATTCACCTTGTTGGAGTGTAACAGTACTGTTAGGGTAATTAGATTCACCAGAGTTTGTTGGAGTGTAACAGTACTGTTAGGGTAATTAGATTCACCAGAGTTTGTTGGAGTGTAACAGTACTGTTAGGGTAATTAGATTCACCTTGTTGGAGTGTAACAGTACTGTTAGGGTAATTAGATTCACCAGAGTTTGTTGGAGCGTAACAGTACTGTTAGGGTAATTAGATTCACCTTGTTGGAGTGTAACAGTACTGTTAGGGTAATTAGATTCACCAGAGTTTGTTGGAGTGTAACAGTACTGTTAGGGTAATTAGATTCACCTTGTTGGAGTGTAACAGTACTGTTAGGGTAATTAGATTCACCAGAGTTTGTTGGAGTGTAACAGTACTGTTAGGGTAATTAGATTCACCTTGTTGGAGTGTAACAGTACTGTTAGGGTAATTAGATTCACCAGAGTTTGTTGGAGTGTAACAGTACTGTTAGGGTAATTAGATTCACCTTGTTGGAGTGTAACAGTACTGTTAGGGTAATTAGATTCACCTTGTTGGAGTGTAACGGTACTGTTAGGGTAATTAGATTCACCAGAGTTTGACTCTGTATCAAATGGTGATGGTACTGTTAGGGTAATTAGATTGACCAGAGTTTGACTCTGTATCAAATGGTGATGGTACTGTTAGGGTAATTAGATTGACCAGAGTTTGACTCTGTATCAAATGGTGATGGTACTGTTAGGGTAATTAGATTGACCAGAGTTTGTTGGAGTGTAACAGTACTGTTAGGGTAATTAGATTCACCAGAGTTTGACTCTGTATCAAATGGTGATGGTACTGTTAGGGTAATTAGATTCACCAGAGTTTGACTCTGTATCAAATGGTGATGGTACTGTTAGGGTAATTAGATTCACCAGAGTTTGACTCTGTATCAAATGGTGATGGTACTGTTAGGGTAATTAGATTGACCAGAGTTTGACTCTGTATCAAATGGTGATGGTACTGTTAGGGTAATTAGATTGACCAGAGTTTGTTGGAGTGTAACAGTACTGTTAGGGTAATTAGATTCACCAGAGTTTGACTCTGTATCAAATGGTGATGGTACTGTTAGGGTAATTAGATTCACCAGAGTTTGACTCTGTATCAAATGGTGATGGTACTGTTAGGGTAATTAGATTCACCAGAGTTTGACTCTGTATCAAATGGTGATGGTACTGTTAGGGTAATTAGATTCACCAGAGTTTGACTCTGTATCAAATGGTGATGGTACTGTTAGGGTAATTACAAGTCTGACATTGATGACAGCCTGACATTAGTGTAGCTATGCATACAGCCCAAAGGTCAAGGTCAGCCTGTGTTGCAGGAAGACCAGCGCTGGCTGCAGTGGGAGATGATCAGCACCTTGTCCAAGGTCATGAAGGTCATGAGGCAGCCCCTGCTCCTGGCTAAAACTCTTTATGCCCTGCTTCTTGCCAACCACACCCAGGGCACACAGGACGCCTTGCACAGGTTGGGGGCACTGAGGACCACAAGATTTGGTAAGTGTTGAGGACCACAAGATTTGGTAAGTGTTGAGGACCACAAGATTTGGTAAGTGTTGAGGACCACAAGATTTGGTAAGTGTTGAGGACCACAAGATTTGGTAAGTGTTGAGGACCACAAGATTTGGTAAGTGTTGGGGACCACAAGATTTGGTAAGTGTTGAGGACCACAAGATTTGGTAAGTGTTGAGGACCACAAGATTTGGTAAGTGTTGAGGACCACAAGATTTGGTAAGTGTTGAGGACCACACGATTTGGTAAGTGTTGAGGACCACAAGATTTGGTAAGTGTTGAGGACCACAAGATTTGGTAAGTGTTGAGGACCACAAGATTTGGTAAGTGTTGAGGACCACAAGATTTGGTAAGTGTTGAGGACCACAAGATTTGGTAAGTGTTGGGGACCACAAGATTTGGTAAGTGTTGAGGACCACAAGATTTGGTAAGTGTTGAGGACCACAAGATTTGGTAAGTGTTGAGGGAGGACCACAAGATTTGGTAAGTGTTGGGGACCACAAGATTTGGTAAGTGTTGAGGACCACAAGATTTGGTAAGTGTTGAGGACCACAAGATTTGGTAAGTGTTGGGGACCACAAGATTTGGTAAGTGTTGAGGACCACAAGATTTGGTAAGTGTTGAGGACCACAAGATTTGGTAAGTGTTGAGGACCACAAGATTTGGTAAGTGTTGAGGACCACAAGATTTGGTAAGTGTTGAGGACCACAAGATTTGGTAAGTGTTGAGGACCACAAGATTTGGTAAGTGTTGAGGACCACAAGATTTGGTAAGTGTTGAGGACCACAAGATTTGGTAAGTGTTGAGGACCACAAGATTTGGTAAGTGTTGAGGACCACAAGATTTGGTAAGTGTTGAGGACCACAAGATTTGGTAAGTGTTGGGGACCACAAGATTTGGTAAGTGTTGAGGACAAGACTGGCTTGTCTCAGAGAACACCGGTGTTACTTTCAGGTATCTCTTGGGGGGGGGGGGGGGGGGGGATCTTGTTTTGTATGTAAGTTGTGTATGTACTTGTTTTGTATATAAGTTGTGTATGTACTTGTTTTGTATATAAGTTGTGTATGTACTTGTTTTGTATGTAAGTTGTGTATGTACTTGTTTTGTATATAAATTGTGTATGTACTTGTTTTGTATTTAAGTTGTGTATGTACTTGTTTTGTATATAAGTTGTGTATGTACTTGTTTTGTATTTAAGTTGTGTATGTACTTGTTTTGTATATAAGTTGTGTATGTACTTGTTTTGTATTTAAGTTGTGTATGTACTTGTTTTGTATATAAATTGTGTATGTACTTGTTTTGTATTTAAGTTGTGTATGTACTTGTTTTGTATATAAGTTGTGTATGTACTTGTTTTGTATATAAGTTGTGTATGTACTTCCAGTCTCAAGACAATCTTCTTTTCTTTCCTGAGAACAAACAAAGAGGTCGGCTTGTAAGAGTTCACTTTGGGTGTTGGCAGCATGTTATGTGCGTACAGGTTACATGTAACTTGGCAGGGTGTTTTGTTTCTTGGGTTGGGAAATTTTTTGTGTTCCATATTATGTTTTGTTGAGTTGATAGATTTGACATGTGTAGTTGTTAGTAGTGAATCTAATATTTAAAAAATTTGGTCCCACGCAATGACGTCTGATGTCCTCAGGTCTGAATTACTGGACACAAAATGGAAGGGAAAAAAAAGTTGGGAAGAATGTTCCGCTCTGGTACCAAGAAGAAGCTGAGGCCAGCTCTGTGGAGGCTACAGCCTATGCTCTGCTTGTTTTCTTGGAACATGAAACTCAAGTCAACATTGACTCCATTGGGGAATGGCTGGTGGCCCAGAGAGGCCTGTATGGGGCATACAGAGGAGCAATGGTAGAAATATCTTTGACTACATTTGTGTGTTGGCTACATGTTTTGTTTATTTGTTGCCTATATGTATAATTGATCAAATAAAATGTTCTCCCCCTCCCCCACCCCCATTGTGAAGGACAGCACTGCAGCCATCCACGCCCTAGCCAAGTACACCCTCCACCAGTACAAGAAAGGTTTTGGTCTTCATCTAGACCTCAGGTGTAACGTCAGTTCAGGACAGGAGAGAAAAGCTTTTTTACACGTGACAAAGGACAACGCCACCCAGCCGCAGCTTATCCGTCATGTCAGTTGCTTTTCACATTTACCCCCTTAACTCTGAGCATTTACAACATTAACCCCATCAAGTCTGAGCTTATACAAAATTATAATAAGTCTGGGGTGTGTTCTTTCAATGATCTAGCCATCAAAGGGTTAACAGGTGTTCTAGCCTTGACTCTGCATGATATGAATAGATTTCTTCTAAACAAAATCAAAGCCATATTAACCCTATTAACAACATATTACTAAATTAACCCCAGGTTCCAATAGGTCAAGTTTTGATGATCAAAACACAAGGTAAAGGTCTTGGTCAAGTCCATATCAATGTGGAGTACAGCGTCCCTGTCAACAACACTTGTGGCCAGGATTTAATGGTCCAACTGAGCTATCCAGAGTTCATTCATTCAGGTCAAGGACATAGGTGAGTCAGGTCTGGACATATGTGAGTCAGGTCAAGGACATAGGTGAGTCAGGTCAAGGACATATGTGAGTCAGGTCAAGGACATAGGTGAGTCAGGTCAAGGACATAGGTGAGTCAGGTCAAGGACATAGGTGAGTCGGGTCAAGGACATAGGTGGGTCGGGTCAAGGACATATGTGAGTCAGGTCAAGGACATATGTGAGTCAGGTCGAGGACATAGGTGAGTCAGGTCAAGGACATAGGTGAGTCAGGTCAAGGACATAGGTGAGTCAGGTCAAGGACATAGGTGAGTCAGGTCAAGGATATAGGAGAGTCAGGTCAAGGACATAGGTGAGTCAGGTCAAGGACATAGGTGAGTCAGGTCAAGGACATAGGTGAGTCAGGTCAAGGACATAGGTGAGTCAGGTCAAGAACTTAGGTGAGTGAGATGACATAATATTCAGGTCAAGTGTTGAAAAAGAAATTCGTGTAATCATTGTTTTTGTGTCAGAAAGAGAATTTGTCTTTGATGGGATTTTGTGTCAATAAATAAAGTGACATTCTGACATGACCAGTGAGGAAGTGACATGTATGGTTTGGTCAGTTGACATCTTATAACCAGAGTGACTGGTTGTGGTCTTGTATGTCTGGGGAATGTTGTAGTTGTATGTCTGGGGAATGTTGTAGTTGTATGTCTGGGGAATGTTGTAGTTGTATGTCTGGGGAATGTTGTAGTTGTATGTCTGGGGAATGTTGTAGTTGTATGTCTGGGGAATGTTGTAGTTGTATGTCTGGGGAATGTTGTAGTTGTATGTCTGGGGAATGTTGTAGTTGTATGTCTGGGGAATGTTGTAGTTGTATGTCTGGAGAATGTTGTAGTTGTATGTCTGGAGAATGTTGTAGTTGTATGTCTGGGGAATGTTGTAGTTGTATGTCTGGGGAATGTTGTAGTTGTATGTCTGGGGAATGTTGTAGTTGTATGTCTGGGGAATGTTGTAGTTGTATGTCTGGGGAATGTTGTAGTTGTATGTCTGGAGAATGTTGTAGTTTTATGTCTGGGGAATGTTGTATGTCTGGGGAATGTTGTAGTTTTATGTCTGGGGAATGTTGTAGTTTTATGTCTGGGGAATGTTGTAGTTGTATGTCTGGGGAATGTTGTAGTTTTATGTCTGGGGAATGTTGTAGTTTTATGTCTGGGGAATGTAGTTGTATGTCAGTTGTCCCTGGTGAAGTCAAGTGCTATTGGTGCTGGTTAACCTTCTTACTCTACCGGCACCTATATAGGACAGAGTTGGGTAAAATTCTTGCTGCGTTATGACAGTTGACATCTGTCATGTAAACTGTATTTGACACCTGTCATGTAAACTATGAAGTTGACATCTGTCATGTAAACTATGAAGTTGACATCTGTCATGTAAACTATGAAGTTGACATCTGTCATGTAAACTATGAAGTTGACATCTGTCATGTAAACTATGAAGTTGACACCTGTCATGTAAGCTATGAAGTTGACATCTGTCATGTAAACTATGAAGTTGACATCTGTCATGTAAACTATGAAGTTGACATCTGTCATGTAAACTATGAAGTTGACATCTGTCATGTAAACTATGTATTTGACATCTGTCATGTAAACTATGTAGTTGACATCGATCATGTAAACTATGTATTTGACACCTGTCATGTAAACTGTAGTTGACATCTGTCATGTAAACTATGTATTTGTCATCATGTAAACGATGAAGTTGACATCTGTCATGTAAACTATGAAGTTGACATCTGTGTTTCAGCTGTTATACCTTCCAGTCAAGTCAGATGAGAGAGCAGAGAAATGAAAAAGAAATGAATTTGACCAATCACAAGATTGGCTACGTCAAACCGAGGTATGGCGTCAACACAAGAGCTAGACTTGTCCTCAATTCTCTCTCTACACCACAACTGTGACATGTGTTCTGATGCATGATTTAGCACATTGCGTTTAGGTGCATGATTTAGCACATTGTGTTTAGATGCATGATTTAGCACATTATGTTTAGATGCATGATTTAGCACATTGCGTTTAGGTGCATGATTTAGCACATTGTGTTTAGATGCATGATTTAGCACATTATGTTTAGGAGCATGATTTAGCACATTGTGTTTAGGTGCATGATTTAGCACATTGTGTTAAGATGCATGATTTTTAGCACATTATGTTTAGGAGCATGATTTAGCACATTGTGTTTAGATGCATGATTTAGCACATTGTGTTTAGGTGCATGATTTAGCACATTGTGTTTAGGTGCATGATTTAGCACATTGTGTTTAGGTGCATGATTTAGCACATTATGTTTAGATGCATGATTTAGCTCATTATGTTTAGATGCATGATTTAGCACATTATGTTTAGGAGCATGATTTAGCACATTGTGTTTAGGTGCATGATTTAGCACATTGTGTTTAGATGCATGATTTAGCACATTGTGTTTAGATGCATGATTTAGCACATTGCGTTTAGGTGCATGATTTAGCACATTGTGTTTAGATGCATGATTTAGCACATTATGTTTAGGAGCATGATTTAGCACATTGTGTTTAGGTGCATGATTTAGCACATTGTGTTTAGATGCATGATTTAGCACATTATGTTTAGGAGCATGATTTAGCACATTGTGTTTAGGTGCATGATTTAGCACATTGTGTTAAGATGCATGATTTTTAGCACATTATGTTTAGGAGCATGATTTAGCACATTGTGTTTAGATGCATGATTTAGCACATTGTGTTTAGGTGCATGATTTAGCACATTATGTTTAGATGCATGATTTAGCACATTATGTTTAGGAGCATAATTTAGCACATTGTGTTTAGGTGCATGATTTAGCACATTATGTTTAGATGCATGATTTAGCACATTATGTTTAGATGCATGATTTAGCACATTATGTTTAGTTGCATGATTTAGCACATTGTGTTTAGATGCATGATTTAGCACATTGTGTTTAGGTGCATGATTTAGCACATTATGTTTAGATGCATGATTTAGCTCATTATGTTTAGATGCATGATTTAGCACATTATGTTTAGGAGCATGATTTAGCACATTGTGTTTAGGTGCATGATTTAGCACATTGTGTTTAGATGCATGATTTTTAGCACATTATGTTTAGGTGCATGATTTAGCACATTGTGTTTAGATGCATGATTTAGCACATTGTGTTTAGGTGCATGATTTAGCACATTGTGTTTAGATGCATGATTTAGCACATTATGTTTAGGAGCATGATTTAGCACATTGTGTTTAGATGCATGATTTAGCACATTGTGTTTAGGTGCATGATTTAGCACATTGTGTTTAGATGCATGATTTAGCACATTATGTTTAGGAGCATGATTTAGCACATTGTGTTTGTTGTTGAATTGCAAATGTTCCAATGATGTTACAAAGAACACAAATACAATATTCGGCTTTTTTTTTTTTTTAAATTATTTTGTAATAATCTATACATCAAATACAATGATTTTGTACAAATTAGACACCAAAACTACACCATCAAATAAATTTTAAAAAACACGTTGAAGTGAGTGAAGTGTGTTGCTACTCTAAAAGTTCAGGCCAAGAAATACAAACTTCTCAGGTTGACCTGAGAAAATGGGTGCTAGTTTGTAAGAAATACAAACTTCTCAGGTTGACCTGAGAAAATGGGTGCTAGTTTGTAGTGAGAGAACATTGTCCTATTTTTTTGTTCTGTTCTAGTGTCTCAATCTATATCCTATACTTTTTATTCTCCATTAGTGTGTCAATCTATATCCTATACTTTTTATTCTCCATTAGTGTGTCAATCTATATCCTATACTTTTTATTCTCCATTAGTGTCTCAATCTATATCCTATACTTTTTATTCTCCATTAGGGTGTCAATCTATATTCTATACTTTTTATCCTCCATTAGTGTGTCAATCTATATTCTATACTTTTATTCTCCATTAGTTTGTCAATCTATATTCTATACTTTTTATCCTCCATTAGTGTGTCAATCTATATCCTATACTTTTTATTCTCCATTAGTGTGTCAATCTATATCCTATACTTTTTATTCTCCATTAGTGTCTCAATCTATATTCTATACTTTTTATTCTGCATGAGTGTCTCAATCTATATCCTATACTTTTTATTCTCCATTAGTGTGTCAATCTATATTCTATACTTTTTATCCTCCATTAGTGTGTCAATCTATATCCTATACTTTTTATTCTCCATTAGTGTCTCAATCTATATCCTATACTTTTTATTCTCCATTAGTGTGTCAATCTATATCCTATACTTTTTATTCTCCATTAGTGTCTCAATCTATATCCTATACTTTTTATTCTCCATTAGGGTGTCAATCTATATTCTATACTTTTTATTCTCCATTAGTTTGTCAATCTATATTCTATACTTTTTATCCTCCATTAGTGTGTCAATCTATATCCTATACTTTTTATTCTCCATTAGTGTGTCAATCTATATCCTATACTTTTTATTCTCCATTAGTGTGTCAATCTAAATCCTATACTTTTTATTCTCCATTAGTGTGTCAATCTATATTCTATACTTTTTATCCTCCATTAGTGTGTCAATCTATATCCTATACTTTTTATTCTCCATTAGTGTGTCAATCTATATCCTATACTTTTTATTCTCCATTAGTGTGTCAATCTATATTCTATACTTTTTATACTCCATTAGGGTGTCAATCTATATTCTATACTTTTTATACTCCATTAGTGTCTCAATCTATATCCTATACTTTTTATTCTCCATTAGTGTGTCAATCTATATCCTATACTTTTTATTCTCCATTAGTGTCTCAATCTATATTCTATACTTTTTATTCTCCATTAGTGTGTCAATCTATATCCTATACTTTTTATTCTCCATTAGTGTGTCAATCTATATTCTATACTTTTTATTCTCCATTAGGGTGTCAATCTATATTCTATACTTTTTATTCTCCATTATGGTGTCAATCTATATCCTATACTTTTTATTCTCCATTAGTGTGTCAATCTATATCCTGCTATATCCTATACTTTACCTTTCCATCAAGGAAATTCAAGTTGATTGAATTGACCCAAAAATGTCGTGAGAGAACGTTAAAATTACCCAGAAATCTGAACAGAGCTGGGACTAGCAGGTACGAGAGTCTGTCATTTATTGACCCAAACAGACGGCCCCAGTCAGCACATGTCAGCCCAAACAGACGGCCCCAGTCAGCACATGTCAGCCCAAATAGACAGCGTCGGTCAGCACATGTCAGCCCACACAGACAGCGTCGGTCAGCACATGTCAGCCCAAACAGACAGCGTCGGTCAGCACATGTCAGCCCAAACAGACAGCGTCGGTCAGCACATGTCAGCCCAAACAGACAGCGTCGGTCAGCACATGTCAGCCCAAATAGACAGCGTCGGTCAGCAAATTGGACTAGCAGTTATGAAATTATTTTTATCAACATTTGTCTCAGGTGAGTTCAACAGTCTGTATGTCATATGGCTTGAGAAATATCAAGTCCACATGTCATGTGACATGATCAATATGTCCATATGTCATTTAGCAAGAGAAATGTCATGTTGCCTAAAAAATATGTTGTGTGGCAAGAGAAATGTCATGTGATTTCCCCCAACAGTAATACCAGCAGCAACGTGACAGTTGGCGTTGAGATGTTGACGGGATACCAGCCAGTGGCACAAGACCTTCAGGGTGTAAGTGTCGTCCAGCTTCTTTCATTCTAATTTATATTCTTGCAATACATACAAGATGATATACGTTAATACATACCAGTACATTAAAATGATCTGTAACTGAAAATATATGCAATACAAACGTTAAAAAAATTGATTTCCTGACCTCCAAAACTGGGTGATTGTAATGTTTCTCGTGTTGGCATTTTTTCTTAATTCTACATTTTTAGAAAATTTTCAATTCTATTTTATTAATAAATGTTTAATATTAAAATACTATTTTATTAATAAATGTTTAATATTTAAATACTATTTCATTTATAAACTAGAGCACGCTGCAGTCTCAATCAGAACAAAGGCTGATGCAATATTTTAAGAGTATTTTATCAATGCATGGCCAGTCGTGCATTTTTGATGCGAAACTTTTTCTAAAATTGAGTTATTTAAATGTAAACAATGCAGGCGCTATATTTCTTAAATCATAGTTGTTGAGCAGCGGGTTTGTCCACACTACGGCTCAGACGCCCCAGTGCATACTGTATGACAACCTTGGTCTGTTACTAATGGTCTGTTACTAATGGTCTGTTACTAATGGTCAATGTGAATAAAGGCACCTTGACGACTGCTTTCACAGTTAACAGGCTTTATTATCATTTTTTAAAGTATTATTTCTACTATTATTATTTTTTTTTATTATTAATATTATTTGTTATTAGTATAAACATAGTTATTATCATTATTGAAATTTTGAAAACTTGATACTTGAGATTTTTACTCCTGTACTGTTGCAGTTACAGACCAACAGCAGTTGTTCAGTTGTTAATGTGGAGTACAAGAATGGAATTGTCAACATTCAGCTCACTCAGGTAACCTCAGCCTTCATTGTTTGCTTGCAATTACATCTTGACTACCTGGCCAAGTTGTAACTTCTGGCCACCATCTATCTAGGGCCCCAGCCCCAGCCCTGACCACCCAGCGCCCACTGTTACAACTTGCCTTGGGTTCCGTGCTGTGCAATACATGAAGGTGAACAGACTCAGGCCTGGGCTGGTGACCTTGAGAGACAGCAGACAACAAGGTGAGACAGTCACAGACAGTAGGGTGAGACAGTCACAGACAACAAGGTGAGACAGTCACAGACAACAAGGTGAGACAGTCACAGACAGTAGGGTGAGACAGTCACAGACAACAAGGTGAGACAGTCACAGACAGTAGGGTGAGACAGTCACAGACAGTAGGGTGAGACAGTCACAGACAACAAGGTGAGACAGTCACAGACAGTAGGGTGAGACAGAGAGTAGGCTAAAAAAAAAACTTAAAATATGAGTGACTTTTAGTATAACCTAGTTGACATGTCATAGAATAGATTGAAGTTAAACCTAGTTGACATGTCATAGAATAGATTGAAGTTAAACCTAGTTGACATGTCATAGAATAGATTGAAGTTAAACCTAGATGACATGTCATAGAATAGATTGAAGTTAAACCTAGTTGATATGTCATAGAATAGATTGAAGTTAAACCTAGATGACATGTCATAGAATAGATTGAAGTTAAACCTAGTTGACATGTCATAGACTAGATTGAAGTAGATATCTAGTTGACATGTCATAGAATAGATTGAAGTTAAACCTAGATGACATGTCATAGAATAGATTGAAGTTAAACCTAGTTGATATGTCATAGAATAGATTGAAGTTAAACCTAGATGACATGTCATAGAATAGATTGAAGTTAAACCTAGTCGACATGTCATAGAATAGATTGAAGTTAAACCTAGTTAACATGTCATAGAATAGATTGAAGTAGATATCTAGTTGACATGTCATAGAATAGATTGAAGTTAAACCTAGTCGACATGTCATAGAATAGATTGAAGTTAAACCTAGTCGACATGTCATAGAATAGATTGAAGTTAAACCTAGATGACATGTCATAGAATAGATTGAAGTTAAACCTAGTTGACATGTCATAGACTAGATTGAAGTAGATATCTAGTTGACATGTCATAGAATAGATTGAAGTTAAACCTAGTTGACATGTCATAGAATAGATTGAAGTAGATATCTAGTTGACATGTCATAGAATAGATTGAAGTTAAAGCTAGTTGACATGTCATAGAATAGATTGAAGTAGATATCTAGTTGACATGTCATAGAATAGATTGAAGTTAAACCTAGATGACATGTCATAGAATAGATTGAAGTTAAACCTAGTTGACATGTCATAGAATAGATTGAAGTAGATATCTAGTTGACATGTCATAGAATAGATTGAAGTTAAAGCTAGTTGACATGTCATAGAATAGATTGAAGTAGATATCTAGTTGACATGTCATAGAATAGATTGAAGTTAAACCTAGTTGACATGTCATAGAATAGATTGAAGTAGATATCTAGTTGACATGTGATATGTGGTGAAGCTTGTTATGTTGTGGTCACCAGAGCCTTACTGTAGGAGAGCATACTACCACAGGAACACACACAGGGGTTTTGTCTGTAATGAAACCAACATCTGTAGGTGTTTTTC
This sequence comes from Physella acuta, assembly GCF_028476545.2. Lineage (NCBI taxonomy): Eukaryota > Metazoa > Mollusca > Gastropoda > Physidae > Physella > Physella acuta. The sequence goes on from NW_026731794.1 coordinate 149,511, forward strand.
AGGTCAGTCTAAATTCAACAAGTCAAATGAAATTTTATAATTTTAAAAAAGTTTTAAGTTTGTAAGCATTAATTTGGCTTTTGTTTTCGTTTATTTTAGGACATTGCAGTAAAATGCATGAAATAAATGAGCTATTTGGTCTGCATGAGCTGAAACTATATCTCAATGCTTCAGAAGTTGGTAGGTTTTGAACTTTGACCAACTCTTTGTTCTAAAGATTATATGTCTAATGTTTAAAGAATGTAAAAATTATTTTTCCCTTTACAAATTGATTTTTTCCCTGTCCAGCATACAAGCTCCACCTTCCAAAAATCTGGAGAAACTTAACAACTGACTTGATGACATCCCAGGCTAAAGTCTCCTCCATCAACCTGCCAGGTTTTTACTTGCTTTTGTTAACATTACACCACACTTTGATTGTGGTGGAACTTATTTTGACTATTTTAATATCACACCACACTTTGGTTGTGGTGGATTTTGACAATTTGAATTGACCTGTCTCCATCCCTGTAAAATCTGGCTCAATACTTGACAGGCTGCCAGCACACAGCACTGGGCGAGGTCACACTCATCCGTCCCTCGTCTTGTTGGGGCATCCAGTCCAGGCTGGAGAACAAGACAGATTGGTATTTCTTGTCTAGGGGCATCCACAGATTTGTTGACGCGCAGGGAAAATCAGTGTAAGACTTTTTCTTATTTTTTAGCTGGGAAAATCAGTGTAGGACTTTTTCTTATTTTTTAACTGGGAAATCAGTGTAGGACTTTTTTAGTAAAAACATTGGTCACCCATGAAATCACAGATGAGGCTCTATAGCTGGGGACAGCCACTCTTCTAAGAGAGACAACTCCAAAATCTAACAACTGCTGCCTTGTAGTTTGTTCTTGGTTGGACAAAGGCTATGGAAGCAAATCCAAAAAGAAAAGCAGGCTGAAATGAACGGCCTAAATGGCACATAACCAGTTGACACGTACTACTTAATTGTGTTGAAGGGAATCCCTGGCAACATTAAAATTAAGATCAAAGAATAAGAAGGGCTCACACTCAGTAGTTATCTCCCCTCTTGCTTGTCTATCAGTCAGTCGTTATATGAAGGACATATCTTCTATTGAATTAAACATTAGATGGGTTGTAGGCAGGAAGAACAAAATCAAGGAATTAAAAGTAGGTCAAACCTGATTTACAAAATGAAAGCAGACAGACAGACATTGTGACCCAAATAAAATCAACATGTTGCACAGACAGACAGACAGACATCTCATCTAGGACATGTCAACATGTTTCAGATACCAGCAGCTGCTGGATGACAGCTCCAGCTTTCTTGACATCTCAAATGACACGCTGCCCATACTTGAAGATGCTTGCAGGAGGCGCTGGAAGACTTGACATTCAGATGTCTGGAGTGTCATTTGACATGTTATGTAAACGGTGTAGCTACTATCATGTCATTTGACATGTTATGTAAACGGTGTAGCTATTATCATGTCATTTGACATGTTATGAAAACGGTGTAGCTATTATCATGTCATTTGACATGTTATGTAAACGGTGTAGCTATTATCATGTCATTTGACATGTTATGTAAACGGTGTAGCTATTATCATGTCATTTGACATGTTATGTAAACGGTGTAGCTATCATCATGTCATCTAGTTACAATCATGTGACATCACTACTATCATCATGTAATGACATCTGAGTAAAACACTATCATGACATGTTGTGGCTACCCTATTGGCTACCTTGTTGTAATTATAAAATCTTGCTGTAAATAATATTAGAATGTCATGTAATAAAAATTATTTTAAAAACTGCAGCCTTTATTTACAAAGCTGTGAGTACATCCCTGATGTGTACATCCACGCCACTGGTGTGTGTGTGTGTGTACATCCACGCCACTGGTGTGTGTACATCCACATTACTGGTGTGTGTACATCCACACCACTGATGTGTGTACATCCACACCACTGGTGTGTGTACATCCACACCACTGGTGTGTGTACATCCACACCACTGGTGTGTGTACATCCACACCACTGATGTGTGTACATCCACGCCACTGGTGTGTGTACATCCACACCACTGGTGTGTATACATCCACACCACTGGTGTGTGTACATCCACATCACTGGTGTGTGTACATCCACATCACTGGTGTGTGTACATCCACATCACTGATGTGTACATCCACGCCACTGGTGTGTGTACATCCACATCAGTGATGTGTACATCCACACCACTGATGTGTGTACATCCACATTACTGATGAGTCTATGAAATATTTGCACTTTGTATGTTGTCAACATTACCAGACTGTGATAACATCACTAGACGACTTGAAGAAACTTTAATACAGGAGAGTTGGATTATAATCTATTCCTACCCTCAACAATTTCATACAGGAGAGTTGGATTATAATCTATTCCTACCCTCAACAATTTCTTACAGGAGAGATGGATTATAATCTATTCCTACCCTCAACAATTTCTTACAGGAGAGATGGATTATAATCTATTCCTACCCTCAACAATTTCATACAGGAGAGATGGATTATAATCTATTCCTACCCTCAACAATTTCATACAGGAGAGATGGATTATAATCTATTCCTACCCTCAACAATTTCATACAGGAGAGATGGATTATAATCTATTCCTACCCTCAACAATTTCATACAGGAGAGATGGATTATAATCTATTCCTACCCTCAACAATTTCATACAGGAGAGATGGATTATAATCTATTCCTACCCTCAACAATTTCATACAGGAGAGATGGATTATAATCTATTCCTACCCTCAACAATTTCATACAGGAGAGATGGATTATAATCTATTCCTACCCTCAACAATTTCATACAGGAGAGATGGATTATAATCTATTCCTACCCTCAACAATTTCATACAGGAGAGATGGATTATAATCTATTCCTACCCTCAACAATTTCATACAGGAGAGATGGATTATAATCTATTCCTACCCTCAACAATTTCATACAGGAGAGATGGATTATAATCTATTCCTACCCTCAACAATTTCATACAGGAGAGATGGATTATAATCTATTCCTACCCTCAACAATTTCATACAGGAGAGATGGATTATAATCTATTCCTACCCTCAACAATTTCATACAGGAGAGATGGATTATAATCTATTCCTACCCTCAACAATTTCATACAGGAGAGATGGATTATAATCTATTCCTACCCTCAACAATTTCTTACAGGAGAGATGGATTATAATCTATTCCTACCCTCAACAATTTCTTACAGGAGAGATGGATTATAATCTATTCCTACCCTCAACAATTTCATACAGGAGAGATGGATTATAATCTATTCCTACCCTCAACAATTTCTTACAGGAGAGATGGATTATAATCTATTCCTACCCTCAACAATTTCATACAGGAGAGATGGATTATAATCTATTCCTACCCTCAACAATTTCTTACAGGAGAGATGGATTATAATCTATTCCTACCCTCAACAATTTCATACAGGAGAGATGGATTATAATCTATTCCTACCCTCAACAATTTCTTACAGGAGAGATGGATTATAATCTATTCCTACCCTCAACAATTTCATACAGGAGAGATGGATTATAATCTATTCCTACCCTCAACAATTTCTTACAGGAGAGATGGATTATAATCTATTCCTACCCTCAACAATTTCTTACAGGAGAGATGGATTATAATCTATTCCTACCCTCAACAATTTCATACAGGAGAGATGGATTATAATCTATTCCTACCCTCAACAATTTCATACAGGAGAGATGGATTATAATCTATTCCTACCCTCAACAATTTCTTACAGGAGAGATGGATTATAATCTATTCCTACCCTCAACAATTTCTTACAGGAGAGATGGATTATAATCTATTCCTACCCTCAACAATTTCATACAGGAGAGATGGATTATAATCTATTCCTACCCTCAACAATTTCTTACAGGAGAGATGGATTATAATCTATTCCTACCCTCAACAATTTCATACAGGAGAGTTGGATTATAATCTATTCCTACCCTCAAGATCATACATGGATTAAGATCAATCCCCAAATCTTTATAATCTCAACGCAAATTGTAGTTGTGGGGCTATGATGAGAGTACATAAACCACACAATGTTTTTTTTAACTGAGGCTTACTTATCTCACTGTGATGATATGTAACGTTGATGTTAGTTGTCATTTGATGTTGATGTTAGTTGACATTTGATGTTGATCTTGGTTGTCATTTGATGTTGATGTTAGTTGACATTTGATGTTGATGTTAGTTGTCATTTGATGTTGATGTTAGTTGACATTTGATGTTGATGTTAGTTGACATTTGATGTTGATCTTGGTTGTCATTTGATGTTGATGTTTGTACACATCAAATTGAAGTGACTACAGTGGGGCTCGTTATGGTGTTGTGACATCAGGCAGCTGTCATGTGGTTCCATAACCCCTAAGGTGTAAAGGTATGGCTACCTGTATGCACGCAGGTGTACAGGTATCTACAGAACGGCTACCTGTATGCACGCAGGTATAAAGGTATCTGTATGCACGCATGTGTAAAGGTATCTACAGCTAGCTGTCAACACTTCACCAAAAATAAAATGAAACATTTTTACGCCATACTCTACATTAAATATTCTCTCAGAGTCAACACACTTGGGGGGGGGGGGGGGGGGGGATGGGGGGGTTAAAGTAAACTCAGGCAACAAGTGAAGTCCCTTGACAAAACTAGAGAATAATAGCATACACACTTGAATGTAAGAAAACTCAGGGCGTGTCTCGCTGGTGAATGAAAGTTGGGGGCAGTTTTATAGGCTGGCATTTGTGTCGGTGGCGGGTTAAAGTTAGGGTCCTGGGGTAGGCCTACTTCTCAGCCCCCCTCCTCCCTTGTATTGTTTTATTCAAGTCGCCTGTGTAAATACAGAGAGCAAAATGTTTTTAATGATTTTTTTACACGAATGTTATAGATACTTGACACCACCCCACCCCCCCCCCCAATGTTATAAATACTGCCCCCACCCCACCCCTGTGTTGAGCTGGTCTAGCTTTTGTTTAGCGGACAAAGATGTCAGGTGTTGCCGTGTGACCCCGTGACCTCGCGAGTGTGCGAAAGGCCTATGGTGATGTCATGTAAGCAGCGCCAGCCAGTCGAGTTGGCCAGAGCTATTGCCACCTTTATATAGGCCTATGTCTTTTAGAATGGCAAGGACAGCGGCAGGCAATCGAGTTTGTGTCTAGCCTACAGATTGTGGTACGTATTTCTGTTTCTTGGCTGTTCTTAGACTTTTACTTAGACATTAGAATAGTTTTGTTACCGTTTCATTAAGGTAGACCAAATTTTATATTTAGGTATAATTGTATAATTACCTTTTCTCTTAATTTTGTCAAATTTTAAGGGATTTCTGGTGACCGAAAGTAGTACTCAACGCTATTCGCAATTTCTTTTTGTCTAGTCCGGGGCGCGAAATCGCACCATGCTGGGTCGCCGACGGAACCGCATGATTCAACTTAGTAAACGACTCTAGTAGGGTGTCGCCTAAGATTTTTAAAGCTCATTATTGTTCAAGATTACTTGAACAATTAAAAACTACATTTATTTACCTTTAATTTGATACCAATGTTATTTATCAAATTTAATCGTTAGCCCAATAAATGATTTGTAAAAATAACGCTTTTGTTTTTAGTGTAAATGGCTACGATGATATGACTGATTTTCAGTGATACGGTTGGTTATTTTTTTAAGGAGTGTTGTTGTAATGCGATTGACCGTTCACTGCTGTTCAGCAGAAATGTGTCGTCTGCTAGATTTATCCACATTCAAATACACGGCGGGCAAAATGGACGGGCTCAGTTAGCTGTTTTCTTGTTCAAGTTATTTTTTATAGGTTTTATTTTTACCCTGCATAATTTTTAAAATATTGTAGAAAGCAAGTCATAATTATCTATAGTTTAGAATATATTTTTAGTATGTTTAAAACAATATTTAATGAAGCAATACACGTTTTGCTTACTTTTATTATGTTCTGCTCGAATATTCTTATATAACTTTGAATATAGACATGATTTTTAATTACTTAAACTTTTAAAAATAGAATAGTCTCATAGAAAAAAGAATTGCGCACCAAGCGAACGCCAAAACAAAATGTGCATAATTGTGCGCAATATTATTAGTACTTTATAAATTTACATGCGTTTTTTGAGAAATCGGAAATAGCGTAAATTAGTACTTCCGGTCAACGGAAATTACTCAAAAAATTTGACAGAAGGTAGAGAATTAGATCTTTTACTTACATGTGAAATTTTATTTATCTATCTGAAATAGTACTCAAGTTATAGGCTTTTGAAAAATTCAAAGTAGAAAAAGTACCACTTCCGGTTATCGGAAATCTCTCAAAAGTTGATCAGGATCTACGATTTTGATAAAATACTTATATATGAAATTTCATCAACCTAGCTGTGACGGTACTCAAGTTATCGTGTTTACACACACACACACACACACACACAGACATACGGACTAGATTGCAAAATTATGTTTTTCCGTATCAGTGAGGTGTAAAACGTCGAAATTTGTAAAAATCTCGATTTTTTTTTTGCACGATTACAAGACTTTCTCTATACTTCGTATATACGAGAAAGTAAAAAACGTACGAATGGCAAGTTTGCATCAAACACTAATCATCCATTGTTAAAAGTTTTAATAAAACTAGACCGGTATCGTTGAATAATACACAAAAATAACGATTATAAGAATATAGTTCTGAAATTACCATCAAACATTGCTAAAAAACGGAATCACGGTATCGTCGTTTTCGGCAGCCATCATTACCATGACGACGGTAACAAAAAATCATCCAATTAAGTCAAATTTAATGTCATATTGCATTGTCATTGGGTCTTGACCGACATGCCGAATATCAGAGAAATTGAAATTTTGCTCTTCCATTTCGATCTAGGATTAAGACTGATAGACAGAGGAAGCAAGTTAAATAAACATTTGTAATAAAAATTTCTAAAGCCTGATCTGACTGGAAGTGTCGTCCCCTGTTACTGTTACATGAGAATTTGCGAGAAAGTTTAGGGGAGATTACTCCCTCTTTATTGAAAGTTTAGGGGAGATCACTCCCTCTTTATTGAAAGTTTAGGGGAGATCACTCCCTCTTTATTGAAAGTTTAGGGGAGATCACTCCCTCTTTATTGAAAGTTTAGCGGAGATCACTCCCTCTTTATTGAAAGTTTAGGGGAGATCACTCCCTCTTTATTGAAAGTTTAGGGGAGATCACTCCCTCTTTATTGAAAGTTTAGGGGAGATCACTCCCTCTTTATTGAAAGTTTAGGGGAGATCACTCCCTCTTTATTGAAAGTTTAGGGGAGATCACTCCCTCTTTATTGAAAGTTTAGGGGAGATCACTCCCTCTATTGAAAGTTGAGGGGAGATCACTCCCTCTTTATTGAAAGTTGAGGGGAGATCACTCCCTCTTTATTTTCTTTCAGGCGAGACAAACATGCTCTTGGCGTCATGCCCACGTTTCTTTTGCTCGCGTGTGTCGTCACTGTGTTACATCACTTCCGGTCACACGTCACAGCCTCGTGCCATCTGGTCATTGCCTGGAACTGTAACGGCACCTACGTCACCAGCCGGCCAGCAGACGACAGCTGCGTGGCCTGTGGTCGGGTCAGGGGCCTAGCAGACGGTCAGCTGCTGGTCAACCTGACCGGATGTGGCGTCACAGAGAACGACACGCTCCGGGTTCCAGACGACACGACTTGGCTGGTGCTTGACCACAACAACATCCGGCACCTGAGGGACAACTTTCTGCAGCTGGACACGCTACGTCATCTCAGCATCCGGCAGTCTCACATCAGCACTGTACAGGTGGGTAGACAGGGGGTAGGGGTCTGGGGGATAGGGGGCATGGGGGGGGGATAGGGGACTGGGCCCCACATCACCCCTGAGTCCACACACCCCACTAAAAGTTACACTATACTTGCCAGGCTGACGCCCTACGTGGCTTAAAAAACCTGGAAGTCCTTGACCTTGAGGGCAACTTTATCAAGGTCACGTGCACCAGTTCCCTGCCGCCTGCCGTGTTCCGCCATGTTCCCCGCCTGAAAACTTTACAGCTGGCAGACAACTGGAACCAAGGGTGCTCGTCAGACGCGGCTCCCCGGGGCGCGGGAGGCGACATGTTCCACTACCTGCCCAGGCTTGAGTCCCTGTCTCTGGACGCTCCCTCGGGTGAGCTCCGCCTGGGCCCAGAGTTCCGCAACCTGTCGCACCTGTCGAGCCTGCGCCTGCAGTGTACCCACGTGACCAGCACGACCAACGTCAGCCTGCAGTCCCTGTGGGACCTGCCCCTGATCAACCTGACCGTCTACAACTTCGACCAGCTGGCCATTGACCCCGAGTTTGTTGACCCGGGAAAGGTCACGTTCCACGAAGACACGTTCCAGAGACTGGACTCTCTGCAGAACCTGGTCATCGCCAACTGTAAGATCGGCAACCAGCAGATCGCGCGGACACTCAAGCCGTTTGTCAACAAGAGGCTGACGTCATTGACGCTGATAGAGACGCACTACAAGCGAGTCTTTAACACACCTCCCATCATCTTCCAGGATGGTACCATCACCAACGTCACCACCCAGTTCCTCAGGCAGATCGAGTTGTCGCACCTGGCGTGGATCAACAGCAACCTGATAGCCGTGGCCCCAGGGGCCCTCATCAGCCCCCAGTGGAAGACCAGCATCAGGACCCTGGATTTCTCACAGAACGACCTGGGGCGGGTCGGCTGGAGAATCGCCATTCTAGAAATTTCCAGCTTACAGAAACTCCAAGAGGTTGTCATGTCGTCTGTGACGTCAAGCGATGATGACGTCAGGCCGAAGTTGGAAGGTGTCTCGGCAGACGATGAGTGTGATGTTCTAACTTCCGGTGATGACATCATTAAAACAAACCAACGCGACTTAGCCCAGCCCGTCCCAGCCCAGCGCGGTCGGTACGCCACCTCCCATCCCCCGCCCCCCACCTCCCATCCCCCGCCCAGTGTGAACCAGCTGGTGAGGGCGGGAGGTCCCCACAGTGACAGACGACCAGTCTCAGAAAGTTCACCAGAGATCGCGTGGTCAGCCGATCATTCAGTCAAGCTCCCCCTGGTGGAGTCAAGTTCTGGCGGCAACTGGAGCCTGCGTGTGCCGCCACGTCTGCAGACCTTCAGGATTGTCGGCATCATGAGCGGCGCCACCAGATTTGGAGACCAAAGCGCGCGTTTCACCCAGGCCGGCGACCTGAAGCACATGTACATCGTCAACAACTACGTCATTTCCGGAACAGGCAGAGTCCTAGGGCTTTCGGCCTTGACCTTGTTTGACCTGAGCGGGACCTTCATGGACGTGCAGCACTATTTCTTTGACGACTTCCCCGGCCTGCGCATTCTCCGGCTTAAATCCATGCGACCGGAAAACTTCTTCAGCCGGTTATCTTGTGACCGGCTCATCGCAAATCTTCCGCACCTGGCGTATCTTGATCTTTCCAACAACCGGCTCAACCGGCTGCCGGCGGGCGTGTTCCAGAGAAATCCCAGGATGACACACGTCATCTTAGCAAAGAACCGGTTCAGCTGCTTGCCCTTTGACCTGAACAACACCCCTGACCTTGAGTACCTTGACCTCTCGGAGAACGCCGTGACCTACCTGGAGCAGGACGAGATGGCGGCCCTGACGGCCCACTGGCAGCAGACGCCAAACTTCCGGCTCAAGCTGGGCGGGAACAACATCGCTTGCGTCTGCTCGCAGATCCGCTTCCTCGGTGAGTCCAACCTTGACCCTGACCCTGGGCGAGTCCAACCTTGACCCTGACCCTGAGTGAGTCCAACCTTGACCCTGACCATGGGTGAGTCCAACCTTGACCCTGACCTTGGGTGAGTCCAACCTTGACCCTGACCCTGGGTGAGGCCAACCTTCCTTTACCCTAACCTGCCCTATAAAACTTCTGCCCTGTCATATCTGCCCTCTGCCCTACCATCCACTCTCTGCCCTACCATCCCCTCTCTTCCCTCTGCCCTACCATCCACTCTCTGCCCTACCATCCACTCTCTGCCCTCTGCCCTACCATCCACCCTCTGCCCTACCATCCACTCTCTGCCCTCTGCCCTACCATCCACTCTCTGCCCTCTGCCCTACCATCCACTCTCTGCCCTACCATCCACTCTCTGCCCTCTGCCCTACCATCCACTCTCTGCCCTCTGCCCTACCATCCACTCTCTGCCCTCTGCCCTACCATCCACTCTCTGCCCTCTGCCCTACCATCCACTCTCTGCCCTACCATCCCCTCTCTTCCCTCTGCCCTACCATCCCCTCTCTTCCCTCTGCCCTACCATCCACTCTCTGCCCTACCATCCCCTCTCTTCCCTCTGCCCTACCATCCACTCTCTACCCTACCATCCACTCTCTGCCCTACCATCCACTCTCTGCCCTCTGCCCTACCATCCACTCGCTGCCCTACCATCCACTCTCTGCCCTACCACCCACTCTCTGCCCTCTGCCCTACCATCCACTCTCTGCCCTAACATCCACTCTCTGTCCTACCATCCACTCTCTGCCCTACCATCCACTCTCTGCCCTACCACCCACTCTCTGCCCTCTGCCCTACCATCCACTCGCTGCCCTAACATCCACTCTCTGCCCTACCATCCACTCTCTTCCCTACCATCCACTCTCTGCCCCACCATCCACTCTCTGCCCTCTGCCCTACCATCCACTCGATGCCCTACGATGAAACTTGTATTTCAGGCTGGCTAGAAAAGAGCCAGTTTGTGATTGGCCGAGATTTGTACACGTGCACTTCACAAGATGGCCAGCAGTTGATGGTTAGTGACGTCATTGACGACCTACAGAGTTTCTACAGACATTGCAACGGCAGGTAGGGGTCGGTAGGGTAGGGGTGGTGGGTGGCGTGGTAGGGGCGGTGGTGGGTCGTGGGTGGTGTGGTAGGGTAGATGGAGAGAGTTGGGGTGCTACATGTGGTGGTAGTCCGAGTCACCAAAAAGCCCCCCCACAACGAGCTCATCTTACCCCCAGCATGTACTTGATGACGTCACTGGTCCTGCTGACCTTTCACCTGTTGACCTTCCTGTCGGCTGTCCTGGTCCTTAGGTTTAGGACATGTCTGCTGGCTTTCATCTGGCGTCTGCTGTTCCCGGCCCGGCTCATGACTGCAGACGACTACAAGTATGACGTCTTTCTCGGCTACGCTGATGACGATTTCCTGTACGTCCGCCGGGTTCTGAGTGGGTAAGTGGGGGGGGGGGGGGCATGGGGGGTGGGGGGGGGGGGGGGGGTGGGCGGTAACCTGGGGGGTGAAGAAAATGAGGGTGGTGGTAAGCTAATAAAATTTAAGAGGAAAGTGATATGTAACGAAAGTTTAAGGGGTATAATTAGAAAGTTTGGGGGAGCAGAGTTTCTTCCAGACAACTCTTCCTCCGCCCCCCCCCCCCCCCCCCACCGAACGAAATGGAATATATTTAGAAAATATATAATTTCAAGTGCCCCCCCCCCCCCGGAGAAAAAGTCTGGAAGAAACACTGTGGGGTAGGGGGGGGGGTTAGTAAAAAATGGAAAGGGGTTGGGTTGGGTTTACTCACTAGAAATTTTTCGCCTAATTGACTTGATTTGGTCACGTGATCAGTTTTCTGGAGGACAGTCTGAAGGTCAGGACCTTCATCCACCAACGTGACCTTGGCCCCGGCTACACAGACCAGCAGTTTTTCAAGGCCATCCGCAACAGCTGGAGGGTCATGCTGGTCGTAACAGACAACTTCCTGCACGGCTACCAGCTGTGTGACGTCATCATCAAGGTCAGCCCCACACTCTTCTCTGTGTGTGTTGATGTGGGGGGGGGGGGTCATCAATGTCAGCTCCGCATTTCTACACTTGGTGTGTGTGCAGATGTGTGTGTGTGGAGGGGGGGGGATCTACACACCAAAGTCACCCCCCCCCCCAGTAACACCAGGTTGGTACGTCACAACTGCATGTACATGACGTGTAGAGAAAAATGACGTCACTTGATTGTCTCCCCAGTTCGCCAGTCACTCCGTGACGTCACTCAACCCTCGCCGCCTGCTCGTGCTGGTGGAGGAGTCTCAGTACCAGAACATTCCAGACTACTTGTATGACGTCATTGACGAGACCAGGATCGTGGTGGTCAAAGACTTGCAGGGGGCGCTGGGATATGACCAGCAGCAGAAGATCAAAGACTGTATTCTCTCCTAGTCCACGTCTGCTGGTCTAAATATAGACAGTCTCGGCTGTGTGGCCAACATTGTGTCAAATCATCCCTGTACCGACTGACCCCTGTACCAACCGACCCCTGTACCTGCTGACCCCTGTACCGACTGACCCCTGTACCGACTGACCCCTGTACCGACTGACCCCTGTACCGACTGACCCCTGTACCGACTGACCCCTGTACCAACCGAACCCTGTACCTGCTGACCCCTACTGACCCCTGTACCTACTGACCCCTGTACCGACTGACCCCTGTACCGACTGACCCCTGTACCAACCGAACCCTGTACCTGCTGACCCCTACTGACCCCTGTACCTACTGACCCCTGTACCGACCCCTGTACCTACTGACCCCTGTACCGACCTGTACCTACTGACCCCTGTACCGACCTGTACCTACTGACCCCTGTACTGACCCCTGTACCTACTGACCCCTGTACCGACCCCTGTACCTACTGACCCCTGTACCTGCTGACCCTTACTGACCCCTGTACCTACTGACCCCTGTACCGACCCCTGTACCTACTGACCCCTGTACCTGCTGACCCTTACTGACCCCTGTACCTACTGACCCCTGTACCGACTGACCCCTGTACCGACTGACCCCTGTACCAACCGAACCCTGTACCTGCTGACCCCTACTGACCCCTGTACCTACTGACCCCTGTACCGACCTGTACCTACTGACCCCTGTACCGACCTGTACCTACTGACCCCTGTACTGACCCCTGTACCTACTGACCCCTGTACCTGCTGACCCCTACTGACCCCTGTACCTACTGACCCCTGTACCGACCTGTACCTACTGACCCCTGTACCGACCTGTACCTACTGACCCCTGTACCGACCCCTGTACCTACTGACCCCTGTACCTGCTGACCCATACTGACCCCTTTACCTGCTGACCCCTACTGACCCCTGTACCTACTGACCCTTGACCCCACCACTCCCAGTGTTGAAGCCAAGCTTCTCCCCGTTGTGTGCCAGCAGGGAGGGTGGGGGGGGGGGGGCTCAACTCTCTTTTCTTTTATCCAGGTGCGAGTTGTGGAGGGGGGGGGGGGTACACGGCCACCATTAAACTCATTCATGGGAAATGTATGATTTATTTTATCACTGACACCATTGTGATGACGTCAGGGCTGCCTCTCTGGCTCCGGAAATAAGTTTTTAAATGTTTTTCCTTGTTTACACTATCCCGTTCATTCATTGGTCAACATACCCGCGGGTTTCCCAGTTACTATAAATAGTATCATGCGACCTTTTCAATTCTATACTTAGATCAATGGGGTGGCAAGAGTTTGTTAGATTGGGCATTAGACTTGATGTTTTATCTTGATGTTTTATCTTGATGTTTTATCTTGATGTTTTATCTTGATGTTTTATTGTGATGTTTTATCTTGATGTTTTATTGTGATGTTTTATCGTGATGTTTTATGGTGATGTTTTATCTTGATGTTTTATCGTGATGTTTTATGGTGATGTTTTATCTTGATGTTTTATCGTGATGTTTCATGGTGATGTTTTATCTTGATGTTTTATCGTGATGTTTTATGGTGATGTTTTATCGTGATGTTTTATCTTGATGTTTTATCTTGGTGTCTTATCGTGATGTTTTATCGTGATGTTTTATCGTGATGTTTTATCGTGATGTTTTATCGTGATGTTTTATCATGATGTTTTATCTTGATGTTTTATCTTGATGTTTTATCGTGATGTTTTATGGTGATGTTTTATCTTGATGTTTTATCGTGATGTTTTATGGTGATGTTTTATCATGATGTTTTATCTTGATGTTTTATCTTGATGTTTTATGGTGATGTTTTATCGTGATGTTTTATGGTGATGTTTTATTGTGATGTTTTATCTTGATGTTTTATCGTGATGTTTTATCTTGATGTTTTATCGTGATGTTTTATCGTGATGTTTTATCGTGATGTTTTATCGTGATGTTTTATCGTGATGTTTTATGGTGATGTTTTATCGTGATGTTTTATCTTGATGTTTTATCTTGGTGTCTTATCGTGATGTTTTATCGTGATGTTTTATCTTGATGTTTTATCGTGATGTTTTATCGTGATGTTTTATCATGATGTTTTATCTTGATGTTTTATCTTGATGTTTTATCGTGATGTTTTATGGTGATGTTTTATCTTGATGTTTTATCGTGATGTTTTATGGTGATGTTTTATCATGATGTTTTATCTTGATGTTTTATCTTGATGTTTTATGGTGATGTTTTATCTTGATGTTTTATCTTGATGTTTTATCGTAATGTTTTATCTTGATGTTTTATCGTGATGTTTTATGGTGATGTTTTATCGTGATGTTTTATCTTGATGTTTTATCGTGATGTTTTATCGTGATGTTTTATCTTGATGTTTTATCGTGATGTTTTATCGTGATGTTTTATCGTGATGTTTTATCGTGATGTTTTATCGTGATGTTTTATCGTGATGTTTTATCTTGATGTTTTATCGTGATGTTTTATCTTGATGTTTTATCATGATGTTTTATCTTGATGTTTTATCTTGGTGTCTTATCGTGATGTTTTATCGTGATGTTTTATGGTGATGTTTTATCGTGATGTTTTATCGCGATGTTTTATCTTGATGTTTTATCTTGATGTTTTATCTTGATGTTTTATCGTGATGTTTTATCGTGATGTTTTATGGTGATGTTTTATCGTGATGTTTTATCTTGATGTTTTATCTTGATGTTTTATGGTGATGTTTTATCTTGATGTTTTATCTTGATGTTTTATCGTGATGTTTTATCTTGATGTTTTATCGTGATGTTTTATGGTGATGTTTTATGGTGATGTTTTATCGTGATGTTTTATCTTGATGTTTTATCGTGATGTTTTATCGTGATGTTTTATCTTGATGTTTTATCGTGATGTTTTATCTTGATGTTTTATCTTGGTGTCTTATCGTGATGTTTTATCGTGATGTTTTATGGTGATGTTTTATCGTGATGTTTTATCGCAATGTTTTATCCTGATGTTTTATCTTGATGTTTTATCGTGATGTTTTATCGTGATGTTTTATCGTGATGTTTTATCGTGATGTTTTATCGTGATGTTTTATGGTGATGTTTTATCTTGATGTTTTATCGTGATGTTTTATCTTGATGTTTTATCTTGATGTTTTATCTTGATGTTTTATCGTGATGTTTTATCTTGATGTTTTATCGGTACAGATCAATAAAAACAGCTCAACCAAATTGTGATTATACCGTCTTGTCTATAGTGTCTTGACTTTAGTGCCTTGACTATAGTGTCTTGACTGTACCTCCAACCCATAATCAAGTCTAAAAGTTGAGTGCCAATGTCCCATTCAACGTTTTCCAACTTGAAAAAAGGGGCAGCACCAATCTATTGAGCTGTGGCACCAACGTACTTGGATCTATTGAGTTGTGGCACCAACGTACTTGGATCTATTGAGCTGTGGCACCAACGTACTTGGATCTATTGAGCTGTGGCACCAACGTACTTGGATCTATTGAGCTGTGGCACCAACGTACTTGGATCTATTGAGTTGTGGCACCAACGTACTTGGATCTATTGAGCTGTGGCACCAACGTACTTGGATCTATTGAGCTGTGGCACCAACGTACTTGGATCTATTGAGCTGTGGCACCAACGTACTTCGATCTATTGAGCTGTGGCACCAACGTACTTGGATCTATTGAGCTGTGGCACCAACGTACTTGGATCTATTGAGCTGTGGCACCAACGTACTTCGATCTATTGAGCTGTGGCACCAACGTACTTGGATCTATTGAGTTGTGGCACCAAATACTTGGATCTATTGAGCTGTGGCACCAACGTACTTGGATCTATTGAGCTGTGGCACCAAGTACTTGGATCTATTGAGCTGCCGTCTGCTGGCAAATGATTTGGGTTCGTTTTGTATTGACCCCGTGTGTCGGGGTCCCATTTGATCCAACTGACTTGACTGGGTGCCAAGTGTCAAGGTGCCAAAGTTTATTTATAGCCTACCCACTTCGGATACCGATGACTAAGTGACCTGGTTTTTTTTTTTTTTTGCTGGAAATATTGTCATGGCCTACTTTTGTCATTGAACCGGAAACATTTGTCTTGCGAGAACTGACGTCACAACCTGACCTCGTCAACAGTGACGTCACAACCTGACCTCGTCAACAGTGACGTCACAAGATGACCTCAAGTCAACAGTGACCGTCCCTAACCATGGCATGGTGCCCCACAGTCCCGACATCAGAGCATGGTGCCCCACAGTCCCAACATTAGCGATGATCTGATTCTAATTGTATCAGTCCGTGGACTATGTTGCCTAGATGCCACGTTGACTACTGGCTAGTTAGATCAGAAGTAATTGTTCTGGGAAATATTTTTAAGCCGTTTAGAATAAGCCGATAAGTAGTCTAGGGGAGGTAACCGAGTAAATATTTCATGAGCTAATCCTTACTAAATTACGTCCCTTTATTGAAAAGCTGTTGACTTTTTTTATCAGGGGGCGGCTACTTGCATCTCAGAGTAAAGAAAATATTCATGTACACATAAGCGCGTACACATGGATGTCCTGACCAGAAAACACAGCGGGTCATCTCCGTACATGCTTTCTGTACACATATAGAGCTTGTACTGTAAGTCATGTACACACAGACACACACACACGTTCACATTGTTTGTTCTATTTTTAGCTGTACCAGGTTTGGGTACCATAATTGTCACGTGGCTTTTTGTTGTCACGTGGTTATAGGTGTCACGACATCCTTGCATTAAAAAAATGTCTACAACTTTGACCTTGTGCTCATTAAACTTTATCAAGGTCACGATGTTGTGTTATGGGCTGACTTTATTTACTGTGTTAATTGACGTTAATTAGCAGAATTTTTGGCAGTATAAAAGTTCACAAAACAACATGGCGACTTTTATCAAAAGACGAAGTTCTTGAAATACTTGACCCACATCTCACGTCTGCTGGCTGACGTCATGGGCCACTGATGGAGACACGTGACGTCACGGGCACGCTCCTGGTTGTAATAGTGGCGGCGCCACCTCCATCCGCCCAGAACACGTGGCCACGCTGGCCTTGACCTCCTGGCACAAGGTCACGGACGATGTGCAGACGGCAGTCACACACCTGGGGAGACATTGACAGTTCTGACGGGTACCTTGACTCTACTCCACCTACTCCACCCAGCTGTGACTCACCTGGCAAACAAGTCCATGACTCCGCCCCCGTTTTCCGATTGGTCGAGACAGTTGATGACCTTCTTGTCCCTGACCATGAACTCACAAAGGTCAAAGGCCAGTCGTCTGCGTACTGGACTCGTGCATGACGTCACAGCGTTGGAAGCTGCCTCACAACTGGGCGCGGCGTTTGGCCTAAACACAGAGGTGTTTAAACACTTTAAACACAGAGTTGTGGGCGTCTACTATAGCAGTCAATCTCTGTGTGTCATGTCATTATACTGTCACACGGTCAGTGACACGTGGCGTCACGGTGTGGAGTCAACACTGTAGCTAAGGTCCCCGCCCCTTCTCTGGGGTCTGATAAATTATCCTATTTTCTGATCTTCTTCTTCTTCGATTTTAATTTTAGTATTGGCAGGGATCCCCTCCAGTACAATTAAGTGTACGTCTAGCAACCATGAGCTTTACCGACCCGACTACAACGACCCCTATTCTCTAATGTCCCCCCGCCCCATTCTGTTGTTGTTCATGTCTATTTTAATTAATTAATTGATTTTAGTTGAATGATCGTTGTTTGCCCTAATTGATCAGCCACTACATTGTGTCACCACTACAATGTGTCTCCACTACATTGTGTCACCACTACAGTGTGTCTCCACTATATTGTGTCACCACTACATTGTGTCACCACTACATTGTGTCACCACTACATTGTGTCACCTATACATTGTGTCACCACTACATTGTGTCACCACTGCATTGTGTCACCACTACATTGTGTCACCACTACATCGTGTCACCACTCCACTCACTGGTTCTGCTGGACGTTGGAGGCCAACATCCTGTACAACATGACCTGCTGTCTCGTCAGATTCAAACTTGACGCCAGGCTGGACAACGTGACGTCACTGGCGGGGTCTAGGGCGATGACGTCAGACGACGACAACCACGTGACATCTGAGCGTGAAAAAAGGTTACGTTAGTTGTATGACGTCACGCTGTTTTCTCACCGTGCTCTGTACTGACCAGCGTGACGTCACACTGTCCACTCACCGTGCGCTGTACTGACCAGCGTGACGTCACACTGTCCACTCACCGTGCTCTGTACTGACCAGCGTGACGTCACACTGTCCACTCACCGTGCTCTGTACTGACCAGCGTGACGTCACACTGTCCACTCACCGTGCTCTGTGCTGACCAGCGTGACGTCACACTGTCCACTCACCGTGCTCTGTGCTGACCAGCGTGACGTCACACTGTCCACTCACCGTGCTCTGTGCTGACCAGCATGACGTCACACTGTCCACTCACCGTGCTCTGTGCTGACCAGCGTGACGTCACACTGTCCACTCACCGTGCTCTGTACTGACCAGCGTGACGTCACACTGTCCACTCACCGTGCGCTGTACTGACCAGCGTGACGTCACACTGTCCACTCACCGTGCGCTGTACTGACCAGCGTGACGTCACACTGTCCACTCACCGTGCTCTGTACTGACCAGCGTGACGTCACACTGTCCACTCACCGTGCCCCGTACTGACCAGCGTGACGTCACACTGTCCACTCACCATGCTCTGTGCTGACCAGCGTGACGTCACACTGTCCACTCACCGTGCTCTGTACTGACCATCACCCCCAGGCCGGGCAGCTGACTCTGAGACACGCCCTCCTCAAGGTTGAAAGGACGGAATACGACCTTGACCCCACAGGCCTCTACCTGTCAGGTGAGTTGATGGTTAGCAATGTGTATACGTGGGGAGGGGGGTGTTGGTAGACAACATGGATCAACTCATTAATGACGTCACGACGTGTAATTACCCATCTCCGGGTAAGCCGCCCTGAAGCAACCCAAAGTAATCACAAAACTTACCTCAAAGTAGGCGTAGTTGTTGTAGGGGTCGTGTCTGACCCTAAGGGATGACCCGGGGAAGATGGAGTAGCAGGCCGTGTCGGTGACGTTCCACGGGCCGTCAGGGGCGTAGCTCAGTGAGCCCAGCTCTTCAAACTGGGTGGGGGGGGGGGGGGGTAAACAGGAACTTGTTAATATATTAACTAGAGGAAATTACCACACACTACACCCGACAGACCCCCACACCCCACTGACCCCCACACCCCACTGACCCCACACCCCACTGACCCCCACACCCCACTGACCCCCACACCCCACTGACCCCCACACCCCACTGACCCCACACCCCACTGACCCCTACACCCTACTGACCCCCAGACCCCCACTGACCCCTACACCCCACAGACCCCCACTGACCCCTACACCCTACTGACCCCCACACCCCACAGACCCCCACTGACCCCTACACCCCATTGACCCCCACTGACCGTATAACCGCTGGCCGTGGCATGCCCAAACTTCCTGAAGGAGATCTCTGTGCCCGTGAGTACCGCGTGTGACGTCACGATGCGCAGTGCCAGATCAAAGCCGTGCACGTAGACGGTGCCGCGATGTTTAGCGTTGTAGGCGTGGACCTGTCAGAGGTGTCACAGGTGGTGTCACAGGTGGTGTCATAGGTGGTGTCACAGGTGGTCTCACAGGTGCTGTCACAGGTGCTGTCACAGGTGGTGTCACAGGTGGTGTCACAGGTGGTGTCGCAGGTGGTGTCACAGGTGGTCTCACAGGTGCTGTCACAGGTGGTGTCACAGGTGGTGTCGCAGGTGGTGTCACAGGTGGTGTCACAGGTGGTGTCACAGGTGGTGTCACAGGTGGTGTCACAGGTGGTGTCACAGGTGGTGTCATAGGTGGTGTCACAGGTGGTCTCACAGGTGCTGTCACAGGTGCTGTCACAGGTGGTGTCACAGGTGGTGTCACAGGTGGTGTCGCAGGTGGTGTCACAGGTGGTCTCACAGGTGGTCTCACAGGTGCTGTCACAGGTGGTGTCACAGGTGGTGTCACAGGTGGTGTCGCAGGTGGTGTCACAGGTGGTGTCACAGGTGGTCTCACAGGTGGTGTCACAGGTGCTGTCACAGGTGGTGTCACAGGTGCTGTCACAGGTGCTGTCACAGGTGGTGTCACAGGTGCTGTCACAGGTGGTGTCACAGGTGTTGTCGCAGGTGGTGTCACAGGTGCTGTCACAGGTAGTGTCACAGGTGCTGTCACAATTTTTATTTGTCAGAGATGTCACAGCTACTGTCTCAAACTTCTGCTGTAGTTCACAGTCCCTGAGCCCAACCAGCCCTTAGTGGTACCTAACCCGTCGCAGAAAGTCCAGCTGAACTCTACTTGACCTGCTCCTACCGTCTGGTCTGAGAGACACAGCTTCCACAACCACACGGGTCGTCTGACTGTACAGGAAGTATAAAAAAAACTGACCTTGACCTCACACTGTCCAAACGGCCATTTTGTATAGTTTGACCGGAAGTGTGTGAGCAGGTAGCGGCAGGGGGCGGGCACGGCTGAGTACTCGGCCTTGAAGTTCCAAAGGTTAGGGTCGTTGAGAACCTCGGCGTTATAGAAGGCTGGAGGTGGGTAAACAGCATGACATCACGTGACGTATACATTTACATGACCTAGTTTTTACACTTTGACCTACTTTTAAACCCCTGACACGTTACCTGGCTGGAAGCAGAAGAAGTCGCCCCGCCCCCTGAGGCCAGACTTGCAGACACACTCGCCATCCTGGCACTCGGAGAACCGGGCTATGCATTTCCGGTACCCGAGTTCACAGGTCGACCCCGACTCTGGCGGGAAAAATTGACCAATCAAATCACTTGTTGCGATCTCTCTACGTCTATTGACACAACTTACGACCACTGGTCTACAGACACAATTTACGTCTATTGACACAACTTACGTCTATTGACACAACTTACGTCTATTGACACAACTTACGTCTATTGACACAACTTACGTCTACTGACACAACTTACGTCTATTGACACAACTTACGTCTATTGACACAACTTACGTCTACTGACACAACTTACGTCTATTGACACAACTTACGTCCATTGACACAACTTACGTCTATTGACACAACTTACGTCTACTGACACAACTTACGTCTACTGACACAACTTACGTCTATTGACACAACTTACGTCCATTGACACAACTTACGTCCATTGGTCAGCCTGACCCAGGCCAGGGAGAGTTGGAAGAGAGAACACACAAACACGGCTGCTTGGAGAGGGCGTCTCATTCTAGGGGTCACTCGGGGGTCACTCAGGGGTCAGTCTGTGGAGGTATGGGGTCACTCTTTTCTGGGGTCACTCTGGAGTCAGTCTGTGGGGTATGGGGTCACTCTTTGCTGGGGTCAGTCTGT
The DNA here is from genome assembly GCF_028476545.2 of Physella acuta. Taxonomy (NCBI): domain Eukaryota; kingdom Metazoa; phylum Mollusca; class Gastropoda; family Physidae; genus Physella; species Physella acuta. Next base: position 171,261 of record NW_026731794.1, read on the forward strand.
GGGGGTATGGGGGTCACTCAGGGGTCAGTCTATGGGGGTATAGGGTCAGTCTGTGGGGGTATTGGGTCACTCTTTGCTGGGGTCAGTCTGTGGGGGTATTGGGTCACTCTTTGCTGGGGTCAGTCTGTGGAGGTAGTGTAACTATTAGGTCACTGGTCGCGGAAGGGGGGGGGGGGGGTGGGTGGATTTGCTCGGAGATGATTGTCGGAAGGGGCATGAAAGAAATTATGTGATGGGGGGGGGCGCACGGGTAGGAGGACAAAGCTGGAAGAAAAATTGATGGCGCCAATAATGGATGAACCTCCCCCCCCCCCTCCCTATCCTGGTCATTCTAGGTCTAGATGTGCGTGTGTGGTCTACTTCACTGGACCTACGGCTGAGTGAAATGACTGGACCTACGGCTGAGTGAAATGACTGACGGCTGAGTGAAATGACTGACGGCTGAGTGAAATGACTGGACTGACGGCTGAGTGAAATGACTGGACTGACGGCTGAGTGAAATGACCTAATGACCTACTCACCTAATGAGACGAACTTGTAACCCACCAGACTCGCAAACAACAAACAGCTCAGCCACAAAAGAAACCCTCGCCAGTTTGACTGCTTTTAAAATAATGAACTGCCGAATTCTGAGGCGGTCAAAACATGTTTACAGTGCCCTCTGGTGTTGGGGTGTCAGCCCGCCCCCCTCCTGACCCCCCCCCCCCCGGGTGTTGGGACTTGAAAAGATTGCGCCGACACCTGCCTGATATGTCTTGACAAATGCTTTAATCGGTGATTGATTTTTTCTTTTGATCTGTGGTCATCGATTGTCACGTGATCAACAGGCTTGGCGGAGACAAGAGGGGGTGTCGGGAGGTGAGGGGGTGGAGGGGGTTGGTTGAGGATAAGCTATCTTTACTTTAGGGATGTGTGACACACACACACCATGTGCGGGGTCCCACGTTCCTACCACCTGGTACCCGGGTAGACCGCGGGGACATCCAATATTAATCCCCGGGTACCAGGTGGTAGGAACGTGGGACCCCGCACATGGTGTGTGTGTGTTGGGGGGGGGGGTGAAGATAAACCTGGTGGGGAGGGAAGATAAGCCTGGTGGGGGGGGGGGGGGGTAAGCCAGGGGGGGGGGGGAAACCTGGTGGAGGGAAGATAAGCCTGGTGGGGGGGGGGGTAAGCCTGGTGGGTGGAAGGTAAGCCTGGTGGGGGGAGGTAATGGGGGGAAGGTAAGCCTGGTGGGGGGAGGTAAGCCTGGTGGGGGGAGGTAATGGGGGGAAGGTAAGCCTGGTGAATGGGGGGAAGGTAAGCCTGGTGAATGGGGGGAAGGTAAGCCTGGTGAATGGGGGGAAGGTAAGCCTGGTTGGAGGGGGGAGGTAAGCCTGGTGGGGGGAGGTAAGCCTGGTGGGGGGAGGTAATGGGGGGAAGGTAAGCCTGGTGGGGGGAGGTAAGCCTGATGGGGGGAGGTAAGCCTGGTGGGGGGAGGTAATGGGGGGAAGGTAAGCCTGGTGGGGGGAGGTAAGCCTGGTGGGGGGAGGTAATGGGGGGAAGGTAAGCCTGGTGAATGGGGGGAAGGTAAGCCTGGTTGGAGGGGGGAGGTAAGCCTGGTGGGGGGAGGTAAGCCTGGTGGGAACCCACGGATCATAGCGGGGTCAGCAAACCGACATAACTAGTCGGACTTTGCTACGTCGAGGCCTAACTCGCTAATTGGAGTTTGCTACGTCGAGGCCTAACTGGCTAATTGGAGTTTCAGCTTCTGGGCCGAAATGATCGTGTGACGAAAGTATTGGAGGTAAATGACAGGTCTCACTAAAGATAGTCATTTCATTTGGTCTGGGTCAGTCTACCAAAGGGCAGACAACCGATCATGTGCTGGTGTTGGGATAATTAACCATGTAAAGGTTGCTAACTCCTGGTCTCCTTTGTAACTTCACATTTACATTGTTACCTCCCTTAGAGCTGAACTTTTTTTAAAAATACGCTCCGGACTTAGTGTGTGTGTGTATGAAAGGTGACTGTCCTGATTTGTCAATAAACGGCATTTTTTAATTTTAAAGATCACATCTGACAAATATTGTTATACCCGACATATCTAACGCAGGACCTACATATATTTTTAATGCACTTGTTCTCTGTAGCCAATATCTAGTTATGTAAATCAGCTGATTGAAAAATCTCTCAATGGCCCTGACCTTGAACCAGTGTGAGGTAGTTTGTCTGATTGGTTGCCCGTGTCACGTGACAGTGAGCACAAGTGAGTTGTATGATGTTGCTCTCATCAGCTGATGGCCTAGATAGAACCGGCTCAATCTGTTTTGGGTTGGTGAGCGTGTGGTCCGTGTGTCGCGCAACACCCAGACTTTTCTTTGTTTCATTCGTTCCTGGTGAGTCTCCACTTTTCATATTATTGTCGTCTGCACTTGTTACACTTGAGTTTGTAATTGTCACTCGAAAATATAAATTTTTTTAAAAGGGTGGGGGTGGGGGGATCAGTTGCTAGAAAACTAACTTTAAATCTATTTCTTTAATATTTGTTTTGTCTCGTCGTTAGTGCAACTTTTTTATTAGCTACAAAAACAAATAGATCTATCTGCAAAACTAAAAGTTTTAAATATTTTATTTTCGACACATTTACATGTGTTACTCTTTTTTCTATTTCGTCATTATTTCATTATCTATTTCGTTATTTATTCCATTTTTTTCTTCACTTATTTTTTTTTATGTCGACCTATTTGTCGTTAGATGACGTCACACTCTTGGACCCGGGGGGGGGGTGTTGTGTGTCGGAAATTTGAGACAGTGTGTGACAGCGAGAAGTGGGGGGGGGAGGGGGGGAGAGAAAGTGAGACGTCACACTATTGTTTTTTTAGCGCAATTTCAATACTGGACAATTGCGATTATTTTAAAGATTGTTAGAAACTGACCGTTAGCCATTTTTTCGCGGTTTGTTTAGCTTTGTTTGTAAATTGTAATGGAAATTATAAATTAATCTAGATCTAGATCTATGTTGGCTGAGCTCAGAAAATATTTTAGAAAGAAAAAAAATGTTTTAAAATGAACCTCTATTTCGAAGGGTGGGGTTTGTCATGGCGTTACAAGGTTGGGGGAGGGGGGGGGGGGCTGAACTGGTGACTCCATGACGAAAATCGTAAAATTTTCTGTAGAAAGAATGGATTTTGTTATCCACTTAAGCTTAACAAAATTGTAGGGGGGAAAGGGTGACACCAACTAAAAATGTAAAACTGTAGGAGGTTGTGGGGCGACACCCGACCTGGTTGTAGACTGTAGGCTCATGTGTGACGTCATTTGAGGATTAGAGGTCAGGCTTATAGTGAAGATGTGTGACGTCACTTTAGGGTCAGGGGTCTGCTGGTTTCTTACATATCGGGCAAGGGGGGGGGGGGGTTCAAATGTTGTGTGCACGTCCTAAATGGATGAGCCCTTGCTAGTTCGAGCCTAACCCAACACTGGCTGCTCTATCAACTCGACCTGTTGGCCGGCTATTAATAAACTGTGCTATTTTTAGATGGACCTTGTCCCCATGTGTATGCCCTACAATGTTGTTTTTGTTCGCTGGTCACCACATTGTGTGTTGTCATGGTTACCTGTCACCAACTGCTGCTCTAACGGTCACGTGACGTCTATTTATAGTCTGGCCTAGATTTTCACGCAATCAAAACATTCGATCATGTGATCGGTAAGGCATGTTAGTCACACATACTCAGTCACACATCCTCAGTCACACATCCTCAGTCACACATCCTCAGTCACACATCCTCAGTCACACATCCTCAGTCACACATCCTCAGTCACACATCCTCAGTCACACATCCTCAGTCACACATCCTCAGTCACACATCCTCAGTCACACATCCTCAGTCACACATCCTCAGTCACATCTGCCACAATACACCACACACACACACACACACCTGCATACCACACATCACCACACATCTCATACCCACACACACACAGCTACCAAATGTTTTCTGTTCATCCATTCAAACCAGCCCTCCCTTTGGTCTTAGGGCAGGGGGGGGGGGGGGGGGGGAGCTGGTTAGTTTAGTCGACAGACACCTGGATGGTGTATGCTAGGAGTGTAGGTCTGCTTGTATGCTTTCACATTTATGAGTATGCTAACTAGTTCACCAAAATCTATACTTGTATGTTACATAAGTGATCTACATCTATTGCTGTATGCTAAATGAATTGTAGTATGCTACTAGTCTTGTCGTATGCTATCCGTATGCTAGCAGATGTACCCGCGGTCGATACGGTAGACTGCAGTCAAGCGTGACGGTCTGTGTTCAGTCATGCGCGGAATACAAGTAGAGCAACTTGGGTTGTCCCCTAATCGTCCTTTACAACCCCCCCCCCCTCAATCCCCCCCCCTCAATCCCCCATCCCCCCATGAGCCCCATATGGTGTTGTAAACGCCTGGCCAGTGTCTCCACATTTTCCTGTAGTCCAGTTTTAATGTGCAAAATGTGTAGTTAACATCACATTAGTTAGTTTACATACGATCAGTTAACCTCTCATGTTTAGTTAACCTCCCATTAGTTAACCTCCCATTAGTTAACCTCCCATCAGTAAACCTGCCATGTTTAGTTAACCTCCCATCTGTAAACCTCCCATGGACTGAGGTTGGTGGGCATGTGGTGTAGCGGTTAGTCCAGTCAACACACAACGTTCCCCAGACCTGACTTTTTAAAATACCTTGCTGCGTGTGTGACGACAACTGAGTGGCTAGACAGATAGGGGAGGTCATTCTCTCGCCTATTGAGACGTACAATGTCAGGCGTTAAATGTAATCAAAACAGCAATCAGTCGTCACGGTTGAGTGAACACTATGCACTTGTCTGATGTAGGACAGGGACTATTCTATAAATAGCACAGTCCACTGATTTGGTTGGACCTGTCTGTTAACCCGATGTCGTTTTCAACTTTTCTCACCATGGGTGCGCTGTCAAAACGGCCCGGGACAAAACGGCCCCGTTAATTTGACTCCGTCAAATCGACCCCCGACAAAACGACCCAGTCAAAATAGCCCCGTCAAAAGGGCCCCGACTTATTGGCTCCCGTCAAATGGGCTCCCGTCATATTGACTTGCGACATATAGGCTCCCGACAAATGGGCTCCCGATATTTAAACCCCTGACAAATAGGCTCAGGACATATTGGCTCCCGACAAAGCGGCTCCTGACATAAGGGCTCACGACATATTGACTACCGACAAATGGGTTCCCGACATATTGGCTCCCAGCAATTGGGCTCCCGACATATTGGCTTTTGACAAAATGACTCCCGACATATTGGCTCCAGACCAATGAATGGCATGACCACAATTGGCATAAAGGTAACCATTTTGTCCTACCTCCAATACCACTATAACCTCTTTTAAATGCCTGAATGAAATTGTTTTTCATTAACCAACATTAATTCACAAACAAATCGAGCCCTTAACAGCTAAATTCCACCAATTCTAAAGTTTTGATAATGTTTAATTTACAACAGAAAAGATCTGTTGCTTAAAAGCGAGCACAGAAGTGTAAATGTATGATATACATGATGTTTACATGATAACAGTATTTTGTTTTGATAACCTATAAACATACTGCAGGTAGGAAGGTACAGCGTGGACCCTTCTCCCCACACATTGAGTTGGAACAGCCTATAACCGACTCAATTATGGATGGCATAGATAGATTACCCTTAAATTAAAACATACTATATTTTATAATAGATAAACTAATATAAAAATAAGGCCTGCCGAACAAGAGATGCATACGTTGTATTACATAAGAGTGTTGGATAAGCTAACTCTAAAGAATATTGATGAAGGGGTCCCATTGGCAGGTGTCATATTCAATGAGACCGCTTTTCCGTGAGACTTAGTCTCTACAGAAACGGTATTGTCAGTGGTCCTTTTGTCTGGAGCCAAATTGACCGGAGTCTTTTTGTCGTGAGCCAAAATGACGCTAGCCTATTTGTCGGGAGTTGTAATGACGGGGGCCGTTTTATGGAGAAACTAAATGACGGGAGCCTATATGTCGGGAGCCAAAATGACGGTAGCCTATTTGTCAGGAGCCTTATTGACTGGAGCCCTTTTGTCGGGAGCCTAAATGACGGGAGCCTATTTGTCGGGAGCCTATATGACGGGGTCCATATGTCGCTGGTCAATTTGACGGGGCCGATTTGTCGGGGTCGTTTTGACGGGGCCGTTTTGACGCCGCACGCAAGTCCTACACCCCCCTCCCCCCACTCCTCCGTCACACATCGTCACAAAAAGCCAGACCCTCCGCCCTAAAATGACGTCACATCTCAGCCTACACCACCCCCTCAAAATTGCAGCTTAATTTTTTTTAAATTAATTTCTTTCTAAAATCTGAGCTCAGGCAGCGTGCAGTCAAATCGTGTTGAGTTTCTATTACAATTTACTCGAGTTTCTAACAGTTCATTTTTAAAATGCTAAAGTGTGACGTCACACTATCTGACCCCCTCCCGTGTGACGTCATTTACTGACGACCCCCCTTACCTGTAAGTAAATGCTGACTTACCTGCACCAGCAACTGGGACCCGCCACCAGTAGCCCAAGGGTCGACATGTGGGTTCACTCGTCACGCACCGCTGGACAGACAGGCGCGATCGACCATGACGTCGCTGTTCTCAAAAACGTCAATCTTGAGCTCCCAGCTAGCTTGTAGCCATACAGTAGCATCAAAGGACAACCTCTGAACTCGGTCAGATCGCTTTTGGCTATTCCCTCCCCTTCCCCGTTCAATAGAGTTGCTATAGGTTTCCTTAAAATGAGAGCCATTTAGAAAACCGTAGCTAAAATATGCCCCTGTGAGAACCCTCCATGGAGGTTGAAAAATATGCCCCTGTGATGAAACACTCATGATCAGGCGTGGCCTTGACACTGAACCCTGACCCCGCGAGCCGGTACAAATACAAGCCGTCAGCGCGTTCATTCACTCGAGACAGCCCTCCACAAACGCCTGTTACAGTTATACCAGATCTTTGCTCGACTTAAGCAGGCCGCTCTAGCGCTCAAGGTACTTTGTTCTTTACTCTCATACTTTGTGTATTTACAGGCATACTTTGTTACAGGCATACTTTGTGTATTTACAGGCATACTTTGTTACAGGCATACTAGGCATACTTTGTGTATTTACAGGCATACTTTATGTATTTACACCCATACTTTGTGTATTTACAGTCATACTACTTAGTATATTTATACGCATACTTAGTGTATTTACACGTATACTTTGTTTACTTACAACTTAGTTACATTGTGTATTTACAGACACGCATAGTTTAGTTGTGTAGTTGTGTTGTATAGTTTATTGACATCACATGAACTACTCCTATAGCAGCTAAAAATAGCACTACTAACTGTGGTTTCTGGTTAGTGTATTGTGTACGTGTAGCCACCGCTGTCCACATTTCTAAACGTTAGAGCACAATCTTCAGTTTCTGAAGGTTCGTGTGGTTCTAGTTAGCTTGTGTTGAGGGTGGTGTGTTGAGGGTGGTGTGTTGAGGGTGGTGTGTGGTGTGTTGAGGGTGGTGTGTGATGTGTTGATGGTGGTGTGTGATGTGTTGAGGGTGGTGTGTGATGTGTTGAGGGTGGTGTGTGATGTTTTGAGGGTGGTGTGTGATGTTTTGAGGGTGGTGTGTATGTTGAGGGTGGTTTTACAGTAATCTGACCACTGGTCAGCTATCAGGACTGGTCACCAGAGGAAGTTGTTCAACCTTGACCGGCCCTACGGCCTACATCTGCCGCTTAAAATAGTCAGACGTTGATTTATTCCCCACAAAATGGTGGTGTTATGTCTGTAGCATACAGCATTGTATCAGGCAACTGGTGAGTGTCTGATCTGTGTGGAGATGTGTCATCACACTGTTTAAAACTGTAGTAATGGGTAGGTTAGGTTGGCTTCATTTAATTTAAATTCAGTTTCCACATTTTCCCACCCTTCTCCCCCCCCCCCCCCCATAATAACATCGGGGCCCTCTTTCACACCCTAACCTTCTTAAAGACACCCCCTCCCCCCCCCCCCCTCCACACACACACCCATTCCTCATGTCTTTTATCAAGCGCATGATCATTGAGCGAGCCAGGCTTCAGTAGACGACCAACAAAATTTGGAATCCAGGGGAAAAGTAGGGCATGCGAGTGTTGACAAAAGTAGAGCATGCGAGTGTTGACAAAAGTAGAGCATGCGAGTGTTGACAAAAGTAGGGCATGCGAGTGTTGACAAAAGTAGGGCATGCGAGTGTTGACAAAAGTAGGGCATGCGAGTGTTGACAAAAGTAGGGCATGCGAGTGTTGACAAAAGTAGGGCATGCGAGTGTTGACAAAAGTAGAGCATGCGAGTGTTGACAAAAGTAGGGCATGCGAGTGTTGACAAAAGTAGAGCATGCGAGTGTTGACAAAAGTAGGGCATGCGAGTGTTGACAAAAGTAGAGCATGCGAGTGTTGACAAAAGTAGGGCATGCGAGTGTTGACAAAAGTAGGGCATGCGAGTGTTGACAAAAGTAAGTAGGGCATGCGAGTGTTGACAAAAGTAGGGCATGCGAGTGTTGACAAAAGTAGAGCATGCGAGTGTTGACAAAAGTAGAGCATGCGAGTGTTGACAAAAGTAGAGCATGCGAGTGTTGACAAAAGTAGGGCATGCGAGTGTTGACAAAAGTAGGGCATGCGAGTGTTGACAAAAGTAGGGCATGCGAGTGTTGACAAAAGTAGAGCATGCGAGTGTTGACAAAAGTAGAGCATGCGAGTGTTGACAAAAGTAGGGCATGCGAGTGTTGACAAAAGTAGAGCATGCGAGTGTTGACAAAAGTAGAGCATGCGAGTGTTGACAAAAGTAGGGCATGCGAGTGTTGACAAAAGTAGGGCATGCGAGTGTTGACAAAAGTAAGTAGGGCATGCGAGTGTTGACAAAAGTAGGGCATGCGAGTGTTGACAAAAGTAGAGCATGCGAGTGTTGACAAAAGTAGAGCATGCGAGTGTTGACAAAAGTAGGGCATGCGAGTGTTGACAAAAGTAGGGCATGCGAGTGTTGACAAAAGTAGAGCATGCGAGTGTTGACAAAAGTAGAGCATGCGAGTGTTGACAAAAGTAGAGCATGCGAGTGTTGACAAAAGTAGGGCATGCGAGTGTTGACAAAAGTAGGGCATGCGAGTGTTGACAAAAGTAGGGCATGCGAGTGTTGACAAAAGTAGGGCATGCGAGTGTTGACAAAAGTAGGGCATGCGAGTGTTGACAAAAGTAGAGCATGCGAGTGTTGACAAAAGTAGGGCATGCGAGTGTTGACAAAAGTAGGGCATGCGAGTGTTGACAAAAGTAGGGCATGCGAGTGTTGACAAAAGTAGGGCATGCGAGTGTTGACAAAAGTAGAGCATGCGAGTGTTGACAAAAGTAGGGCATGCGAGTGTTGACAAAAGTAGAGCATGCGAGTGTTGACAAAAGTAGGGCATGCGAGTGTTGACAAAAGTAGAGCATGCGAGTGTTGACAAAAGTAGAGCATGCGAGTGTTGACAAAAGTAGGGCATGCGAGTGTTGACAAAAGTAGGGCATGCGAGTGTTGACAAAAGTAGGGCATGCGAGTGTTGACAAAAGTAGGGCATGCGAGTGTTGACAAAAGTAGGGCATGCGAGTGTTGACAAAAGTAGAGCATGCGAGTGTTGACAAAAGTAGGGCATGCGAGTGTTGACAAAAGTAGGGCATGCGAGTGTTGACAAAAGTAAGTAGAGCATGCGAGTGTTGACAAAAGTAGGGCATGCGAGTGTTGACAAAAGTAGGGCATGCGAGTGTTGACAAAAGTAGAGCATGCGAGTGTTGACAAAAGTAGGGCATGCGAGTGTTGACAAAAGTAGGGCATGCGAGTGTTGACAAAAGTAGGGCATGCGAGTGTTGACAAAAGTAGAGCATGCGAGTGTTGACAAAAGTAGAGCATGCGAGTGTTGACAAAAGTAGAGCATGCGAGTGTTGACAAAAGTAGGGCATGCGAGTGTTGACAAAAGTAGGGCATGCGAGTGTTGACAAAAGTAGAGCATGCGAGTGTTGACAAAAGTAGAGCATGCGAGTGTTGACAAAAGTAGAGCATGCGAGTGTTGACAAAAGTAGAGCATGCGAGTGTTGACAAAAGTAGAGCATGCGAGTGTTGACAAAAGTAGGGCATGCGAGTGTTGACAAAAGTAGAGCATGCGAGTGTTGACAAAAGTAGGGCATGCGAGTGTTGACAAAAGTAGAGCATGCGAGTGTTGACAAAAGTAGGGCATGCGAGTGTTGACAAAAGTAGGGCATGCGAGTGTTGACAAAAGTAGGGCATGCGAGTGTTGACAAAAGTAGGGCATGCGAGTGTTGACAAAAGTAGGGCATGCGAGTGTTGACAAAAGTAGGGCATGCGAGTGTTGACAAAAGTAGGGCATGCGAGTGTTGACAAAAGTAGGGCATGCGAGTGTTGACAAAAGTAGGGCATGCGAGTGTTGACAAAAGTAGGGCATGCGAGTGTTGACAAAAGTAGGGCATGCGAGTGTTGACAAAAGTAGAGCATGCGAGTGTTGACAAAAGTAGGGCATGCGAGTGTTGACAAAAGTAAGTAGAGCATGCGAGTGTTGACAAAAGTAGGGCATGCGAGTGTTGACAAAAGTAGGGCATGCGAGTGTTGACAAAAGTAGAGCATGCGAGTGTTGACAAAAGTAGAGCATGCGAGTGTTGACAAAAGTAGGGCATGCGAGTGTTGACAAAAGTAGAGCATGCGAGTGTTGACAAAAGTAGGGCATGCGAGTGTTGACAAAAGTAGAGCATGCGAGTGTTGACAAAAGTAGAGCATGCGAGTGTTGACAAAAGTAGGGCATGCGAGTGTTGACAAAAGTAGAGCATGCGAGTGTTGACAAAAGTAGGGCATGCGAGTGTTGACAAAAGTAGGGCATGCGAGTGTTGACAAAAGTAAGTAGGGCATGCGAGTGTTGACAAAAGTAGAGCATGCGAGTGTTGACAAAAGTAGAGCATGCGAGTGTTGACAAAAGTAGAGCATGCGAGTGTTGACAAAAGTAGGGCATGCGAGTGTTGACAAAAGTAGAGCATGCGAGTGTTGACAAAAGTAGAGCATGCGAGTGTTGACAAAAGTAGAGCATGCGAGTGTTGACAAAAGTAGGGCATGCGAGTGTTGACAAAAGTAGGGCATGCGAGTGTTGACAAAAGTAGGGCATGCGAGTGTTGACAAAAGTAGGGCATGCGAGTGTTGACAAAAGTAGGGCATGCGAGTGTTGACAAAAGTAGGGCATGCGAGTGTTGACAAAAGTAGGGCATGCGAGTGTTGCAAAGTCAGCTCAGCGAGCCGTGTCGGACTCGTGTGTCCTTGCCTGAAAGATTTCTTCTCCCGCCGCTGGTGTTAGGTAACCTCAGACCATCCGCGGGGATTTAGCCCGCCCCATTTAGCATATCCGGTGCGGGGCAGATAGGTCAAGGTTACATGGATGACCACCAAAGCTACAAATCAAAAACATCCGGCCAACTGGTGTTGGGTGGCTGGTCTTTATTTTTTATTACGGCTAAGTGGTCAGGTTATTGGACACAGATGGCCGTGTGTCTTAGCTCGTCGTATGTGTCGTAGCTAGACGCGCATGCCTGAAACAACGGTTTAACTAAGTCAGCTAAGTCAAACGAATTGATGACGTCAGAAATTGATTTCCTCCCCCCCCCCCCCCACAAAACAATGATCGTTACATTTTTCCATCAGGCTTTCATATCTTATAGAAGAATGTAACAGCTTAACATTGTTAGCACCCACACATTACACGCACACACACACACAAAGTTAGGACCACATTTGTAGATGGGACAGGCTGTAGGCAGGATGGTGCCTGTGGCAGGCTGTAGGCAGGATGGTGCCTGTGGCAGGCTGTAGGCAGGATGGTGCCTGTGACAGGCTGTAGGCAGGATGGTGCCTGTGACAGGCTGTAGGCAGGATGGTGCCTGTGACAGGCTGTAGGCAGGATGGTGCCTGTGACAGGCTGTAGGCAGGATGGTGCCTGTGGCAGGCTGTAGGCAGGATGGTGCCTGTGGCAGGCTGTAGGCAGGATGGTGTCTGTGGCAGGCTGTAGAAGTTGTGTATGACATTGAATGGAGTGCGTGGGGGTTGTCTATAAATAAAGCAGTTCTCTCCCGCAGGAGAATGACCTTGGCTTGCAGGCGTACTTTACTATTTGTTGGCAAACAGCCGCCGTTATTGCACTGGTTGAAAGTGGGGGTAAACCTTACTGGGGGTAGGGCTAAAGTAGAGCATTCTGTCGGCAAGACGCAGCTGGTGTATGTGGCCGAGAAGGCTTCCATTTCCCTGCCCAAGTTTGATCGTTTATTCCTCTGACCTACATTCTAATGTCAGCCATTGGGCCAATTGTGTGCCAGATTTCTTACCACAAGACATACCAGCTGCTGTCACCTCCCCACCCCCTAGAATGTCACCTCCGAACCCCCTAGAATGTCACCTCCCCACCCCTAGAATGTCACCTCCCCACCCCTAGAATGTCACCTCCCCACCCCCTAGAATGTCACCTCCCCACCCCTAGAATGTCACCTCCCCACCCCCTAGAATGTCACCTCCCCACCCCTAGAATGTCACCTCCCCACCCCCTAGAATGTCACCTCCCCACCCCTAGAATGTCACCTCCCCACCCCTAGAATGTCACCTCCCCACCCCTAGAATGTCACCTCCCCACCCCCTAGAATGTCACCTCCCCACCAGGTGACACCCCCCCACCAGGTGACACCCCCCCCCCCAGTGATGTAACGTTTTATTGTAAGGTTAGGATGGCCAGCCGTGCAGAACCAGCTATGTCAGAACTTGTAGCACACACCAGAAACTTTCTTGCCGCAGCAGCTTTTTCTTCCTAGGGCAGGGTGGGGGGGGGGGGGGGGGGGGGTCCAGAATGTGGGGCAATGGCTAGTACATCATTCACTGTGATTGGTCACCAGTGGTGTGTGGTCTGGGTTTGTGTCCAGTGGTGTGTGTGGGGGGGGGGGGGGGGCGGACACTGTTTAAAGTATACATTTTCTATATATAAATATATAAATTCCTTTTCGTTCGGGGGGGGGGGGCGGTAGACTTTCTTGTGGGGGAGGGTGGACTCAGCCCCCCCCCCCCCCCCCCGAAGAGATGCCTGGAAGAAACTCTGACCCCTACCCCTCTACTACCAAATGTTAACCTCTTTACATAAGCCGTGACTCCAGATAGGTTTTTGGGTGGCCCACACCTCGTGACGTCACTTCCTTGTTTCTCTGTTATAAAGCGAGGTCAACATTAACTTGAACTTTGACCTTGTGTTGTTTCCTGGTTGACACAGTGCATACCGTTAGCTCCTGATAACAGAAAACAATAAAACCAAAGCCCCACTAAAACCCACACAAGTGCTTGAAACTATCTATAAACGACCCACACATAACTAGCTCACCCTGACCTTTAAGTCACCCCCCCCCCCTGCAGTCAGTTCTAGACGGTGCCCCCGGGGATGGGGGGGGGGGGGATAAAAAGGTTTGTGGTGCTTTTGACCAGTCACTATCTCACTCTCTCCACACGCTGTAGAAAACATTTAAACCAGTGTCTGAAGCCTGGTGGCCGTTTATTTTCACAAAATACGTCAACTAAAAATGAAATTAAAAAAAAAATGTTCTACCCCTATGGCGCCTCCATGGGATTGGCGCCCGAAGCTCCGCCCCACCCGGCCTGCCCTAGCTACAGGCCACATAGAGCCCGCATCCAAGGTGGATGCTGCAAAGATCTGAAGCAATCCACCAGCTTGTGATAAGCGAGGACAGTTGTTACCCAGCCAACTCCACTAGTGCATCGAGTTTAAGAAACTTTTCACTCAAACTGGGTCACTCGGGATATTTTTCTTTAGTTTTGTATCACGTGATCGACGGTAGCGAAACGAATGTTTCGACCTTGGCGGTGAACGAACCGCGCAGTCGGCGACCATTATTATATGTGGTGCCGGCTACCGGTTAGTCGTGGTGCCGGCTGGCGGTCCGTCAGTTAGTCGTGGTGCCGGCTGGCGGTCCGGTCAGCTAGTCGTGGTGCCGGCTGGCGGTCCGTCAGTTAGTCGTGGTGCCGGCTGGCGGTCCGGTCAGTTAGTCGTGGTGCCGGCTGGCGGTCCGGTCAGTTAGTCGTGGTGCCGGCTGGCGGTCCGGTCAGTTAGTCGTGGTGCCGGCTGGCGGTCCGGTCAGTTAGTCGTGGTGCCGGCTGGCGGTCCGGTCAGTTAGTCGTGGTGCCGGCTGGCTAGTTGTTAGCCGTTGACCAGTGTTAACACTCTAATGTATGCTGAGGGTGTGTGCTGCCACCAGTTGAGATCCGTCGATTAGTCGTGTCTGCTGGAACAGCTCAAGCCTGACCCACGTGACCGTGACGAGAAGTTTCTCCACTTCCCACCACACCCGCTAGATGTGTGGGAATTTTCTCAACTTGCGGCGGCACGGGGGGGGGGGGGAGATAAAAACCTATCAGCAGAAACCTGCTAGCTAACTATTTGGACCCCCCCCCATGATGTAACATAATATGTTATGCTTATATAGAAGTGTATCCCCGAAAGTTTAAAGTGCCCCCCCCCCACCTACTTTTCGGAGAAGAAATGTCTAAAAGAAAAAGCTTTAATTTACGCCGACCTGGAAAAATATCCAGCCCAGTGTTTCTTCCAGGCATCTCACGCCCCCCACTCCCTCCCTGGAAGAAACTCCAGCCCAAATCCTGCCCGTATTGTGAATAGATGAAATAGTCTGATGGTGTAGTTTGCTGGTTTAGTCTGATTTAGTGGTCTGCTGGTAGTCCACAAGGTGGGGGGGGGGGGCGCCAGACAATAATACTACCTTGTCAACAACACAACCCGCGATAAACAACTACAGGATATGTTTTGTAACCCGTTGCTGTTGCCTGTTTACCTGACTTAATAAAATTAATTCGATGTTATTTTATAAATGGTACACTGCGACCAACCCAGTCTCTCAACACACCAACCGACTACAAGAGGGTAGATTCTATATAGGATCTAGATCTAGACTAAATCTAATATTAATATCCCATAATACAACATAGCAAATAGTCGACATGTTTGTAAATCTCCACTGTCTCACTTCAAAACTTTGCAAAGTTCACGATAAATATTAAATTAATACTATACAATACAAGGACACCGTGTATTTATTATCTTATGACAAGCAAACAAAAGTCACTGTGGTACATCAAGGCCTTGGTATTTTACTCCTGTCTATCGTGCATAGATTGGATGTGTATGGAATATTCCATTTGAACTTAAATCTAGATTTCAGTTTTTCACTCCGAGAATTCGATATCAGACGGCGGACGTTGATCTGCTGGTAAAGTGCGAGTCATCGTGACCTAAATCAGAACTCGGTGATATTTCATTTTCATAAGTATTAATCTAGATCTAGATCTAGATCTATATAAACCAGTTTGATCTAGTCTAGCCCTCTCTACACCAACACACCATCTCCCATCTGAATAAGTCAACCTGCACTTTACTTGATCGTTAGTGCATCCGTTGTTGTTTATTCGTGTAAATAAACAACGTCTGCTAGTGCTGACTCCATTTCTCCACGTCAACAAAAAAGTAGGACGGGGCCGAGAGTGCGAGCTGCTATTTTTAAAACAGCGGAAATTCACCGTCGTGTGTTGAATGTTGACATGAAATTTCCTCTCTAGATCTAGATCTAGCACAAAACTACAAAAAAGCAAATATGTTGTTTGCTGAAACAATTTCGGTTAGAGCCGTAGTCTTATTTCTGTTGGGTGTTGTGAAAACATGGGCATGTGACTCTCACCACTAAATTTACTGATCCAACAAGATCTCCTGGACATAAACTTCCTAGACTACTGGCAACTAGATCTATATTGAGATTGATTATATTCTATACTATAATAATATAACATTATAATAGAATCTAGATCTATAATATAATTTCATTACGTTCATACAGTTCAAACTTTATGCAGAACGTCTTTCTTTAAAGTTTAAACTGGAGAGGATATTTCACAATTATTCACTTTTGGTTTACAAACTGAAGGAGTAGATTGGAGATTCTAACTAGACATCTAGATCTAGATCTAGATAGACTGTTTCAAGATCTAGTTGTTCGGAATAGCCCCAACAAGCAGTAGCTGGATCTAGAAGATAGTTATAAATCTAGTACTTTGATTTTAGATTCAATCTAGATTTCTAGATCTCAATAACACCGTACACTGGGAAAAAAATTATTTGTATTCTTCACTCCATCCACTCATTGAATTAGAACTGGTGAGAACAAGGACATATTTCAAAGCTTATGTTGTTTAATCTTTATACCTTTATACATTATAAAATGTAAGTTCATTATGTTTTTTGGATTATTTTCTTTCTTTAGGAAATTAGTTAAATAATAAATATAATAATAAATGGCCAAAGGTCAAACATTTTCAGTTGAATCATCTGAGTTGCAAGAGGCATTAGACTAAATCTCTGGCCAGTTTTCTAGTTGTTTTAATCCTTGACCTAGAGGAAACCTTGTTGCAATTTCATTACTAGAACATTAATTTCCTCTGACATTTTTTATTTATATATAATAATATATAGCTTCAGCTTTACCAACTGTACAATTCTATTGAGTGCACAAATGAGTAAGGACATATTTTTTTTCTTATACAGAAGTTTGAGTGTAAGTGTCCAGCCAACTGACCAGCCAACTGTCCAGCCAACTGACCAGCCAACTGACCAGCCAACTGTCCAGCCAACTGACCAGTCAACTGTCCATCATGGCTATCCCTGGGAGTCTTGCAGGCAACAAACAGTTGCTGGAGAAATATTTGAGCATGGAGCAGCCTGGTGACGAGGTTATGGCAGAATATGTGTGGATAGACGGAACAGGGGAGGGCATCAGGAGTAAATGTCGTACTTTGGACTTTGACCCCAAGAAACCAGAAGGTAATTAAATAATTTATTTCTAAAATAAAATTGGGCACATTGTAACTCATAGTTCATTTGTATTATCATGTGACACAATGACTGCAGACAAATGGTAAACAATGACTCCAGACTAAGTTTTTGAAAACGTTTGAATTTAGTTTTAAGTTTGTAAATTAAGTAGCTGAAACTTTAGTGATGATTTTTTTGTGTCAATTATTTGATAGGCTGAGCAATCTGGAATGTTGGTCAATCGACTTTGTTCTATAAATGTTGAACTGATTCCATAATTTGTTCTATAAATGTTGAACTGATCCCATAATTTGTTCTATAAATGTTGAACTGATCCCATAATTTGTTCTATATATGTTAAATTGATCCCATAATTAGTGCTATAAATGTTGAACTGATCCCATAATTAGTTCTAAAAATGTTGAACTGATCCCATAATTTGTTCTATAAATGTTGAATTGATCCCATAATTTGTTCTATAAATGTTGAACTGATCCCATAATTTATTCTATCGCTGCGTCCACAGACTGCCCCATTTGGAACTTTGATGGTTCTAGCACTTACCAAGCCGAGGGCTCCAACTCAGACATGTACCTGTACCCATGTGCTATATTCAGGGACCCCTTCAGGGGTGGCAAAAATAAGTTGGTCTTGTGTGAGGTCTACAAATACAACAAGAAGCCTGCAGGTAGGGGACATTTCAATCTACAGGGTAGATAACTGTTGACAATGGTAGGGGGACATTTCAATCTACAGGGTAGATAACTATTTGGTTAATGGTAGGGGGACATTTCAATCTACAGGGTAGATAACTTTTTGGTTAATGGTAGGGGGACATTTCAATCTACAGGGTAGATAACTGTTTGGTTAATGGTTGGGGGACATTTAAATCTACATGGTAGATAACTGTTTGGTTAATGGTAGGGGGACATTTCAATCTACAGGGTAGATAACTGTTTGGTTAATGGTAGGGGGACATTTCAATCTACAGGGTAGATAACTGTTGACAATGGTAGGGGGACATTTCAATCTACAGGGTAGATAACTGTTGACAATGGTAGGGGGACATTTCAATCTACAGGGTAGATAACTATTTGGTTAATGGTAGGGGGACATTTCAATCTACAGGGTAGATAACTGTTTGGTTAATGGTTGGGGGACATTTAAATCTACATGGTAGATAACTGTTTGGTTAATGGTAGGGGGACATTTCAATCTACAGGGTAGATAACTGTTTGGTTAATGGTAGGGGGACATTTCAATCTACAGGGTAGATAACTGTTGACAATGGTAGGGGGACATTTCAATCTACAGGGTAGATAACTGTTGACAATGGTAGGGGGACATTTCAACCTACAGGGTAGATAACTGTTGACAATGGTAGGGGGACATTTCAATCTACAGGGTAGATAACTGTTGGCTTGACAATGGTAGGGGGACATTTCAATCTACAGGGTAGATAACTGTTTGGTTAATGGTTGGGGGACATTTCAATCTACAGGGTAGATAACTGTTTGGTTAATGGTTGGGGGACATTTCAATCTACAGGGTAGATAACTGTTTGGTTAATGGTTGGGGGACATTTCAATCTAAAGGGTAGATAACTGTTTGCTTGACAATGGTAGGGGGACATTTCAATCTACAGGGTAGATAACTGTTTGGTTAATGGTAGGGGGACATTTCAATCTACAGGGTAGATAACTGTTTGGTTAATGGTAGGGGGACATTTCAATCTACAGGGTAGATAACTGTTTGGTTAATGGTAGGGGGACATTTCAATCTACAGGGTAGATAACTGTTGGCTTGACAATGGTAGGGGGACATTTCAATCTACAGGGTAGATAACTGTTTGGTTAATGGTAGGGGGACATTTCAATCTACAGGGTAGATAACTGTTGACAATGGTAGGGGGACATTTCAATCTACAGGGTAGATAACTGTTTGGTTAATGGTTGGGGGACATTTCAATCTACAGGGTAGATAACTGTTTGGTTAATGGTTGGGGGACATTTCAATCTACAGGGTAGATAACTGTTTGGTTAATGGTAGGGGGACATTTCAATCTACAGGGTAGATAACTGTTGGCTTGACAATGGTAGGGGGACATTTCAATCTACAGGGTAGATAACTGTTGACAATGGTAGGGGGACATTTCAATCTACAGGGTAGATAACTGTTGACAATGGTAGGGGGACATTTCAATCTACAGGGTAGATAACTGTTGGCTTGACAATGGTAGGGGGACATTTCAATCTACAGGGTAGATAACTGTTGGCTTGACAATGGTAGGGGGACATTTCAATCTACAGGGTAGATAACTGTTGGCTTGACAATGGTAGGGGGACATTTCAATCTACAGGGTAGATAACTGTTGGCTTGACAATGGTAGGGGGACATTTCAATCTACAGGGTAGATAACTGTTGACAATGGTAGGGGGACATTTCAATCTACAGGGTAGATAACTGTTTGGTTAATGGTAGGGGGACATTTCAATCTACAGGGTAGATAACTGTTGACAATGGTAGGGGGACATTTCAATCTACAGGGTAGATAACTGTTTGGTTAATGGTAGGGGGACATTTCAATCTACAGGGTAGATAACTGTTGACAATGGTAGGGGGACATTTCAATCTACAGGGTAGATAACTGTTTGGTTAATGGTAGGGGGACATTTCAATCTACAGGGTAGATAACTGTTGGCTTGACAATGGTAGGGGGACATTTCAATCTACAGGGTAGATAACTGTTTGGTTAATGGTAGGGGGACATTTCAATCTACAGGGTAGATAACTGTTTGGTTAATGGTAGGGGGACATTTCAATCTACAGGGTAGATAACTGTTTGGTTAATGGTAGGGGGACATTTCAATCTACAGGGTAGATAACTGTTGACAATGGTAGGGGGACATTTCAATCTACAGGGTAGATAACTGTTGACAATGGTAGGGGGACATTTCAATCTACAGGGTAGATAACTGTTGGCTTGACAATGGTAGGGGGACATTTCAATCTACAGGGTAGATAACTGTTGGCTTGACAATGGTAGGGGGACATTTCAATCTACAGGGTAGATAACTGTTGGCTTGACAATGGTAGGGGGACATTTCAATCTACAGGGTAGATAACTGCTGGCTTGACAATGGT
This sequence comes from Physella acuta, assembly GCF_028476545.2. Taxonomy (NCBI): domain Eukaryota; kingdom Metazoa; phylum Mollusca; class Gastropoda; family Physidae; genus Physella; species Physella acuta. The sequence goes on from NW_026731794.1 coordinate 191,369, forward strand.
AGGGGGACATTTCAATCTACAGGGTAGATAACTGTTGACAATGGTAGGGGGACATTTCAATCTACAGGGTAGATAACTGTTGACAATGGTAGGGGGACATTTCAATCTACAGGGTAGATAACTGTTGACAATGGTAGGGGGACATTTCAATCTACAGGGTAGATAACTGTTGACAATGGTAGGGGGACATTTCAATCTACAGGGTAGATAACTGTTTGGTTAATGGTAGGGGGACATTTCAATCTACAGGGTAGATAACTGTTGACAATGGTAGGGGGACATTTCAATCTACAGGGTAGATAACTGTTTGGTTAATGGTAGGGGGACATTTCAATCTACAGGGTAGATAACTGTTTGGTTAATGGTAGGGGGACATTTCAATCTACAGGGTAGATAACTGTTGACAATGGTAGGGGGACATTTCAATCTACAGGGTAGATAACTGTTGGCTTGACAATGGTAGGGGGACATTTTAATCTACAGGGTAGATAACTGTTGACAATGGTAGGGGACATTTCAATCTACAGGGTAGATAACTGTTGACAATGGTAGGGGGACATTTCAACCTACAGGGTAGATAACTGTTTGGTTAATGGTTGGGGGACATTTAAATCTACATGGTAGATAACTGTTTGGTTAATGGTAGGGGGACATTTCAATCTACAGGGTAGATAACTGTTTGGTTAATGGTAGGGGGACATTTCAATCTACAGGGTAGATAACTGTTGACAATGGTAGGGGGACATTTCCATCCACAAGAAATATAAGACAATGTGTTTAGTTGACAATGGTCTGATGATTTTAAATCTACATCAAATATAAGACAATGTGTTTAGTTGACAATGGTCTGATGATTTTAAATCTACATCAAATATAAAACAATGTGTGTAGCTAATGATTCTGATGATTTTAAATCTACATCAAATATAAGACAATGTGTTTAGTTGACAATGGTCTGATGATTTTAAATCTACATGAAATATAAGACAATGTGTGTAGCTAATGATTCTGATGATTTTAAATTCACATCAAATATAAGACAATGTGTGTAGCTAATGATTCTGATGATTCTGTTGAGCAGAAACCAACCGCAGAAAGACTTGCAATGAAGTGATGAAACAGGCAGCCCACGCCCACCCCTGGTTTGGCATTGAGCAGGAGTACACACTGTTGGACTATGATGGTCATCCTTTTGGCTGGCCCAAGAATGGCTTCCCTGGACCACAAGGTCAGTGGCTGGCAAACATGGGCTCACCCTCCTGACCTCCCATCTTTTCCCTCTTGACCTCCCATCTTTTCCCTCTTGACCTCCCATCTTTCCCTCCTGACCTCCCATCTTTTCCCTCTTGACCTCCCATCTTTTCCCTCTTGACCTCCCATCTTTTCCCTCTTGACCTCCCATCTTTTCCCTCTTGACCTCCCATCTTTTCCCTCTTGACCTCCCATCTTTTCCCTCTTGACCTCCCATCTTTTCCCTCTTGACCTCCAATCTTTTCCCTCTTGACCTCCCATCTTTTCCCTCTTGACCTCCCATCTTTTCCCTCTTGACCTCCCATCTTTTCCCTCTTGACCTCCCATCTTTTCCCTCTTGACCTCCCATCTTTTCCCTCTTGACCTCCCATCTTTTCCCTCCCTTCATTAATCCACCCCCCCCCCTTGCCCTGGTATTTGTATATTTAGTTACTTGACCCCTGTGTTAACCCTTGGGTTACATCAGGGGCGGATTAAGAGATTACAGCACAGGATGCAGGGATTAGTGCCTTGGTTTCTATGGTGACAAGCCCCATGTGCCAGATCAGTTGGGATTAGCCTGTAGAGGTTGAATAGAAATTCTAGTTTAATTTTAGCATTGTCTGTAGGGTAAGGTTTTAAATCAATATTTGATTATTTAAAAACACAATGAGGGTTTGGACTGTACATACAATCTCCAACATTTCAGTAATTTTATTCCACTACTAAGTTCTAGTTTTTCTGCCTATCAGCTTTGTTATTCCCCCTATTTGAAACAATCAAGAGTACAGTCTGTGATTGCAAATGTCACTGTTGTCAAATGTTCCTGTTGTCAAATGTCACAATGTCACTGAGCTGTAGAGGTGAACTTGATTCCCCCCCCCCTTTCCATACACACACACACACATACAAAGACAACTTGAAATGGAAAGTTCCTCATGCAAGGATCAACGTGATGCTGGGGTCAGCTTTGGTCACATGTTGTGTTATGGTGGCCATGAAATGAGCAGTAAAGTGATGATTGGTCAGCTTTGGTCACATGTTGAGCTGGAACTCCTCTAATTGGTTGATTCAATAAGCTGCACATTTGTTGATGTTATCCAAATAATTCATGTAACCTTGACCTTAAAGAGATGGTATTGTAAGAGACTTGGTCATTGTGAGGTCACACTGTGCAACTGCTGCTACACTTGAAATCAATTAGAGCCTGACTTTCTCCAACTGTCAACTAACTTGCAAGTCAGCAATGTTTGAAATGTTGGTGTGGGGCAAGCAACTGAAAGCTGTTGTGTTTGTCCAATTAATAATGTTGTGGTTCAGTAGACCAGTGTGTGTCTACTGTAAGGGACGTAAAGTAAATTGTCACAATTGTTGGGTGGAGCTGGTGGTGGATGTGGTGGGTGGAGCAGGTGGTGGATGTGGTGGGTGGAGCAGGTGGTGGATGTGTTGGGTGGAGCTGGTGGTGGATGTGGTGGGTGGAGCTGGTGGTGGATGTGGTGGGTGGAGCTGGTGGTGGATGTGGTGGGTGGAGCTGGTGGTGGGTGTGGTGGGTGGAGCAGGTGGTGGATGTGGTGGTGGATGTAGTGGGTGGAGCTGGTGGTGGATGTGGTGGGTGGAGCTGTGGGTGGAGCTGGTGGTGGGTGGAGCTGGTGGTGGATGTGGTGGGTGGAGCTGGTGGTTGATGTGGTGGGTGGAGCTGGTGGTGGATGTGGTGGGTGGAGCTGGTGGTGGATGTGGTGGGTGGAGCTGGTGGTGGATGTGGTGGTGGATGTGGTGGGTGGAGCTGGTGGTGGGTGGATGTGGTGGGTGGAGCTGGCGGTGGATGTGGTGGGTGGAGCTGGCGGTGGATGTGGTGGGTGGAGCTGGCGGTGGATGTGGTGGGTGGAGCTGGCGGTGGATGTGGTGGGTGGAGCTGGCGGTGGATGTGGTGGGTGGAGCTGGCGGTGGATGTGGTGGGTGGAGCTGGCGGTGGATGTGGTGGGTGGAGCTGGCGGTGGATGTGGTGGGTGGAGCTGGCGGTGGATGTGGTGGGTGGAGCTGGCGGTGGATGTGGTGGGTGGAGCTGGCGGTGGATGTGGTGGGTGGAGCTGGCGGTGGATGTGGTGGGTGGAGCTGGCGGTGGATGTGGTGGGTGGAGCTGGCGGTGGATGTGGTGGGTGGAGCTGGCGGTGGATGTGGTGGGTGGAGCTGGCGGTGGATGTGGTGGGTGGAGCTGGCGGTGGATGTGGTGGGTGGAGCTGGCGGTGGATGTGGTGGGTGGAGCTGGCGGTGGATGTGGTGGGTGGAGCTGGCGGTGGATGTGGTGGGTGGAGCTGGCGGTGGATGTGGTGGGTGGAGCTGGCGGTGGATGTGGTGGGTGGAGCTGGCGGTGGATGTGGTGGGTGGAGCTGGCGGTGGATGTGGTGGGTGGAGCTGGCGGTGGATGTGGTGGGTGGAGCTGGCGGTGGATGTGGTGAGCGGAGCAGGTGGTGGGTGGGCATCTTGTCTCATTCTGCTGGAGCCTACATTGCCAGAAAACTGGGACACAACAGACCTGCCAAATTGGCCAATTAGAAATGAAAATATCGTTAGTGTCATCAAATGTTGATTGCTAGCCAATTGCTAATTCTGCTAATGAATACAAGTGATGTGGGTCAAGTGAGTTGACACCTGGCAGGTGAGAGAACCTGCACCATCTGGTCCGTGAATAAGAGAGTATTTGTGACTTGTTAACATCTGTATTGTTTGAGTTTTTTGTTTGCATTGAAAAATTCATCCCCAACATATTTTGGCAGTGTGTTAGAAAAAATAAAATTTTCCCCATCGTCCCCTCCTCAGGGCCCTACTACTGTGGCGTGGGCTCCAATAAAGTCTACGGCAGGGATGTGGTTGAGGCCCACTACAGGGCGTGTCTGTATGCCGGGGTCAAGATTAGTGGATGTAACGCGGAGGTTATGCCAGCTCAGGTACCAACTTCCTCCTCTCTTTGTGCTCTTTCAACTGCTACAACTTGACTACACCCATCCTTTCTGTTTAGTCCCTGCTAGAGCTTTGATTAGACAGATTTATTGTTTTACCTGGTGACCTACTAATGTCTCTACTGATCAAATACCTGGTGACCTACTAATGTCTCTACTGATCAAATACCTGGTGACCTACTAATGTCTCTACTGATCAAATACCTGGTGACCTACTAATGTCTGTACTGATCAAATACCTGGTGACCTACTAATGACTGTACTGATCAAATACCTGCTGACCTACTAATGTCTGTACTGATCAAATACCTGGTGACCTACTAATGACTGTACTGATCAAATATCTGGTGACCTACTAATTCTACTGATCAATTACCTGGTGACCTACTAATGTCTGTACGGATCAATTACCTGGTGACCTACTAATGTCTGTACTGATCAAATATCTGGTGACCTACTAATGTCTGTACTGATCAATTACCTGGTGACCTACTAATGTCTGTACTGATCAAATACCTGGTGACCTACTAATGTCTGTACTGATCAAATATCTGGTGACCTACTAATTCTACTGATCAATTACCTGGTGACCTACTAATGTCTGTACTGATCAAATACCTGGTGACCTACTAATGTCTGTACTGATCAAATACCTGGTGACCTACTAATGTCTGTACTGATCAAATACCTGGTGACCTACTAATGTCTGTACTGATCAAATACCTGGTGACCTACTAATGTCTGTACTGATCAAATACCTGGTGACCTACTAATGTCTGTACGGATCAAATACCTGGTGACCTACTAATGACTGTACTGATCAAATACCTGGTGACCTACTAATTCTACTGATCAATTACCTGGTGACCTACTAATGTCTGTACTGATCAAATACCTGGTGACCTACTAATGTCTCTACTGATCAAATACCTGGTGACCTACTAATGTCTGTACTGATCAAATACCTGGTGACCTACTAATGTCTGTACTGATCAAATACCTGGTGACCTACTAATGTCTGTACTGATCAAATACCTGGTGACCTACTAATGTCTGTACTGATCAAATACCTGGTGACCTACTAATGTCTGTACTGATCAAATACCTGGTGACCTACTAATGTCTGTACTGATCAAATACCTGGTGACCTACTAATGACTGTACTGATCAAATACCTGGTGACCTACTAATTCTACTGATCAATTACCTGGTGACCTACTAATGTCTCTACTGATCAAATACCTGGTGACCTACTAATGTCTCTACTGATCAAATACCTGGTGACCTACTAATGTCTGTACTGATCAAATACCTGGTGACCTACTAATGTCTCTACTGATCAAATACCTGGTGACCTACTAATGACTGTACTGATCAAATACCTGGTGACCTACTAATTCTACTGATCAATTACCTGGTGACCTACTAATGACTGTACTGATCAAATACCTGGTGACCTACTAATTCTACTGATCAATTACCTGGTGACCTACTAATGTCTGTACGGATCAAATACCTGGTGACCTACTAATGTCTGTACTGATCAAATACCTGGTGACCTACTAATGACTGTACTGATCAAATACCTGCTGACCTACTAATGTCTGTACTGATCAAATACCTGGTGACCTACTAATGACTGTACTGATCAAATATCTGGTGACCTACTAATTCTACTGATCAATTACCTGGTGACCTACTAATGTCTGTACGGATCAATTACCTGGTGACCTACTAATGTCTGTACTGATCAAATATCTGGTGACCTACTAATGACTGTACTGATCAATTACCTGGTGACCTACTAATGTCTGTACTGATCAAATACCTGGTGACCTACTAATGTCTGTACTGATCAAATACCTGGTGACCTACTAATGTCTCTACTGATCAAATACCTGGCGACCTACTAATGTCTGTACTGATCAAATACCTGGTGACCTACTAATGTCTGTACTGATCAAATACCTGGTGACCTACTAATGTCTGTACTGATCAAATACCTGCTGACCTACTAATGTCTGTACTGATCAAATACCTGGTGACCTACTAATTCTACTGATCAATTACCTGGTGACCTACTAATGTCTCTACTGATCAAATACCTGGTGACCTACTAATGTCTCTACTGATCAAATACCTGGTGACCTACTAATGTCTGTACTGATCAAATACCTGGTGACCTACTAATGTCTCTACTGATCAAATACCTGGTGACCTACTAATGACTGTACTGATCAAATACCTGGTGACCTACTAATTCTACTGATCAATTACCTGGTGACCTACTAATGACTGTACTGATCAAATACCTGGTGACCTACTAATTCTACTGATCAATTACCTGGTGACCTACTAATGTCTGTACGGATCAAATACCTGGTGACCTACTAATGTCTGTACTGATCAAATACCTGGTGACCTACTAATGACTGTACTGATCAAATACCTGCTGACCTACTAATGTCTGTACTGATCAAATACCTGGTGACCTACTAATGACTGTACTGATCAAATATCTGGTGACCTACTAATTCTACTGATCAATTACCTGGTGACCTACTAATGTCTGTACGGATCAATTACCTGGTGACCTACTAATGTCTGTACTGATCAAATATCTGGTGACCTACTAATGACTGTACTGATCAATTACCTGGTGACCTACTAATGTCTGTACTGATCAAATACCTGGTGACCTACTAATGTCTGTACTGATCAAATACCTGGTGACCTACTAATGTCTCTACTGATCAAATACCTGGCGACCTACTAATGTCTGTACTGATCAAATACCTGGTGACCTACTAATGTCTGTACTGATCAAATACCTGGTGACCTACTAATGTCTGTACTGATCAAATACCTGCTGACCTACTAATGTCTGTACTGATCAAATACCTGGTGACCTACTAATGACACGTGTACACATCCACCAGTGGGAGTTTCAAGTGGGACCCTGTGAGGGGATCACCATGGGAGACCACCTGTGGATAGCCCGCTACATCCTACACAGAGTTGCTGAAGACTTTGGTGTGATTGTCACCCTTGACCCCAAGCCTATGGAAGGTGACTGGAATGGTGCAGGTGCTCATTGCAACTATAGCACACATGACATGCGGCAGCCAAATGGCATCAAGTGAGTGTAGCACCTCTCTCAGGACTTATAGGACAAACTGTAGGACCTCTCTCAGGACTTATAGGACTAACTGTAGGACCTCTTTCAGGACTTATAGGACTAACTGTAGGACCTCTCATGACTTATAGGACAAACTGTAGGACCTCTCTCAGGACTTATAGGACTAACTGTAGGACCTCTTTCAGGACTTATAGGACTAACTGTAGGACCTCTCATGACTTATAGGACAAACTGTAGCACCTCAAGTCATGAAAGAGGTCCTACTGTTAGTCCTATAAGTCATGAGAGAGTTTCTACATTTAGTACTATGACTTATAGGACTAACTCTCAGGGCTAAGTTATATGAGCCGTGAAATGAAGCAGCCTAGTGCAGGGGTCGGCAACCTGCGGCTCGCGAGCCGCATGCGGCTCTTTTGATATCAAGATGCGGCTCTCCAGCTCCTTGAACTAATACTAATAATCTTAATAAAAAAATAAAATATTTGAAATTAAAAAAATGTTAGTGGCTCTTTAAAACCAGGAAAATTTGGAAAATTTTAACTTTTGGCTCTTCCGCTTTAAAAGGTTGCCGACCCCTGGCCTAGTGGCATGAATAACTGAAGTCAGCACTAAGCTGGACAACTGTACCATCTCTAGTTGTCTAGCTTACTTTGTACTACAAATCCTCTCTAGTTTCCCAGTATCTGAGGTGTTCTGTTTGTTTTCCAGGGCCATTGAAGAGGCAATTGAGAAATTGTCCAAGCACCATGTCAGACATATCAAAGCCTACGACCCCAGAGAAGGCAAAGATAACGAGCGGCGCCTGACTGGGCGTCATGAGACCTCCAGTATCCACGACTTCTCTGCTGGTGTTGCCAATCGTGGGGCCAGTATACGCATACCGCGACAGGTGAGGCCTGACTTCTGACTTAACAAATTGTATCCCCCAGATTGTAGTTATTTTACTTTATCCATTTCATTATTTATAGATTCTTCATTCAAACTTAAACCTAAAGTTTTCCATATTAATTCAACCTTTCAAAAAAATATTGTCATTTTTCATCAGGTAAATCATTCCTAACATTTTTTTTCTGAACAAAAAGATGAAACAAATGTTCCCATGTGAATCAAATCATGTTCCCACATGAAAACAAATGTTCCCATGTGAATCAAATCATGTTCCCACACGTTTAAAATGTTGTCCGCAGGTGGCAGAAGACAACTGCGGCTACCTGGAGGACAGACGACCATCGTCCAACTGTGATCCCTACGCTGTCACAGAGGTCCTGGTCAGGACAACTGTCCTGTCAGAATAGTCCTGGTCAGGACAACTGTCCTGTCAGAATTGTCCTGGTCAGGACAACTGTCCTGTCAGAATTGTCCTGGTCAGGACAACTGTCCTGTCAGAATTGTCCTGGTCAGAACAACTGTCCTGTCAGAATAGTCCTGGTCATCCAAGTGTTCTGACAAATTTGTTTCTTCATTTCCATTGACTCAAGTACCAGTCTAGATCTGTGTAGAAAGTTGTTTAACCCACAGAGTTGTAGATCCACTTGTTCAACACACTCCACATTTTCTATCTAATGCTTGTCTGGTGGTTGTATGCTCCTTCTATGGCTTGCAAGTTTGTGTATTTGATGATCCATTTCTTTAGTTCAAAAGATTTTATAATATGCTCCATTGTTAATGAGATTAATGTTAATGAAATGTCTCTTGTTTAAGAATATTTTTTCAAATGTTAGAGAACTGTCCATTGGATGAATGTTGGATGTGACATGGTCCAATGTAGCATTCATGAAGCATTGGAATATTGTATAAAAATTATACTTTGACATCCCACTGTTGTGTGGTTTGTTGTCTGAGAGGGTGTTCATTGTAAGTGTACACTAGCAATAGGTCAGGTGGTGTAGTGGGCCAGGTGGTGTAGTGGGCCAGGTGGTGTAGTGGGCCACTGGGCCAGGTGGTGTAGTGGGCCAGGTGGTGTAGTGGGCCACTGGGCCAGGTGGTGTAGTGGGCCACTGGGCCAGGTGGTGTAGTGGGCCACTGGGCCGGGTGGTGTAGTGGGCCAGGTGGTGTAGTGGGCCACTGGGCCAGGTGGTGTAGTGGGCCACTGGGCCGGGTGGTGTAGTGGGCCACTGGGCCGGGTGGTGTAGTGGGCCACTGGGCCAGGTGGTGTAGTGGGCCAGGTGGTGTAGTGGGCCACTGGGCCAGGTGGTGTAGTGGGCCACTGGGCCAGGTGGTGTAGTGGGCCAGGTGGTGTAGTGGGCCACTGGGCCGGGTGGTGTAGCGGGTCACTGGGCCAGGTGGTGTAGTGGGCCATTGGGCCGGGTGGTGTAGTGGGCGACAGGGCCGGGTGGTGTAGTGGGCCAGGTGGTGTAGCGGGCCACTGGGCCGGGTGGTGTAGCGGGCCACTGGGCCGGGTGGTGTAGCGGGCCACTGGGCCAGGTGGTGTAGTGGGCCACTGGGCCGGGTGGTGTAGTGGGCCACTGGGCTAGGTGGCGTAGTGGGCCACTGGGCTGGGTGGCGTAGTGGGCCACTGGGCCGGGTGGCGTAGTGGGCCAGGTGGTGTAGTGGGCCAGGTGGTGAAGTGGGCCACTGGACCGGGTGGTGTAGTGGGTCACTGGGCCGGGTGGTGTAGTGATCCAGGTGGTGTAGTGGGCCACTGGGACGGGTGGTGTAGTGGGCCACTGGGCTAGGTGGCGTAGTGGGCCACTGGGCTGGGTGGCGTAGTGGGCCACTGGGCCGGGTGGCGTAGTGGGCCAGGTGGTGTAGTGGGCCAGGTGGTGAAGTGGGCCACTGGACCGGGTGGTGTAGTGGGTCACTGGGCCGGGTGGTGTAGTGATCCAGGTGGTGTAGTGGGCCACTGGGACGGGTGGTGTAGTGGGCCACTGGGCCGGGTGGTGAAGTGGGCCACTGGGCAGGGTGGTGTAGTGGGCCACTGGGCAGGGTGGTGTAGCGGGCCACTGGGCCAGGTGGTGTAGTGGGCCACTGGGCCGGGTGGTGTAGTGGGCCAGGTGGTGTAGTGGGCCAGGTGGTGTAGTGGGCCACTGGGCCGGGTGGTGTAGCGGGCCACTTGGCCCGGGTAGTGTAGCGGGCCACTTGGCCAGGTGGTGTAGTGGGCCAGGTGGTGTAGTGGGCCACTGGGCCAGGTGGTGTAGTGGGCCACTGGGCCGGGTGGTGTAGTGGGCCAGGTGGTGTAGTGGGCCAGGTGGTGTAGTGGGCCAGGTGGTGTAGTGGGCCAGGTGGTGTAGTGGGCCAGGTGGTGTAGTGGGCCACTGGGCCGGGTGGTGTAGCGGGCCACTGGGCCAGGTGGTGTAGTGGGCCAGGTGGTGTAGTGGGCCAGGTGGTGTAGTGGGCCACTGGGCCGGGTGGTGTAGTGGGCCACTGGGCCAGGTGGTGTAGTGGGCCACTGGGCCGGGTGGTGTAGCGGGCCACTTGGCCCGGGTAGTGTAGCGGGCCACTTGGCCAGGTGGTGTAGTGGGCCAGGTGGTGTAGTGGGCCACTGGGCCAGGTGGTGTAGTGGGCCACTGGGCCGGGTGGTGTAGTGGGCCACTGGGCCGGGTGGTGTAGTGGGCCACTGGGCCAGGTGGTGTAGTGGGCCACTGGGCCGGGTGGTGTAGTGGGCCACTGGGCCGGGTGGTGTAGCGGGCCACTGGGCCGGGTGGTGTAGGGGGCCACTGGACCGGGTAGTGTAGTTGACAAGATTCCCAGTTGACAAAATTCATGATGTATGACTCACACATCCATCCAGTGGCCAGTGGGATGTATGACCAAGGGGTAATGTCAGACACTTTTTATCAGGATTAGTGGGTGGGAATGGTGGGCTATATATTATGGATATATAGTATGTTAACAAATTGTAGTCTTTGCAACAAAATTATGGTAATTTACTGTAGGTATTTTAAATATCCTAAACTATAACGAATCCCTAACTTCTAGCATGAGAGTTGAATATTGAAACTAATTTAATTACAGACAGCCTTCATGGGGAACAAAAAACACAGCCAATTTTCACACTACACTAATGTATTGTAGCCAGTTGGTTAAACTAAAGCCGCGTTCACATTACACTAATGTATTGTTGGCCAGTTGGTTAAACTAAAGCCGCGTTCACACTACACTAATGTATTGTTGGCCAGTTGGTTAAACTAAAGCCGTGTTCACACTACACTAATGTATTGTTGGCCAGTTGGTTAAACTAAAGCCGTGTTCACACTACACTAATGTATTGTTGGCCAGTTGGTTAAACTAAAGCAGCGTTCACACTACACTAATGTATTGTTGGCCAGTTGGTTAAACTAAAGCCGTGTTCACACTACACTAATGTATTGTTGGCCAGTTGGTTAAACTAAAGCCGTGTTCACACTACACTAATGTATTGTTGGCCAGTTGCCATATTGCCAGCACTTTGGATGTAATTATATAATCTTTTGTAACACTGAACAAAAGTAGGCACAGGGGCATTTTCTTATTGACATTGGCCTTTATTTTTTAAGATATCAACATTGCCAATATTTGATTAAATACGCCGCCTACATTCGTTTAAAGAGCGCCATACAATAGTGACACCCGAGATTCAATGACTTGAACCAGGGGCCAGCACCCCTGCAGTAGTGGAACCCTCCTGACGGCGCACCACGATGGCACTCGGCTGGTACACGAGGTATGCTATACCCCACTATTATGGAGGGGATTAACATACACACTAGGTTTTCTTGAGGCCTCTGAGCAGCAGTGTGGACAACCCAGCAACAAAGATCCAAGAAATGTAGTGCCTGCTTTGTATAAATTTAAATAAATCAGTTTTGGAAAACATGGTCACGCCTCTAAAATACACGATTGGTAACACTAAAATACACGATTGGTAACACTAAAATACACGATTGGTAACACATTGATTAAATCCTCTCAACATATTGGTCACGCTTCTAAAATACACGATTGGTAACACATAGATTAAATCCTCTAAACATATTGCCGCCTCTAAAATACACGATTGGTAACACATCTATAATAATCTATATATATAATTCTCTTCATGGAGACCATAGAAAACACACGCAGCTTAGCCACCACCCTCATCCCCACCTGTCAGGTGAGCTGTGGTTCACCCCGAATGTTTACAATCGTAGAGCCGGGTTAGTGACGGCTATTAGGGGCAGATAATTTAGTATTCAACAATTTGAACCGAAGGGAGTAACAATTTCTGATTGATCTTTTCTTTGTCTACTAGCCGTTGGTACCCGTTACACGTGAATTATCTGTCTATATATTTTTAATGGTATACATTTTTATAAGAATATTTTATAAAATAGTTATTGGTCAAAACGCAATGCGCTTTACTACAGGTTTAACGATATTAGTGACAAAGCAAAGAAATAACTAAATAGCTAAAAGTCTGACACATTTAAAATAACATAGGCTACTAATACCTATTAGAAAAAATAAAACAAAATTATATACATAATTAGTCAACACAACACTCGTATTAATTGTGATGCTATTCTGTCACTGTGCCCGGAATGCTCTAGAGAAAACACAAGAAAAGTAAAAACTTTCAGTCAAACGAAATGCCATAAAAATAATGACGTCATCGAAACTCGATAATGAAGACACTAACACTGCCGCCTAATTATTGGTCTTATCTTAAAAGTGGTCCGCATGGAGAATTCCTTTCAGGCATCTCTTTAGGTAAGGGGGGGGGGGGTGCCTTCCCCCTGCCCAAGAACGTCTACAAACCCCCGAACGAAACACAATTTATATAGAAGATTAGGCCCTATACTCTACCAGTGTAAATTTCAAGTGAAGGTTGCGGTTAGGGGTCATCCATTTACAGAGGCGTCGCGAGGGGGGGGGGGACATATGTCCCCGGGCGCCGACCTTAGGGGGCGCCAAAATGGGTTGGAAAAAGAAATTGAAAGTTTGAGGAGGGGGTGCAAATCGAAAGTTTGAGGGACGGTGCAAATCGAAAGCTTATGACGTTCATAATAACTTTTGCAGACCCGTGTGGACTTTTAAAAGATAATTAAGTGGACAGGGGAGGGGTCCAAAATATAAAAAAAATGTGGATATTATAAATGGATGACCCCTTATTAAGTGTTATCACACTGTTATTTCAAGTTAAATTTCCGAATCCAATTACAATGCCAAATCTGGGTAAAAATCCGTTGTCAATGACATTTTTGTTTCCAGTTAAATTTGAAGTTTAGGTGGTGCTTTTGGTTTCGGTTTAGCGCCCGTTGTATGTCTCCATCAACGGGCTATTTATCTAGTATCTAGTCCAAGTGCTATCAGCCACTCAAAATTAACGAAACCCGATAATTGCACGCATGGCCATTTCAGCAATTCGTTCTTGCCAGCGTTGCGTCAAGCAGAGGCGCGTAAGTAGACGAAAATCTCCGCCACACGCAATGACGATATTGATGGCTACGACCCCGTTCGTGTGTGATAGGGGCCGAGCGGTGAACGACGCTTGTAACAATGGAGTCGCCGAATAAAATCTGACATTGCGTGCCGATTATCATTTACGGAGCATACTTCAAAATTAGATATAGCCCATTTAAGGCTGTATATGTGATATTCAATGACTGACGTTATAAATAATATTACGTAACTGTAGGTGGTTATATATTATTTATATTGCTACACTGAACAGCTGTGCGGTGACTGATGTGTGTCCTAGATTTAACTATTAACTAGATCTAGATCTAAACGTAAACAAGACGGCTCAAGTCAAATCTAAGAGAAAAGGTAAACGCATTGGTCTTATTTTAAAATTTTATTAATTTGTAAACTTCTCTTTCGATTTACCAACCGAATTCATATTCATGTTGCTTTTATTTTTTTTAAAATTCAATATTTTTATATTAATTATACCCAATGAGTTCTTAATAAATACAAAGAATTAAGAATAGATCTAGATCTAGACTGGATTAATTATAATTACAAGGCCTACATTTTTCGAATTTATTATTAAATTAACACGGCTTGCCAGGATTTTTATTCATTTTACTTCAGATGTCCTGTATCCTGTACCATAATTTTAATTTAAATGATTTAATCTATTCTTTAACTGAAAAAAATACTTTAAAATTAGGCTTTTCTCTTATGATATTATTGATAAAGAGCTAGTTTAGCTGACATAAATCCAGAACAAAAATTCTAGATCTATATACTTAATTTTTGTAATTATATGTTTCTGTTTAGGTTAGTAAGATAATAAACTGATATCTTCACCAAATGTTTCAGTTCTCAACTCAGAGGTTGTCTTCTGATCATTTATAGAATTATTCTCTTCTCTCCCCCCCCCCCCCCCTCATTCAAACTAAATTCTAATTCTAAGCTTAAATTGTATTTTTTATTTCAAATAAATTTCTTATCTCTTATTCTTATGTAATCTTTAGGCTATGAAGTGTTGATGTGTAAAATGATCAAATCTTCTGTTGATGGACCCCTAATTATTGTAGTAGTTTAATCCTTAGCTCCTATGGTGCTCAGACCATGACCAGTATTTAGCTTCCTAATTTGATGTGTAGCTATCAATGATAGCTAAGTTTAAGAATGTTTTGTAAGCTGAGATTCTGTTGCTATGGAGATATCTAGAGGCAGATAAATCACACGTCTGTTCTGGGTGTCCCTAGGGCAGCCTAAATGTATTGTGTGACATCTGTTCTGGGTGTCCCTAGGGCAGGGGCGTAGCGAGGGGGGTGCGGGGGGTGCGGACCGCACCGGGTGACACCATTTAGGGGGGTGACACCAAGGCAAAAAATAGCAAAATATATACAGAAAAACTTGAGGGGGGGGTGCAAATCGAAAGTTTGAGGGGGGGGGGTGCAAATCGAAAACTTGAGGGGAGGGGGGTGCAAATCGAAAGTTTGAGGGGGGTGCAAATCGAAAACTTGAAAGTTTGTCCCGGGAAGGGTCGCTACGCCTCTGGGGGGTGACACCATTAAGTACCGCACCGGGTGACACCCGACCTCGCTACGCCACTGCCCTAGGGCAGCTTAAATGTATTGTGTGACGTCTGTTCTGGGTGTCCCTAGGGCAGCCTAAATGTATTGTGTGAAAGCTGTTGTATTTTTTCTCTGGGCAATGCAGGGCTAACACTAACAGCATCAGCTGAACAACATGGCCAGCCACTGGACTCATGGAAACAAACAGCTGCTGGAGAAATACTTGAATCTGGACCAGCCAGATGACCAGGTCAGTTAAGTCATGTGACCAAGTCAGTTAAGTCATGTGACCAGGTCAGTTAAGTCATGTTACCAGGTCAGTTAAGTCATGTGACCTGGTCAGTTAAGTCATGTGACCAAGTCAGTTAAGTCATGTGACCAAGTCAGTTAAGTCATGTGACCAAGTCAGTTAAGTCATGTGACCTGGTCAGTTAAGTCATGTGACCAAGTCAGTTAAGTCATGTGACCAAGTCAGTTAAGAAATAATGGTATTTGTAAAAAAAAAACATTGTTAAGATTTCTGAATATTTCAGATCATGGCCGAGTATGTGTGGATAGATGGTACGGGTGAGAGCATACGCAGCAAATGTCGTACTCTGGACAGTGAGCCCCAGAAACCAGATGGTAAGTCCAGAAACCAGATGGTAAGTCCAGAAACCAGATGGTAAGTCCAGAAACCAGATGGTAAGTCCAGAAACCAGATGGTAAGTCCAGAAACCAGATGGTAAGTCCAGAAACCAGATGGTAAGTCCAGAAACCAGATGGTAAGTCCAGAAACCAGATGGTAAGTCCAGAAACCAGATGGTAAGTCCAGAAACCAGATGGTAAGTCCAGAAACCAGATGGTAAGTCCAGAAACCAGATGGTAAGTCCAGAAACCAGATGGTAAGTCCAGAAACCAGATGGTAAGTCCAGAAACCAGATGGTAAGTCCAGAAACCAGATGGTAAGTCCAGAAACCAGATGGTAAGTCCAGAAACCAGATGGTAAGTCCAGAAACCAGATGGTAAGTCCAGAAACCAGATGGTAAGTCCAGAAACCAGATGGTAAGTCCAGAAACCAGATGGTAAGTCAACTCATCTCTAGAGTTTTCCCAGCATCACAGGACAGACTGTAGAAAATCTAGGCCAATGTGGCACATCAGGGTTGGCATAAAAAAAGCAATGTCATCACTTTTTCTAGCCTGTCACTTGACCTACTTTTTTAAACCGTTGTCATGGTAATAAATATTACAGTAATACCATTTTTTCATGGTCATTTCAGAAATATATGCTTAACATGGTTACTTTTGCGTATTATTCAACAATACCGGTCTAGTTTTAACAACTGACTATTAGTGAAACCATTTTTTTCTTTCTAGATTTCAGTTGTCAAGTGAGGACATGGCTTTAATATATAAGTTCATTTTATAAAATGACTTTGTTCTGTTGATTTTACCTTATTAAAATTCATAAAGGAACATTGTTATATTTAAATATTGAAATTAAATTGATCCCATGACTTTGTTCTCTATATGTTCTATTTATACCATAATTTGTTCTCTAAATGTTGAATTGATCCAATAATTTGTTCTATAAATGTTCAATTGATCCCATAATTTGTTCTATAAATGTTGAATTGATCCCATAATTTGTTCTATAAATGTTGAATTGATCCCATAATTTGTTCTATAAATGTTGAATTGATCCCATGTCTTTGTTCTATAAATGTTAAATTGATCCCATGACTTTGTTCTATAAATGTTGAACTGATCCAATAATTTGTTCTATAAATATGTTGAGTTGATCAAATAATTTGTTCTATAAATGTTGAACTGATCCCATATTTTGTTCTATAAATGTTGAACTGATCCCATATTTTGTTCTATAAATGTTGAATTGATCCCATATTTTGTTCTATAAATGCTGAACTGATCCCATAATTTGTTCTATAAATGTTGAATTGATCCCATGACTTTGTTCTATAAATGCTGAACTGATCCCATAATTTGTTCTATAAATGTTGAACTGATCCAATGACTTTGTTCTATAAATGTTGAATTGATCCCATAATTTGTTCTATAAATGTTGAATTGATCCCATAATTTGTTCTATAAATGTTGAACTGATCCCATAATTTGTTCTATAAATGCTGAACTGATCCCTTAATTTGTTCTATAAATGTTGAACTGATCCAATGACTTTGTTCTATAAATGTTGAATTGATCCCATAATTTGTTCTATAAATGTTGAATTGATCCCATGACTTTGTTCTATAAATGTTGAACTGATCCCATAATTTGTTCTATAAATGTTGAACTGATCCCATAATTTGTTCTGTAAATTTTGAACTGATCCCATAATTTGTTCTATCGCTGCGTCCACAGACTGCCCCATTTGGAACTTTGATGGTTCTAGCACTTACCAAGCCGAGGGCTCCAACTCAGACATGTACCTGTACCCATGTGCTATATTCAGGGACCCCTTCAGGGGGGGCAAAAATAAGTTGGTCTTGTGTGAGGTCTACAAATACAACAAGAAGCCTGCAGGTAGGGGACATTTCAATCTACAGGGTAGATAACTGTAGATAATGGTAGGGGGACATTTCAATCTACAGGGTAGATAACTGTTGGCTTGACAATGGTAGGGGGACATTTCAATCTACAGGGTAGATAACTGTTGACAATGGTAGGGGGACATTTCAATCTACAGGGTAGATAACTGTTGACAATGGTAGGGGGACATTTCAATCTACAGGGTAGATAACTGTTGACAATGGTAGGGGGACATTTCAATCTACAGGGTAGATAACTGTTGGCTTGACAATGGTAGGGGGACATTTCAATCTACAGGGTAGATAACTGTTTGGTTAATGGTAGGGGGACATTTCAATCTACAGGGTAGATAACTGTTGACAATGGTAGGGGGACATTTCAATCTACATGGTAGATAACTGTTGACAATGGTAGGGGGACATTTCAATCTACAGGGTAGATAACTGTTTGGTTAATGGTAGGGGGACATTTCAATCTACAGGGTAGATAACTGTTGACAATGGTAGGGGGACATTTCAATCTACAGGGTAGATAACTGTTTGGTTAATGGTAGGGGGACATTTCAATCTACAGGGTAGATAACTTTTTGGTTAATGGTAGGGGGACATTTCAATCTACAGGGTAGATAACTGTTTGGTTAATGGTTGGGGGACATTTCAATCTACAGGGTAGATAACTGTTTGGTTAATGGTTGGGGGACATTTCAATCTACAGGGTAGATAACTGTTTGCTTGACAATGGTAGGGGGACATTTCAATCTACAGGGTAGAAAACTGTTGACAATGGTTGGGGGACATTTCAATCTACCAGAAATATAAGACAATGTGTTTAGTTGACAATGGTCTGATGATTTTAAATCTCCATCAAATATAAAACAATGTGTGTAGCTAATGATTCTAATGATTTTAAATCTACATCAAATATAAGACAATGTGTGTAGCTAATGATTCTGATGATTTTAAATCTACATCAAATATAAGACAATGTGTTTAGTTGACAATGGTCTGATAATTTTAAATCTACATCAAATATAAGACAATGTGTTTAGCTAATGATTCTGATGATTTTAAATCTACATCAAATATAAGACAATGTGTTTAGCTAATGATTCTGATAATTTTAAATCTACATCAAATATAAGACAATGTGTTTAGTTGACAATGGTCTGATAATTTTAAATCTACATGAAATATAAGACAATGTGTGTAGCTAATGATTCTGATGATTTTAAATCTACATCAAATATAAGACAATGTGTGTAGCTAATGATTCTGATGATTCTGTTGAGCAGAAACCAACCGCAGGAAGACTTGCAATGAAGTGATGAAACAGGCAGCCCACGCCCACCCCTGGTTTGGCA
This sequence comes from Physella acuta, assembly GCF_028476545.2. Lineage (NCBI taxonomy): Eukaryota > Metazoa > Mollusca > Gastropoda > Physidae > Physella > Physella acuta. The sequence continues at coordinate 210,517 of NW_026731794.1, forward strand.
TTGAGCAGGAGTACACACTGTTGGACTATGATGGTCATCCTTTTGGCTGGCCCAAGAATGGCTTCCCTGGACCACAAGGTCAGTGGACATTGGTGCTATTTTATTTTGAATCATCTTTTTAGCCTGAAGAAATTTTTTAAAACTTTCCTAACCCATTATTTTCACTAACACAAATAGCATTGACTTAATAGTTTGTGTGACTTGTGCTAAAATATGGCAGTGAAATGAATTTAATGCTTCTGGTAATACAAGCTGAAGTGGACGCCAGAAGCATTGAATGTTATATCAAGTGCACCCAAGCCCCAATGAAAGAGCCACTATCTGTCTGCTTATCTCCCCTTATCACATCTCAACACTAGTTGACCTTATCATGCAGCACTAAAAAACTTGGATCAGTGAATACACAGAAATAAAACCACACTATTAAAAAACTTGGATCAGTGAATACACAGAAATAAAACCACACTATTAAAAAACTTGGATCAGTGAATACACAGAAATAAAATCACAGTATTAAAAAACTTGGATCAGTGAATACACAGAAATAAAACCACACTATTAAAAAACTTGGATCAGTGAATACACAGAAATAAAATCACAGTATTAAAAAACTTGGATCAGTGAATACACAGAAATAAAATCACACTTTTAAAAAACTTGGATCAGTGAATACACAGAAATAAAACCACACTATTAAAAAACTTGGATCAGTGAATACACAGAAATAAAATCACAGTATTAAAAAACTTGGATCAGTGAATACACAGAAATAAAATCACACTTTTAAAAAACTTGGATCAGTGAATACACAGAAATAAAACCACACTATTAAAAAACTTGGATCAGTGAATACACAGAAATAAAACCACACTATTAAAAAACTTGGATCAGTGAATACACAGAAATAAAACCACACTATTAAAAAACTTGGATCAGTGAATACACAGAAATAAAACCACACTATTAAAAAACTTGGATCAGTGAATACACAGAAATAAAACCACACTATTAAAAAACTTGGATCAGTGAATACACAGAAATAAAACCACACTTTTAAAACGCAATTGGATCAGTGAATACACAGAAATAAAACCACACTTTTAAAACACCATTTTTTTTTTTCAAATTGTTTTCAAATTTATCAAAGCCAAAATAGAATCTAGGCACTGACAATGTAAGTGCCTACACCAAACTTATGCAGGCCCATATGTGAATGTTGTATATGATTAAACAGTGTGATCTTATGTGAATGTTGTATGTGAATAATTCAGTGTGATCTCATGTAAATGTTGTATATGAATAATTCAGTGTGATCTTATGTGAATGTTGTATGTGAATAATTTAGTGTGATCTTATGTGAATGTTGTATATGAATAATTCAGTGTGATCTTATGTGAATGTTGTATGTGAATAATTCAGTGTGATCTCATGTGAATGTTGTATGTGAATAATTTAGTGTGATCTTATGTGAATGTTGTATATGAATAATTCAGTGTAATCTTATGTGAATGTTGTAGGTGAATAATTCAGTGTGATCTTATGTGAATGTTGTATATGAATAGTTCAGTGTGATCTCATGTGAATGTTGTATATGAATAATTTAGTGTGATCTCATGTGAATGTTGTATATGAATAATTCAGTGTGATCTTATGTGAATGTTGTATATGAATAATTCAGTGTGATCTTATGTGAATGTTGTATGTGAATAATTCAGAGTGATCTTATGTGAATGTTGTATGTGAATAATTTAGTGTGATCTTATGTGAATGTTGTATGTGAATAATTTAGTGTGATCTTATGTGAATGTTGTATATGAATAATTCAGTGTGATCTTATGTGAATGTTTTATATGAATAATTCAGTGTGATCTTATGTGAATGTTGTATGTGAATAATTCAGAGTGATCTTATGTGAATGTTGTATGTGAATAATTCAGAGTGATCTTATGTGAATGTTATATGTGAATAATTTAGTGTGATCTTATGTGAATGTTGTATGTGAATAATTTAGTGTGATCTTATGTGAATGTTGTATATGAATAATTTTGTGTGATCTTATGTGAATGTTGTGTGTGAATAATTCAGTGTGATCTCATGTGAATGTTGTATATGCATAATTCAGTGTGATCTTATGTGAATGTTGTATATGAATAATTCAGTGTGATCTTATGTGAATGTTGTATGTGAATAATTCAGTGTGATCTCATGTAAATGTTGTATATGAATAATTCAGTGTGATCTTATGTGAATGTTGTATGTGAATAATTTAGTGTGATCTTATGTGAATGTTGTATATGAATAATTCAGTGTGATCTTATGTGAATGTTGTATGTGAATAATTCAGTGTGATCTCATGTGAATGTTGTATGTGAATAATTTAGTGTGATCTTATGTGAATGTTGTATATGAATAATTCAGTGTAATCTTATGTGAATGTTGTAGGTGAATAATTCAGTGTGATCTTATGTGAATGTTGTATATGAATAGTTCAGTGTGATCTCATGTGAATGTTGTATATGAATAATTTAGTGTGATCTCATGTGAATGTTGTATATGAATAATTCAGTGTGATCTTATGTGAATGTTGTATATGAATAATTCAGTGTGATCTTATGTGAATGTTGTATGTGAATAATTCAGAGTGATCTTATGTGAATGTTGTATGTGAATAATTTAGTGTGATCTTATGTGAATGTTGTATGTGAATAATTTAGTGTGATCTTATGTGAATGTTGTATATGAATAATTCAGTGTGATCTTATGTGAATGTTTTATATGAATAATTCAGTGTGATCTTATGTGAATGTTGTATGTGAATAATTCAGAGTGATCTTATGTGAATGTTGTATGTGAATAATTCAGAGTGATCTTATGTGAATGTTATATGTGAATAATTTAGTGTGATCTTATGTGAATGTTGTATGTGAATAATTTAGTGTGATCTTATGTGAATGTTGTATATGAATAATTTTGTGTGATCTTATGTGAATGTTGTGTGTGAATAATTCAGTGTGATCTCATGTGAATGTTGTATATGCATAATTCAGTGTGATCTTATGTGAATGTTGTATATGAATAATTCAGTGTGATCTTATGTGAATGTTGTATGTGAATAATTCAGTGTGATCTCATGTGAATGTTGTATATGAATAATTCAGTGTGATCTTATGTTAATGTTGTATGTGAATAATTTAGTGTGATCTTATGTGAATGTTGTATATGAATAATTCAGTGTGATCTTATGTGAATGTTGTGTGTGAATAATTCAGTGTGATCTTATGTGAATGTTGTATGTGAATAATTCAGTGTGATCTCATGTGAATGTTGTATGTGAATAATTTAGTGTGATCTTATGTGAATGTTGTATATGAATAATTCAGTGTGATCTTATGTGAATGTTGTAGGTGAATAATTCAGTGTGATCTCATGTGAATGTTGTATGTGAATAATTTAGTGTGATCTTATGTGAATGTTGTATATGAATAATTAAGTGTGATCTTATGTGAATGTTGTAGGTGAATAATTTAGTGTGATCTTATGTGAATGTTGTGTGCGCAAATTTCTGTTTGCGTTTTTTTCTCTTTGCGCTTTTGTGTGCGCGTATTTTTCCGTTGCGCAACTTTCTGGTCAATCTCCACCACCCACCCGAAAAAATATCCGACCCATGTACAGAGACCCATGTACAGAGACCCATGTACAGAGACCCATGTACAGAGACCCATGTACAGAGACGGTATTTATTTGGCTGAAAAAAACGTTTGGTTTGCAAACTAGAAAGTAGAAACCCGAAGTGATTGTCAAACTTAAATATGACCTCTGACCTATCAATGTATTGGGACAAAAGAACGAATGTACTTTTGTACTGGAACAACATAACCGGCGACCTATATTTGTGACCCCCCCCCCCCTCCCCAACTAACACGTTTAATCAACACGGCTGTGACACAATTTGTAATGTGTATATTATCTTACTAGGCCTACAACGTTTTGTTTGTGTTGTCGCCCTGTGCGCATGCGCAAAAATTGTAACACGACATCGCTGTTTCCATCAAGTTATTGTTTCATGTTTTCTTTTTTTTTTTGTATGAGTAGCTTGCTACTGTGCTTGCGTGTGTGTGTGGGGGGGGGGGGGGGTCCTGTGCTGACAAACACACACTTATTGATCACAACCCATTACAACATGAAGGTTACACATTCTATTTATAACTTGGCATTTGCTAAATTTACCTTTCTGCATCGATGTAGCTTACTTATAGTTTATAGTGTTGGTTCTTCTTTTGATAGCAGAGTTTCTTCCCGGCATCTCTTCCACCGCCCCCCCCCCCCCCCGAACGAGATGGATTTTATATAATAACATACATTTTTACTAGTGTCCGCCGCCACCCCCCCCCCCCCCCCCCGAAGATTTCTTGGTTAGCGACGGGCAATATTTTTTTATGGGGATTCAAACATGCACAGGTGACGTACCACTTTAAGCCCTAGAAAATATGAAATAAAAAGTTTTTATATTTGGGCGACGTGGCGTTTTTTCCCGGCCGTTTGACATACATAGTAATACGCCGTTCTCGAGTGGGGGGGGGGGGGGGGGAGATAGGACGCGACGATAAATGGAACTAGAAACTAAAAAACAAAAGCAAGTAGACTGCAAGGACCAATGGACTGTGATGTGAAGCAACTTTATGTAGATCACGCTGTGCTGTGACGTCACTACAAACTTTTTGTTTGACTGACAGCGGGCGCCACTTTTGCAATTTATAATTACCCCCCCCCCCCCCCACTGTACCAACAATATGATAACCACAATATCCAGTTGTACCAAAAAAAAAACGCTGACTCAAACACCAGAGCAGTATAAAAAAATAGTTTAGTACACAGCCAAGGTAATAGGAGATTGTATTGTTCTCTTTAGAAAACCCATCAACTTAAGTTGTATTGGCCCACACCCCCAACATTTCTATTCAACATCTATCTGACTTGCAAATATCCTATCAATATTTCCACACGCTGCTATCGACATGGGCTCGCGAGAAGACGACTGGTGTTTGAAATCTATTATTAATTCTTCAGCATCTTGTCATTAGCAAGTTGAGCTGTTCTCCCGTCAGGCAACACTAGCTAGTCAGACACATTAGTGTGTGGATAGTTCTGGGACACAGTCTGTGACACATCAATGTGACACTTCAGTCTGTGACACTTCAGTCTGTGACACATCAGTCTGTGACACATCAATGTGACACTTCAGTCTGTGACGCCAGTCTTAACATTTCTTCCCCCTAAGTTGTCTGTATGGCATTTCCTTGATTCTTTAATGAATATTTTCCCCATCTTCCCCTCCTCAGGGCCCTACTACTGTGGGGTAGGAGCTAATAAAGTCTACGGCAGGGATGTGGTTGAGGCCCACTACAGGGCGTGTCTGTATGCTGGGGTCAAGATCAGTGGATGTAACGCTGAGACCATGCCTGCACAGGTAGACAAACATGGTGCTTTATGTGTCCAGCACAGGTAGACAAACATGGTGCTTTATGTGTCCAGCACAGGTAGACAAACATGGTGCTTTATGTGTCCAGCACAGGTAGACAAACATGGTGCTTTATGTGTCCAGCACAGGTAGACAAACATGGTGCTTTATGTGTCCAGCACAGGTAGACAAACATGGTGCTTTATGTGTCCAGCACAGGTAGACAAACATGGTGCTTTATGTGTCCAGCACAGGTAGACAAACATGGTGCTTTATGTGTCCAGCACAGGTAGACAAACATGGTGCTTTATGTGTCCAGCACAGGTAGACAAACATGGTGCTTTATGTGTCCAGCACAGGTAGACAAACATGGTGCTTTATGTGTCCAGCACAGGTAGACAAACATGGTGCTTTATGTGTCCAGCACAGGTAGACAAACATGGTGCTTTATGTGTCAATCTTTTGAAATGATTTAGCACCAAAAAAAAACAACCTTTGATTACAATATGTGTGTACTGCAATAGGTGGGATTATTATTGTTTTAAGAAGAGTTTTGATTTCTCCCACCTGCTCCTTCCTAGTGAGTTCCTCACTAATGCTGTCCAACAGAGACCAAAACCTTCTCCACCCAACACCACTCTAACTTGTGTTCAAGTGGTATTTATCTACACATCTCCTATTGACACTGTGTTCAAGTGGTATTTATCTACACATCTCCTATTGGCACACATTTGAGATTTTTATCTGGCCAGTTTACCTACAAAATTTATCTCTGAGATTTGTTTTTAAATTTAAAGCACTGGAGACAGAGCCAAACAGCAACAATTATTTTACTATATCAATGGTGTTACATTAGTGAAATAATTTACGTCAATATTTCTTAAATGTCACACTTGTATGAAAATGGATGTGAATATTTTCAAAATGTATCCCATTAAGTGGGAGTTCCAAATTGGACCTAGTGAAGGAATAGACATGGGAGACCACCTGTGGATAGCCCGCTACATCCTACACAGAGTTGCTGAAGACTTTGGTGTGATTGTCACCCTTGACCCCAAGCCTATGGAAGGTGACTGGAATGGTGCAGGTGCTCATTGCAACTATAGCACACATGACATGCGGCAGCCAAATGGCATCAAGTGAGTGTAGCACCTCTCTCAGGACTTATAGGACTAACTGTAGGACCTCTCTTAGGACTTATAGGACAAACTGTAGGACCTCTCTCAGGACTTATAGGACTAACTGTAGGACCTCTCTCAGGACTTATAGGACTAACTGTAGGACCTCTTTCAGGACTTATAGGACTAACTGTAGGACCTCTCTCAGGACTTGGATACACAGTAGGACCTCTCTCATAAGTCATGAGAGAGTTCCTACAGTTAGTCCTATGACTTATAGGACTAACTCTCAGGGCGTAGTTATATGAGCCGTGAAATGAGGCAGCCTAGTGGCATGAATAACTCAAGTCAGCACTAAGCTGGACAACTTTACCATCTGTAGTTGTCTACTTAGTCCTGATACACATGTCTATCCTTACTTTGTACTACAAATTCTCTCTAGTTTCCCAGTATCTGAGGTGTTCTGTTTGTTTTCCAGGGCCATTGAAGAGGCGATTGAGAAATTGTCCAAGCACCATGTCAGACATATCAAAGCCTACGACCCCAGAGAAGGCAAAGATAACGAGCGGCGCCTGACTGGGCGCCATGAGACCTCCAGTATCCACGACTTCTCTGCTGGTGTTGCCAATCGTGGGGCCAGTATACGCATACCACGACAGGTGAGACAAAGTTTGCAACATACAGGTGTTAGTAAACACTTATCACAATTATGTCACACTGGTCATTTTCACAATTTTTTTTCATGTATACCCTTCATGTGTGTATAAAGCAGTTTCCCTTTAGACCTTCGGAGATACATTGGGTAAATGAAGTAGAATTCCTGTTTCTTGACCTCACAACTGCCTTTATTTTCTTTAACACGAGACACCTATATGAGAAGGGTGGGATGTCCTGCATGTATGTTTCCTGACTCCACACCACACCAACCATGTAGTTACCATTTGAAAAGTCCCACTGTTCTTACTCTCCTAAGTTACCTGAGTTGATTGTTGCAGGTGGCAGAAGACAGGTGCGGCTACCTGGAAGACAGGAGACCATCTTCTAACTGTGATCCCTACTCTGTCACTGAGGTGTTGGTGAGGACCACAGTGTTGTCGGAATAGGTCCAGGGGAGGTCATCAAAGATTTTTCTTCCAAGGGAGGTCATCACAGCCAACTACTGCCTAGTGGTTTCTCATTCAATATGTGATCTTCTCAAATATGTAATACATTTCTGTAGTTCACCTAGAATGTAATCAATTTACATTGAACCATGTTACAGTTGTGATACAAATTAAATTGGTTTTGAATGTTGACAAGGCTATCTGGTGAAACCTGGGTTTTATGTTGAACAGATTTGCTCATAGAACACACACACTCAATACAATTGCAGGTCTAAGTCAGACTCATGAAAATGTTTAATTACAACAGGCAGAAAAGAGATTTCATACTTCAATACATTTGGGTATAACAGCCAAAAATATGTAGGCAATTATGGAATATGTCATTATTTTAGCCAAAAGATGTTAAATAGAACTCAACCCAACCGTCCCATTCAAAGCATGTAGACATAGCAAAGTGACCTGATGGGTCAAGCTAATGTAGACATAGCAAAGTGACCTGATGGGTCAAGCTAATGTAGACATAGCAAAGTGACCTGATGGGTCAAGCTAATGTAGACATAGCAAAGTGACCTGATGGGTCAAGCTAATGTAGACATAGCAAAGTGGGTCAGGTCAACAATAAAGGTGGTACTTTAAAGCACTTAGTAATACATTAGCACCTTAGACTAAGTGGCTCACAAATAGTGGAGCCATGTGGATCTGCACCAACAAATAATAAATCCACTCAATGAGGGCTGACAGCAAAACTTTGACCTAACATAACTCACTCAACAGGCCTCACCTCAGCTATATTTCTACTACAAATTAGCTTATATTCAATTTACTTGCCATAGAGGCCTTCATGCACAAGTAAAACTTGACATTATGCACACACAAAAGGCTCACACCTTCTTCCCTGAAGCTAAAAGAAAAACACTATCATCCAGAAAGCCCCACACAAATGACAGTTGCAGTTGAATAAGCTATCAACCTAGTTGTACCATCCCTGGCACCAAGCTATGAACCTAGTTGTACCATCCCTGGCACCAAGCTATCAACCTAGTTGTACCATCCCTGGCACCAAGCTATCAACCTAGTTGTACCATCCCTGGCACCAAGCTATGAACCTAGTTGTACCATCCCTGGCACCAAGCTATCAACCTAGTTGTACCATCCCTGGCACCAAGCTATCAACCTAGTTGTACCATCCCTGGCACCAAGCTATCAACCTAGTTGTACCATCCCTGGCACCAAGCTATCAACCTAGTTGTACCATCCCTGGCACCAAGCTATCAACCTAGTTGTACCATCCCTGGCACCAAGCTATCAACCTAGTTGTACCATCCCGCGCTGACAATCCCAAGTATTCAGATAAAACAAGAGTCAGCATATACAGTCCCCCACACAGTTGGCCCACTGTAAACAAACCCAGGGCTAAGGCTGAGTAACTCATCTACAAAAATGTATTCTGCTTGTCCACAAGCATCAGTCATAGAAAATGTCACAAAATGTATCTGGATACAACAGCTCATGTAAAAAAGATGGGGTTAAACTTCCTGGCCTTCCAGCAATGTCAGGTGGGAGAACACCTAGAGAATCCTAGCCACAAAACACTTTGATCAATGACCAAGCCTAAGTTTGAAAGAGATTTTCTCCATCCACAAACAGGTATCAAATAAAAGTATCCAAATAGAATGAGCACACTGTATACAGCCCAGTGTACTAGAGGCCAGCTGTAAGGAGCAGACTAATAGAATATACCCAGATCAAGACGGAGGTTGATGAGAACTGGACCTGGCCGGAGTCATGTACTGACCAGTGTAACCTGCTCTCTGTTTGCTTGTGTTGCTAGTCTTGTGTAGCATCTCTTACAGTAGGACCAGCCAACTGACAGACTGACCAGCCAAGTGACCAGTCCAATCTTGCTTCTTCTGTCAGGTCAGCACAGTTCAGGGGAACAACCACATCACTCTGTAGGGAACAACAACAGTAGATTAAGAGCAGCTATGGACATTATATGGGGAACAACAACAGTAGATTTAGTGCAGCTATGGACATTATATGGGGAACAACAACAGTAGATTAAGAGCAGCTATGGACATTATATGGGGAACAACAACAGTAGATTTAGTGCAGCTATGGACATTATATGGGGAACAACAACAGTAGATTTAGTGCAGCTATGGACATTATATGGGGAACAACAAGAGTAGATTTAGTGCAGCTATGGACATTATATGGGGAACAACAACAGTAGATTTAGTGCAGCTATGGACATTATATGGGGAACAACAACAGTAGATTTAGTGCAGCTATGGACATTATATGGGGAACAACAAGAGTAGATTTAGTGCAGCTATGGACATTATATGGGGAACAACAACAGTAGATTTAGTGCAGCTATGGACATTATATGGGGAACAACAACAGTAGATTTAGTGCAGCTATGGACATTATATGGGGGACAACAACAGTAAATTTAGTGCAGCTATGGACATTATATGGGGAACAACAACAGTAGATTTAGTGCAGCTATGGACATTATATGGGGAACAACAACAGTAGATTTAGTGCAGCTATGGACATTATATGGGGAACAACAGCGAGTAAATTTAGTGCAGCTATGGACATTATATGGGGAACAACAACAGTAAATTTAGTGCAGCTATGGACATTATATGGGGAACAACAACATCACTCTGTAGGGAACAACAACAGTAGATTTAGTGCAGATATGGACATTATATGGGGAACAACAACAGTAGATTTAGTGCAGCTATGGACATTATATGGGGGATAACCACATCACTCTGTAGGGAACAACAACAGTAGATTTAGTGCAGCTATGGACATTATATGGGGAACAACAACAGTAGATTTAGAGCAGCTATGGACATTATATGGGGAACAACAACAGTAGATTTAGAGCAGCTATGGACATTATGAACACAGATTAAGATTAGGTATATTTAGAGCAGCTATGGACATCAAGTCTTTTAGAGAAATTATGCACACAGTCTAGATATACTTGACTGTTTGGGCCTTAAGACACTCACCTGTCATGAAGGCCTTAAGACACTCACCTGTCATGAAGGCCTTAAGACACTCACCTGTCATGAAGGCCTTAAGACACTCACCTGTCATGAAGGCCTTAAGACACTCACCTGTCATGAAGGCCTTAAGACACTCACCTGTCATGAAGGCCTTAAGACACTCACCTGTCATGAAGGCCTTAAGACACTCACCTGTCATGAAGGCCTTAAGACACTCACCTGTCATGAAGGCCTTAAGACACTCACCTGTCATGAAGGTCTTAAGACACTCACCTGTCATGAAGGCCTTAAGACACTCACCTGTCATGAAGGCCTTAAGACACTCACCTGTCATGAAGGCCTTAAGACACTCACCTGTCATGAAGGCCTTAAGACACTCACCTGTCATGAAGGCCTTAAGACACTCACCTGTCATGAAGGCCTTAAGACACTCACCTGTCATGAAGGCCTTAAGACACTCACCTGTCATGAAGGCCTTAAGACACTCACCTGTCATGAAGGCCTTAAGACACTCACCTGTCATGAAGGCCTTAAGACACTCACCTGTCATGAAGGCCTTAAGACACTCACCTGTCATGAAGGCCTTAAGACACTCACCTGTCATGAAGGCCTTAAGACACTCACCTGTCATGAAGGCCTTAAGACACTCACCTGTCATGAAGGCCTTAAGACACTCACCTGTCATGAAGGCCTTAAGACACTCACCTGTCATGAAGGCCTTAAGACACTCACCTGTCATGAAGGCCTTAAGACACTCACCTGTCATGAAGGCCTTAAGACACTCACCTGTCATGAAGGCCTTAAGACACTCACCTGTCATGAAGGTCTTAAGACACTCACCTGTCATGAAGGCCTTAAGACACTCACCTGTCATGAAGGCCTTAAGACACTCACCTGTCATGAAGGCCTTAAGACACTCACCTGTCATGAAGGCCTTAAGACACTCACCTGTCATGAAGGTCTTAAGACACTCACCTGTCATGAAGGCCTTAAGACACTCACCTGTCATGAAGGCCTTAAGACACTCACCTGTCATGAAGGCCTTAAGACACTCACCTGTCATGAAGGCCTTAAGACACTCACCTGTCATGAAGGCCTTAAGACACTCACCTGTCATGAAGGCCTTAAGACACTCACCTGTCATGAAGGCCTTAAGACACTCACCTGTCATGAAGGCCTTAAGACACTCACCTGTCATGAAGGCCTTAAGACACTCACCTGTCATGAAGGCCTTAAGACACTCACCTGTCATGAAGGCCTTAAGACACTCACCTGTCATGAAGGCCTTAAGACACTCACCTGTCATGAAGGTCCTAAGACACTCACCTGTCATGAAGGTCTATTCATCTCCATGATTTGAGACATCTCAAACACCCAGGCAGCAATATCAACAACTTCTGCTTCAGATCTCTTGATCAGTGCATGTTCCTGCACAAAGCCAGCATCAAACAAATAAGCATGGTCTTAATGTTAAAACATTTCTAAGGATAAACAATTTTTTATTTAAAATGTATCAAATCAGTGGACATTGTATGTAAATTAAAACTTACCAGCAGTTTCCTATACTTGGGTCTTCTCTTACAATCTTTTGTTAAACTGAAAATTTAAGTGTTTTCATTTAATCTTTGTTTTAGTGTGCATTTTGATTGCTGATTGAAAAGCAAATATTTATCTACATGTTTGAAAAGATAGCCTTACCAATCTTTAACAAAAGACCTGAGATCCATAGAAAACTCTCTCCCCAGTTGAGGTGGGTCTTCCTGTAAGACTTTGGTCAACACTTCAAAATCTGTTTTACAGTTTTTGTAGGGAAACTCACCAGTGGCCAGCTCAACCTGAGGAAGGTTAACTGGACATTATCTTTTTCTTTTACACATCACGTACAACATAGAGGTGGGACATCAAGTTTTTACACAGGGGCATCAACTTTTTTACACACAGGCAAACTTTTTTACACAGGGGCATCAACTTTTTTACACACAGGCAAACTTTTTTACACAGGGGCATCAACTTTTTTACACACAGGCAAACTTTTTTACACACAAACTTTTTTACACAGGGGCATCAACTTTTTTACACACAGGCAAACTTTTTTACACAGGGGCATCAACTTTTTTACACACAGGCAAACTTTTTTACACAGGGGCATCAACTTTTTTTTACACAGACTTTTTTTTTACACATAAAGGTGTCATATCTTTGTTGGACATCAACTTTTTTACACAGACATCAACTTTTTACACGGGCATCAACTTTTTACACAGACATCAACTTTTTACACAGACATCAACCTTTTACACAAGGATATCAACTTTTTGAAAACAACTTTTTACACAATGACAACTTTTTAGATTAAGGTGGACATTAACTTTTTACAGGCGGAGTTGAACAGAGGTGTAACAAATAAAAAGCTGCAAGAAAAAGTGTCCACCACTGACCAGAGATATTCCTAAACTCCACACATCAGCCCGTATGTCATAATCTGGTTTGTTTGGGTCAGGGGGCTCAATTCTTTCAGGCTGAAACAAGATATATCATTTAGTGAGAATATAGTGTATAATACACAGTATTTAGTGAGACTATAACAACACAGTATCCGTTGAAACTATAACAACACAGTTTCTGGTGAGACTAACAAAATAAAATTAGAGATTGTTATAATGCACAGGAGTTTGACCATTTTTGACACATTTTAACCATTAATGTCCCATTCATTCTACCAAAACTCCACCCATGACGGCCCAATGTAAGGAGCATAACTCTGTATGATCAAGTGAATAGTTTCACAAAATATTTGTTTTTGTCTAAATGAAATTGAAAATTAAGATAAAAACTACTGCTTAATGTTGGGAATAAACCTGGCTTTCCAACAGTATTAAATAGAATATATTATATTCGGTACAAGTACAGTATAAAAATAAAAAATGTCGGAGAAAATTCAAAACAGGTCATTTTCTGTAGTCAACTTTATTTATTTTTGTCTAAACAACTATGCATCGAATTTAACAGTTAAATATCAATTTGGTTATGTTTAAGATATTCATAAAATAGGCCTACATGCCTAGATACGTTTAGATGCATCATTTTATTTTATTTTTAATATTAAATCTACTAAAAATAGGACAGATGAGTCTAAAATTTCGAGATAGAAACTATTATTTTTTATCTTTCAAAAGCACCAATGAAATTAGAAGACCGGAAAAGGATGCTGAAACTATCCGACTTCCTGTTTAGTTAAAAATTAGGATTTGTAGGCCAAATTTTAATGAAACAAATTTAATTTTTCTTTGCGTATTGTAAGCGGGCGGCAGCGGGCATTACGGGACATTAATGGTTAAACAAAAAAAACAAAGCTAATAAATGTATAACCAGCAACTTACTGCCATGTATGCTGCACATCCAGCACTTCTTGTTTTGGCCTTTGAGTCGACCAGTCGCCCACTGATGCCAAAATCACACAGTTTGACATTGCCTTTCTCATCTAACAGGATGTTGGAGGGTTTGACATCTGTCAGAGTGTACAGACACTATTGCTGACTAAATACATTTACATCCATTCTACACGACATTGATCATATTCTTTCATGGATCAGCCACATATTATTTCCACAAAAAAGTTTCAATTTGAGACCCCTCCTTGATATAATGAGTTTTTACTTGTTAAATATTTAATATCTCTGCTTATTAAATTTAATCACCCCCCCCCCCCCCCAAGATTCCTTTTTGTTAACCCCTCACCCCCTCCAAGTTGAGTCTTAAAAAGAAGACTGATGAGATTCTCAATAAACTACTAGGTTTCTAATAAGCTATCAGATGCAACATTTCTTACCTCTATGTATAACTCCATGTCTTTCTTTTAGGTAGTTCAGAGCTTTTACAGTCTATCAGCAGTTTAAGAAAAAAATTCTCTTTAGAGAAATGGCAGAAACTATTAAATGTTTACATGTGTCTCACCAAAACAAATGACCAAGTTACCCACATAAACAAATGACCAAGTTACCCACCTAAACAAATGACCAAGTTACCCACCTAAACAAATGACCAAGTTACTCACATAAACAAATGACCAAGTTACCCACCTAAATAAATGACCAAGTCACCCACATAAACAAATGACCAAGTTACCCACCTAAACAAATGACCAAGTTACCCACCTGAACAAATGACCAAGTTACCCACCTAAACAAATGACCAAGTTACCCACCTAAACAAATGACCAAGTTACCCACATAAACAAATGACCAAGTTACCCACCTAAACAAATGACCAAGTTACCCACATAAACAAATGACCAAGTTACCCACCTAAACAAATGACCAAGTTACCCACCTAAATAAATGACCAAATGCCCCACCCAACATAACCTGTGCTACTTACAGCTACAGTGATTTTGCCTAATATTTTTTCTGGCACTGGGCGATGTGTCCTTTTCAACAATTTGTCTAAACAAGTGTACATGAGCTCCATACAGATCCACACTTCACTCTGAAATGTTTAAATATCCTTGCATAGGTTGATGCAAGTGGGTTGTAGCTTACAAACAATGTTATGTCATCTTTAAATCAGAATTAAACCTTTATAATAACAAGCTTTTAAAAAACATTTGGTCACTCTAAAATATTTTTAATAGATCATAAAACCAATGCATTTCTTTTTTTAGTACTATAGCTATACAAATTTATGATTTTCTAATTTTTAGTGTATTCAAATTAAAAACCATATGATTATAAGTGTTTATACAAGATTTTTTTTTTCTTTTTAGTATTTAGATATTGTAAAAAACTTTTTAAAAACAACTGGACTGTACAATTCCCAGTTAAAAAACTCTCTACTGCACTATGCCACCCCAACCATCCTGCCACTCCCAAAACACATCACGACCATCCTGCTAACCACCCTTGATTTTTTACACAAAAAACAACTTATGTTGTCATCTCTGCAAGTCAGCACTAACAAAGTAGCCTAGTCAAAACACTTGATAAAATTTATAACAATTGGCTCAGTTTTCTAAATAACAGAATGTTAATGGAAATAACTAATTATACACTAAAAGGGAATTCTATTTTATCACTTAATTTAAGGTAATTTAAAAAAGGCAGTCACTTTAGCTTTCCCTAAGTTGAATCAGGCACCAATCAGAAATGGGTAGGTTGTGTGATGTCCTACAAACTCAAGCCTACCAAGTGAAGACTATCAAGGTAGGTAGGTTGTGTGATGTCCTAAGAACTCAAGCCTACCAAGTGAAGACTATCAAGGTAGGTAGGTTGTGTGATGTCCTACAAACTCAAGCCTACCAAGTGAAGACTATCAAGGTAGGTAGGTTCTGTGATGTCCTACAAACTCAAGCCTACAAAGTGAAGACTATCAAGGTAGGTAGGTTGTGTGATGTCCTACAAACTCAAGCCTACCAAGTGAAGACTATCAAGGTAGGTAGGTTGTGTGATGTCCTACAAACTCAAGCCTACCAAGTGAAGACTATCAAGGGTTCTGTGATGTCCTACAAACTCAAGCCTACAAAGTGAAGACTATCAAGGGTTCTGTGATGTCCTACAAACTCAAGCCTACAAAGTGAAGACTATCAAGGTAGGTAGGTTGTGTGATGTCCTACAAACTCAAGCCTACCAAGTGAAGACTATCAAGGTAGGTAGGTTGTGTGATGTCCTACAAACTCAAGCCTACCAAGTGAAGACTATCAAGGTAGGTAGGTTGTGTGATGTCCTACAAACTCAAGCCTACAAAGTGAAGACTATCAAGGTAGGTAGGTTCTGTGATGTCCTACAAACTCAAGCCTACCAAGTGAAGACTATCAAGGTAGGTAGGTTGTGTGATGTCCTACAAACTCAAGCCTACCAAGTGAAGACTATCAAGGTAGGTAGGTTGTGTGATGTCCTACAAACTCAAGCCTACCAAGTGAAGACTATCAAGGTAGGTAGGTTGTGTGATGTCCTACAAACTCAAGCCTACAAAGTGAAGACTATCAAGGTAGGTAGGTTGTGTGATGTCCTACAAACTCAAGCCTACAAAGTGAAGACTATCAAGGTAGGTAGGTTCTGTGATGTCCTACAAACTCAAGCCTACCAAGTGAAGACTATCAAGGTAGGTAGGTTGTGTGATGTCCTACAAACTCAAGCCTACAAAGTGAAGACTATCAAGGTAGGTAGGTTGTGTGATGTCCTACAAACTCAAGCCTACAAAGTGAAGACTATCAAGGTAGGTAGGTTGTGTGATGTCCTACAAACTCAAGCCTACCAAGTGAAGACTATCAAGGTAGGTAGGTTGTGTGATGTCCTACAAACTCAAGCCTACCAAGTGAAGACTATCAAGGTAGGTAGGTTGTGTGATGTCCTACAAACTCAAGCCTACCAAGTGAAGACTATCAAGGTAGGTAGGTTGTGTGATGTCCTACAAACTCAAGCCTACCAAGTGAAGACTATCAAGGTAGGTAGGTTGTGTGATGTCCTACAAACTCAAGCCTACCAAGTGAAGACTATCAAGGTAGGTAGGTTGTGTGATGTCCTACAAACTCAAGCCTACCAAGTGAAGACTATCAAGGTAGGTAGGTTGTGTGATGTCCTACAAACTCAAGCCTACCAAGTGAAGACTATCAAGGGTTCTGTGCTGTCCTACAAACTCAACTATCAAGGTGGTAAACATGTCTTCTACAGCTGGACCAAGCAAAAAAGTTAGACAAACCTTGGTAATAAACATGTCTTCTACAGCTGGACCAAGCAAATAAGTTAGACAAACCTTGGTAATAAACATGTCTTCTACAGCTGGACCAAGCAAATAAGTTAGACAAACCTTGGTAATAAACATGTCTTCTACAGCTGGACCAAGCAAATAAGTTAGACAAACCTTGGTAATAAACATGTCTTCTACAGCTGGACCAAGCAAATAAGTTAGACAAACCTTGGTAATAAACATGTCTTCTACAGCTGGACCAAGCAAATAAGTTAGACAAACCTTGGTAATAAACATGTCTTCTACAGCTGGACCAAGCAAATAAGTTAGACAAACCTTGGTAATAAACATGTCTTCTACAGCTGGACCAAGCAAATAAGTTAGACAAACCTTGGTAATAAACGTGCCCACACACTGCACTATATAGGGACAGTCATGGCTTTTGATGACCACATCTAGGTCCATGATGATTCTTTTATTCTCCTCCTTATTACCAGAACGTCTCATTTGCTAGAAAATAAAACATACTTGTTTGCTAAAATATCTTTACATTTGGAGTGAAGTGTTTGAAACTGAAGAAACTTTTCATAATAAAATACTGACCTTGAAAGACCTCAAAGACCAGACAAAGTAAAGCAGAAAACAGAAAATCTGGACCAACTTCAAATGTCATCTATGGAGGCATTTACTCAAGTGATAGGCTGACCTTGACTTACTGAAGTGATAGGCTGACCTGGACTTACTGAAGTGATAGGCTGACCTTGACTTACTGAAGTGATAAGCTGACCTGGACTTACTGAAGTGATAAGCTGACCTTGACTTACTGAAGTGATAGGCTGACCTGGACTTACTGAAGTGATAGGCTGACCTTGACTTACTGAAGTGATAGGCTGACCTGGACTTACTGAAGTGATAAGCTGACCTGGACTTACTGAAGTGATAAGCTGACCTTGACTTACTGAAGTGATAGGCTGACCTTGACTGACTGAAGTGATAGGCTGACCTGGACTTACTGAAGTGATAAGCTGACCTGGACTTACTGAAGTGATAGGCTGACCTGGACTTACTGAAGTGATAGGCTGACCTTGACTTACTGAAGTGATAGGCTGACCTGGACTTACTGAAGTGATAAGCTGACCTTGACTTACTGAAGTGATAGGCTGACCTTGACTTACTGAAGTGATAGGCTGACCTTGACTTACTGAAGTGATAGGCTGACCTTGACTTACTGAAGTGATAGGCTGACCTTGACTTACTGAAGTGATAGGCTGACCTTGACTTACTGAAGTGATAAGCTGACCTTGACTTACTGAAGTGATAGGCTGACCTTGACTTACTGAAGTGATAGGCTGACCTTGACTTACTGAAGTGATAGGCTGACCTGGACTTACTGAAGTGATAAGCTGACCTTGACTTACTGAAGTGATAGGCTGACCTGGACTTACTGAAGTGATAAGCTGACCTTGACTTACTGAAGTGATAGGCTGACCTGGACTTACTGAAGTGATAAGCTGACCTTGACTTACTGAAGTGATAGGCTGACCTTGACTTACTGAAGTGATAGGCTGACCTTGACTTACTGAAGTGATAGGCTGACCTTGACTTACTCAAGAAATAGGCTGACCTGGACTTACTGAAGTTATAGCTTACCTTTACTGCCATTAGGTTATTTGTTGGCTTGTGCCTCATCCTGGTGACCTGCCCACATGTCCCATGGCCCAGCTCACCCTCAGGCTGAAGATCTTCTTCAGAGCTCAGAAATCTCTGGACAGTTATTGTAATCATTTAATAATCTTAGCATTTACAAAAACCTCTCACAATCACAGCCACCCCCAGAAATCTCTGGACAGTTATTGTAATCATTTAATAATCTTAGCATTTACAAAAACCTCTCACAATCACAGCCACCCCCAGAAATCTCTGGACAGTTATTGTAATCATTTAATAATCTTAGCATTTACAAAAACCTCTCACAATCACAGCCACCCCCAGAAATCTCTGGACAGTTATTGTAATCATTTAATAATCTTAGCATTTACAAAAACCTCTCACAATCACAGCCACCCCCAGAAATCTCTGGACAGTTATTGTAATCATTTAATAATCTTAGCATTTAAAAAAAGCTCTCACAATCACAGCCACCCCCAGAAATCTCTGGACAGTTATTGTAATCATTTAATAATCTTAGCATTTACAAAAACCTCTCACAATCACAGCCACCCCCAGAAATCTCTGGACAGTTATTGTAATCATTTAATAATCTTAGCATTTACAAAAACCTCTCACAATCACAGCCACCCCCAGAAATCTCTGGACAGTTATTGTAATCATTTAATAATCTTAGCATTTACAAAAACCTCTCACAATCACAGCCACCCCCAGAAATCTCTGGACAGTTATTGTAATCATTTAATAATCTTAGCATTTAAAAAAACCTCTCACAATCACAGCCACCCCCAGAAATCTCTGGACAGTTATTGTAATCATTTAATAATCTTAGCATTTACAAAAACCTCTCACAATCACAGCCACCCCCAGAAATCTCTGGACAGTTATTGTAATCATTTAATAATCTTAGCATTTACAAAAACCTCTCACAATCACAGCCACCCCCAGAAATCTCTGGACAGTTATTGTAATCATTTAATAATCTTAGCATTTACAAAAACCTCTCACAATCACAGCCACCCCCAGAAATCTCTGGACAGTTATTGTAATCATTTAATAATCTTAGCATTTACAAAAACCTCTCACAATCACAGCCACCCCCAGAAATCTCTGGACAGTTATTGTAATCATTTAATAATCTTAGCATTTAAAAAAACCTCTCACAATCACTTTATGTTTTAAATAGCAATGCAAGTTTGTAATAAGTTATATTATTCTCTTTAAACAATGAGCGATAATTCTACTTATGGAATTTTTTTTAGCTCTCACGTATTTTTTATGTTTCATTATAAAGCCAAACCATGTCAGCTACTGTTTTTGTGTACTATGACTTGATGAATTATTCCTCTAGGGATGGAAGATTAACCATTAGAACTGCTTTAAGACCCTACTGACGCTCTCAGCCTTAGACAAGCCAGCCTGCCAAAAGGTAATGTTTCCCCAAATGAAAGAAGATAATATTTCCTCTTTTTAATTTGTTTATTTTATTGAATCAAAGTTTTTAATTGTATTATCATAAATCTAGGTCATGCTACAATTAGAGCTGTCATTTTTAGTTATATTTACTTTCTGTAATATTCCTATTATGTTTATTTTGTACAAGCCGACCCGCGGCGTATCATACGCCGCTATTTAGTTGTTTTTTTTCTACTTTTCAGTAATTCATAATTTGTGAATTCGACAGTACCAATGCTGCCACTGAAAATATGTGCTTTAAAACACTAACACCCCCCCCCCCCGTGAAAGCAGCCTCCTCTTAGTTACCTCCTCTAATTTTAAAATCGTTTCAAACTAAATTATCTGCCCCTAATAGCCGTCACCAAACCCGGCTCTATGATTGTAAAATGTAAACATTTAGAGTGAACTACAACTCACCCGGCCATGTAGGGGGGGGGGGGGGGTAGCGATAGAGAGGAAGAGAGGGGACTGCAAAGGCGCGCTTGCAGCTTGTTTTTTAAGAGCTCCCAGAAGAGAATTAGTTGTAAAACCATTTGCAAAACAGCAATTTTTTCAAACACTGAAATTCCATTAAGCAGCCGCCTCTAAACAGTATGTTGGGACGTTATTGAATTAACCAAAATGAATGTATTTATTCTAATACTAATCCAGTCCATAATTTTGGCAGAAAAATTGACCTACTTTAATTTTCTGTGAATAAGAAATCTTAAATCATCAAAATACAAGACACACACCTGATCCACAACTGAAAAAAATACTATTACATACCTGATCCCCAAATGTTAAGACTCCCGACTGTTTCATTATTTCCTCTATTTTCTGATCTATTTCAGCACTGAAAATTTTAAAAAAAATGAATTTTAAAAAATGATGACTAATCTATAACACAAAGGCTAATCTGTAACATAAATGTCCATTGAAAAAAGTTGTGTAATTAAATCATTTTTGGATAATTCTCATTTAATCTTCGTCTTCTGTGTTTACCAAGCCATGTTTTTATAATTTTGTTTACCACAGGTTATAAACTATACTTATAATTTTCTAATGGAAAATTTAAGTATTCAGCAAAACTGTTTAGAGGAGACTTGAAAAAATGTCACCAGTTTACCTGTCAGGTAACACCCTTAAAGGTGACTTGGCACTACAGTCAAGGTTCATGTTGCTCATATTGGGTCTCCTCCTACCTTCTGAGGCCGAGCGAGATGGATTAGCACCCAGAAAAGTATTTCCCGACGCCATATTTCCTGCTACTGTAACATCAAACAAATAAGAAAATCATGAAAATGAAACAATTAAAAATAGTAAAATAGAAGTAGTAGGCCTAAAGATTGTTCCTTGACCTCCCACCCATACAGACAGGTGCATAGGACTGGTAGATTACTTGATTCCAGTCACTACTAAATCTGATCTTTAGACAAATTTAATTTAAAATAAAAGCAGAAATATTCTAAAAAGGAATCAGAATTTTTAAAATTACAAAGCCACATTAAAGATTATTTCTTAACGAAAATCAGCAGCAAATGTGGACAAGACTTAGTGACACGGATGTGACGCCTACCTGTACTATTAAAAAAATGTAAAATTGTTTTTGTAGGAATATTTATAAATCCCTAAATTATTTTAAGAGAAATGAATGGACTATAATATAGAAATTAAAAAATTAATAGAAATAAAATGCATGTAAAAATAAAATTTTAATCAATTATGACTCAAGCTCTCTAAGGTCAACAATATCAACTAAAAATGTTTTTTAGCCCTTAATATTGTTATCTCCATCCATTTCCATTGAAGAAAATCTAAACTTTTAGGGGTCTAGCTGTAATTTTTGCATGCCAAATCTTACATTTTCTACGGTCAAACAAAGCACTCAATAACACCCCTACAGTTGAATACAGTGATAGTGCGTGGGTTGATGAAGAATTACAGGTTTTCCCATAAAGCATTCTTGATCAACAATATTTGGGGTAATTAAAACTAGAATACCCTTTTCTAATTAACAATCTAAAAGTTTTTTACAAATATATCCAATACAAGAATTCATTTTTGAGAGGTCTATGCAATTTTTTTTCAAAATTTTGTGGATTTTGAGAAAAGTCAGCTACTATGAGGTAGGCCTACATGGTTAGAGAAATCTAATTTTAGCTATTTTTGCGGGGTTTTTTCTGTGTTATGTTTATCTTTGTGAAGAATGGAGTAAAAAAATTGGTTGTTTGCATTATTATTTAGGCCCTAAATAATGCACACCACTTAGGCCTAAATTATATTAGGGATTTAGGTATAAACACAAATTTCATTATATTAAAATAAAAAATATATGCTCTTGTAGATCTCAATCAGGAGAAAACAAAACAGAAAAAATTTTCTTTCTATCCCAAATAGTTTTTTTTTTATGAATTTTTTTGTGGGGGGTAAAAGTCCCTCCTTTTAACATTGGCCATTTGTGATAAGTCATCATAGGGTATCTATAAATGAGTATAGTTTGGTTAATTTCAGTTGGATTTTGTTCATATTTGCAGAGTTTGTCTACAATGTTATAGGGAAGGTATATTCATAGTAAAACTGAAGAAAAAAAAAAAAAAAGTATACTTTTGATGAAATATCTACCCCTACATTAAAAAACGCACTATGTTCTTTTACATTAATTTATATGTATTATTTTTAGAGCAATGTTTGATACACATATAATAGATAAAGGTATTTCATTCTAAATATTTGAATTTTAAATATCCAAATATGAAAAAAGGTTAGTAGAATTAGTAGAACGTTAAACTCAACCGAATTTGAACTGCATGCACAGAATACTTACTTCAACTTCGGAAATGCATTTTACTAAAACTGCATTAGCCTTATCTTATACTTACAGGGTATTTCAAAATATAACTTATTTATTTTTTAACTCCTAGTAGAACATAAACTACTTAGCAAAAAGATGCATGCACCAAAGATAAATTGATATTTTTATGATCAACAAGCAGGGTTGTATCAATTTTATTTGCATCGTTACCCACAACAGTGAAACTCCTCCGGATGGAGAAAACTAGATCCCATACTTCAATAATAATACCCTGCCTGTGATCATATAAATAACAATCTGAAATAAACAATAAATCAATTGTTTTGACAAGCAAATCAAGATTTTTTTATAATCATCATCACAATGTTTTCCATTTTAGTAATTGATTGGGTTTCCATTCATGATTGGTTTGATTTTGTTTTCATTCACAGGACATTATTTTGTGGAATGTACTTCTTACCCAGACATTTAAAGAATACTCAGTCGAAGAACTCAATATCTAATTGTTCACATCAAAGTTATATTTACACAATTTACAACTTTATAACTGAAGTCATCAATGTTCCAATTATAAAAATAAAAAAATTTATAAGAATACAAATATTTACAGAAAGCTTGTGATATAAAAGTTTAAATTAACATTAGATCATGTAAAATGAGATCAGTTAAAAAATCTGTCAAAATGATGTTGTAATCAACAGATTCATCTTCTACTTCATCTGGCTTCCAGTAGGACACTGTAAGATATTTCTCAGGATTCTTCTGCCCTTTGAAATATACATCAACAATTCTTCCATTATACAACACATCTTTGCCTTCAACATCCCATAAATGATTAATTTGTTGGCCAATTAAAAATGTCGGCAGATCAGAAGTTTTTGCAGTTATCAAATTGAACTGATTGACAATTTCAGGAGAACTTCTTTTAAAAATTTCTGAGGAAAAATCATTAGTTTTCAAAGCTTTCTTAATTTGTTTATTTATCATTTTTCTATTTTTCTTATCAAACAGCTTTTCTGTTTCAACTTGTCTCTCCAACGCTTCTTTCTCATTGGCCTTCATTTTTAGATGATTCAATTTTCTTAATTTGTAAGCTTCTTTCATTGAAAAGTTGATGGTCTTTTTAAGCTCATCCTCTGGTTTTTTTAACAGCCATGACATGGTGTTATTAAACCTGCTCTTAACTTTTCCAGAAATAAACATAAATGTGGAATTTGGTGCTCGTCTCCACAGGTAATCTGTCAAACCTAGAGCTCTTTCAGAGGCCATGTTATGTGCTGGTGCTGATGAGGCTTGTTCCATCATTTCGCTACTAGGGTTTGACAAATTTCCTTCAATGTAATTGTACAACTGCCTCTTAAAAACTAAATAAATACTCTGCACTGCAATTGGAATCATGTTTTTAATTAATTCTGTTGTTTCAGGGTTTAAATTGCTTATAAGTGATTTTAATACAGGATCAATTTCTTGATTAATAGGCTCACCAAAAATATTTGATTTTAGAGTAAGAATTTCTAAAGGGCTTGAAACAAAACGTTCAAATTCAGACTGGCAGCCTTGAATAACAGGAACTAGTCCTAAATTTGATTGATTGGAATAAAATTTGGTCATCCAAGGCCCAGTAATTGATTTGCCAATTAGAGCAAGGGTAGTGAGTTGTGCTACAACAATTGGGTCTTCTAGATAACTTTTGATGTTTCTTTTTAAATTTGAAGCTTGATTTTTTGAAACATATGTAAGAAGATTTGATCTATAAAAAATAATAACTCCAGATAAATGGAACAGAATATGCATTCTGTTTCCTACGTATCTCATGAACATTCCAATAGGAATGTCAAATTTTTTACAAAATAATTTAAAACCAGGTGGATCTCCAGTCTTCATTGAGTAACGTAATTTGGAGACATCCATTAAACAGTGAACAGCCTTTGGGTGTAAAGATGTGGATGAAGTTAAGCCAGAAGATTTTTCGTATTCTAAAATGGATTTCCTTGCAGCAGATGCAAAGCCATCAAGGGGATGTACATTGCAATTCAGCTCTAAAATTTGAGTGTCAAATAAAATATTTAATTGTTGGACAACACAGTGGTTAACTGGAGCTCTGTCTGTTACTGTTGAAGATATTTTCTGAATCAATGATTTACAAAATATGGAAACATTGGCCTCTGGAATTTTTTTATGATTAGCATATAAAGATGTAACATGTTGTAAAGACTGAAAAATGTGTTGCGCATAGTCACTAGCCTTAGCACCAGGCAATTCTCTGACATCCAAAATTAGGGGTCTATCTGGAGCTGTTGAAATATGTATCTCATTGACATGGGCTCCATCTACTGGGGTGGCATCCCAAGACAAAGTAACATTTTTATTTAACATCAGTGCTTCACCTATTTGGATATCAGCTAAGATGCCCAGTTCTAGAGACATTTGGGCTACAGTTGTTTGACTAGGCACAGATGAAAGCTTTTGACCTGTCATTGTTTCAATAAAAAATTCTAGCAGGTCACCAGCTGATGCCACAGACACATTACAGAGCAGGGACTTGTACATGCAAAGTCTGGTGTCAGTGTCAAATTCTTTGCCTTTTTTGGTAATTATTTGATCTTTATTTGTAATTTCTTCAAAGCGACAAGTTAAATCATCTATCACTTGATTTAAGGACACAATTTCTTTAGATTGGTTTGAAATCATCAGTTTATTATTTTTCAAAGTAAGTGTATTAGAATCAATTTTAGATTTCAAAATTTTATTTCTTCTCTTTATGTATTTCATTTTTTCCTTTTGTTGAACATAATTATGTACAGGAAGAGCCTTGATTGTGCGTTTTAAACTAATGATCTCTTGCTTCTTTTTAAGCAGACGTTGTGTCATTCTTTTTAATTTTTGATTTACCTTTCTTACTTCGTAGAGCCTTTTTAATGCTGCATGTGCTTTCATAAGTGAAAGTTTCTCTTGTTTTAGCTTTTTATTTTCTTTCAAAAGATTCTCATTTGATATTCTTTTGAATACACAATTGGCACAATCTGTACGAAGTTCTTTATCTAATGTTTGAACTTGAACATGTTTAACAGGTGACGGTTTTGAAGGTCCAGGAATAGAAGGATACATTTCAATAGATGTATGTTTTTTATTCAAGTGATTACAAACATCTTCATCTAAAAAATTTGATATTGCACTCCAGTTGCTGCTAAAATGTTTTTTCAGGAATTTAAATTTCTTTTCAGCATTGAAAATTGTGGTCTTGAGTGCTTTCAGTTCTATGTCACAATATTGAGAGGTCAATACATCACTGTTCAGGTTCTTTATTTCTTTTAAAAGTGATAGTGCTGCTTGATGATAACTTTTATTAATTTTAGAAAACCATATTAAATTCCCAATTTTAATAAATTCATTATGTAAACATTTATAAGAATCAATTAGATTATTGAGTTCTTCTAAAGAATGAGTAATTTCAGTAGGTCTATCCATAGCTGAGAGAAACAAAATAACCAAACAGTAGTTATAATTCATCTTATTAATTATCATTGTTCTATTAATTTTAACTACTTTAATATGTGTACAGCAACAGGTTGTACAGGTAGATCTAGGCCTGATTCTAACTAATGACTATTAAACTAACAACAAAATTAAATTAAAAGTACTAGTGCTAGGCCCTAATAAAAGTACTAAATGTAGAGAAAAAAAACTTGAACAAATATTTGGCAGAAATTAAATCTTCAAGCAAATCTAGAGCTGAAAAGAGGAATATATAGTATGTAATATATATAAAATGTTTTTTAAAACTACAATTAGGAGAGTTGTTTACACATTAATATTAAGAGAATGTTGTTAGTGTGTCAAAACTAAAAAGCCGGCAGTGAGAGAACAGGATGAAAAAATATAACAATGGTGGCAGCGTGACCTACATACAGTGACTACGTTCGGAGCAGTATAACTAATGTCGGAGTCAAAATATCCAAAAACAAATTTCATTTCCAATTACTTAAGATATGTCTGATCAGTAATCTACTCTCATCTAGAGGAATCTTTTAAAAAATCGAGATTCCAACGTATTTGAAACTAACCTTGATACAGGGGGAAGACCAAAGCAGAGACAGCATGCAATCAGGTCGCAAAGCCATTAAAACTAAGGGACAACCACTCTACTTTTTAATTAACCTTAGGAAATGACCTTTTAAACTTAATTAATTACCATAAATTAAAAACTTATTAGTATGCAAAACCAAATCTCGTGGGTCCGGTATCAGAAAGTAATGGGCGATTTCGGGTCATGTTTTTACCGCGAACTCGGCGGATGCCGACAACCCTAATTATATTAAGCAATAATTTAATTTTAAAAATTTTAAGACATCCTACAAAATCTAGACTAGACTACATTCTAGATCTAGAAAGTAAAAAATAAAAATACTAGATCTAGATTCTAGAGTAGATCTAGGCCTAGGCCCTAACTAAAAATACATCAAAAAGTTCAAAAGTTGACTTAGGCCTACCAAAATTGTAAGTTAATAGGGGCCTACAATTCTAAATTAGCATTTGTTTTTAATTAGGTGGAGGCGGAGGTGTGTATTGTGAGTGCTCAACTATGGCATATTGATGAGTGAAGGAGCAAAAACAAAAAGATTTCAAGACAATGCTTTTTCTATTTATAGAAATAAACAAAATCCAGCATAGGCAATAGATTATTTATAGATTGTATAGATTTATATAAATTTAAACACTACAACGAACACATTCGAGGTCGTCTGGGACCAGGTGAACACGTTTCTTGATTTCTGTTCTTTTTTTCTGCATCGTGAGACCTATTCTCAGCCATCAAACGTTTCTGCAGTTCATCAACTTTGTTCAGGAAAAACTGAGACGATGCAGACGACGACATCTTGAATATGGAGATGTCACATGACATATTTCAACAACAATCTAGCCACATTTTCGTATAACTATTACTATACTATTTTATTTTTATTTTTTATGTTGTTTTTTTTTGTGGTCATATTGTTAAGAAATAATTTAATAAGAATTCAAAGCAAAATAAATTGTAGATAAATCTAGAATCTATTAAATGTGTTAGGCCTGAAAAAGTCTATTCTAAAATGAAATTTAAATCGTACTTGGGGGTCAATATAATTTTTTATTTTTATTTTACTTACTTAAAATAGAGTATACAGAAGGGTTCTTAACCTTTTTGGAGGTACCAAACCACATCAGTTGCGCATTCACCGAGCCCGTCTTAATACTTAATAGTTCTATCGTCCGCACTGACAAAATCCGATTGCGAACCATATGAGTCAGAGTGTGTATCTTGAGTCAGTCTTGACATCCCCCTAACCCCCGAGACTGACTCCCCGAATGGGATTCGACCGAACACGGGTTAAGAACCCCTGCTATAGACTAATAGTAATATATTAATATA
This sequence comes from Physella acuta, assembly GCF_028476545.2. Classification (NCBI taxonomy): domain Eukaryota; kingdom Metazoa; phylum Mollusca; class Gastropoda; family Physidae; genus Physella; species Physella acuta. The sequence continues at coordinate 239,239 of NW_026731794.1, forward strand.
AAGATCTTCGTGGCCTAATAGTACCAAAGGGTACCAAAAAAAATGCTGACATTATGTTTGAGGTAGGACTGTAGGAGCGGTGTGACACATACTCATAGCTTGTATGATTTTCAAATCCAATTTAGAACTCGAGTATTTACTTTGATCTCCATCCTCACTTTATCACAAGGCGGCCAGATCCCCATAAAAGCAAATGATATCACAATAAAGTCATTGCCACTCTCCTCCTAAACCACCCCCTCCCACACCCCTCCAAGCAAAACCTACCACCGCCTTCCCCCTGGGCAGAGTTTCTTCCAGGCATCTCTTCGGGGGGGGGGGGGCGAAGCCTCCCCAAAAAAAAATTTACCGCCCCCCCCCCCCCCCCGAACGATATGAAATGTACATAATTTATATAGAAAATATATACTTTTAACAGTGTCCGCCCCCACCCCCCGAAGAAAGTCTACCGCCCCCCCCCCCCGAAAATTTCAAGTGCCCCCCCCCCCCCCCCGGAGAAAATAGTCTGGAAGAGACACTGCCCCTGGGTGGGTCTAACCTTTAAATAACGGCCAATGTGTAAAAAGGCCTCCATGCATACTGTTGTAACCGTTTCCAAATAAAGTGTAGGCCTATTATCTATCTTATATATATATATATATATATATATATATATATATATATATATATATATATATATATATATATATATATATATATATATATATATATATATATATATATATATATATATATATATAATTCTCTTCTTGGAGACGTTAGAAAACACCAAGCTGTAAGCGCGCATAGCAGTCCCCTCTCTTCCTCTATAGGCATATCGCAACCACCCCCACCCCCACATGGTCTGGTGAGCTGTGGTTCACGCTAAATGTTTACAATCGTAGAGACGGGTTTAGTGACGGCTATTAGGGGCTGATACTTTAGTTTGAAACTATTTTAAACTTAGGGGAGGTAACTAAGAGGAGGCTGCTTTCACAATGGGGGGGGGGGGGGGTAAAGGAGGTTTTTAGTGTTTTAAAGCTGCTTGTTATTAAAAGTTTTTTTTATGAATTTTTTTCCAGTACTTTATATGTTTTATTTACAATAGTTACATGACTAAAATCATTGTCAAGTTTATAGCTAAAGTTTCAGTAAAGTATTATGGGATGGCGCAATCTAGTGGTAAAGAACTAGACTGCTGACCCTACTAAAAACCATCGCGCGCCTATTGAACGTGATGACGCGCTTTTGACATAGCAGTAGAGTAGCGAGGGGGGGGCGACATATGTCCCCGGGCGCCGACCTTAGGGGGCGCCAAAATGGGTTGGAAAAATAAATTGAAAGGTTGAGGGGGTGCAAAACGAAAGTTTGAGGGGTGGGGTGCAAATTGAAATCTCGAGGGGGGGGGGGGTGCAAATCGAAATCTCGAGGGGGGGGGGGGTGCAAATCGAAAAGTTTGTCCCCGGGCGCCGGGAAGGGTCGCTACGCCTCTGTGACATAGAGCCCCCCTCGTTCCACGCCCAAAACGGCCGTGATGACGCGTGTGGATAGAACTGCCTACTAATTCGGTCCAAATTTTAATTAATTCATAAAAAAATAATTGAATGCCACGATGTCTTGACCCACGTATCAATTACGAACCGTATCTTTGAGTAAGAAGTGCCTCAATTTCACATGGCCGTTTTGATCTAGACAGACAGAAAGACTGACGAGAAAGCAAGTTAAATAAAAGCTTGTAAAAATAACTAAATAGCGGCGTATGATACGCCGCGAGTCGGCTCGTAATTATTATTATTACGAAGACATTGATTTTGAATTCACCGAATTCTATTATTAGTGTACGGAAATGACCCCGTAATAATTGTTTGACCTTTTTAAATGGCGGCGACCAGCCCAACAAAATCGGTAGGCCTAACTGTACTGAGTTGATTATACTTACTATACTTAGTCTAGCTAGGATCTAGATCTAGTATTCTAGTTGTACTACTAAAACTAATTACTAATCATAGTTTAGCTAGAAATCTAGATCTAGACTAGTACCAGTCAGACAATCCCTATTCAAAAACTCAAAAAGTCTAGCTAGTTGAGTTGAGTAACTACCAACTAGTTTTAAGTTTATAATAGTTAGCTAGGCTATACTATACTATAGGGCCTATAATATATATATATATATTAAATTACTAAATTTATATTAGTTAAAAATTAAAATTAGGTTTTAGTTTTAATGATCACTGCATAATTTCAATTTGAGGTAATCAGGTAATCTATCGTTTTAGATAGGTAAAATCGCCCGCGGTTAGTACTGTACGAAAAAGTTACCTCATTGTTAGGGATTTTGGTAAAAAAAAACGGTAATCTATCGTTTTGGGTACGTAAAATCGCCCGCGAAAACGTTACCTCATTGTCAAGGCTGTAATAGAAGTATATTGTGATATGTTTGTGTCAAATATTATAGATAAATGAATAATAGACCTAAATCAATGGCTAAATATATCTATATTGGCCAGAAATTAACTTTAAACAGCAGTGTCTGCAAGCAAGATTTGCTATATATATAAACAGGAGCCATTTGTAAAATAGAGTGACTTCCACCTGAATCAAAAACTTTAACAAGATGGCTGCTATAGTAAATGAGCATGGTTGCATGTGTTGGAAACATCGCTGGTGTTCATTTATTACTGAAAAGTTTTAATTCAATTGTTTAATAACAGGTACATAAATGAAACAAGGAAACATTTTTGTATTTTTCAAAACATAAATCCTCCTCACAATGTGAAATAATTATTAAAATGTAAGTAATAAGTAATAACTAGATCTAGAGACTAGAACTAAATCTACTCTAGATTAGTAGTAAAAACCTGACTGATTTTTGAAAGACTTTACCTAAGATTAAGATTGAATGTAATTGATGTTTTAAAACTTGTGGTATCACACGCAGTATAAAACCTTGACATTGATGCTAGCAGCAGTATAAAAACTTGATAGACACTAGTAGTAGTATAAAACCTTGACATAGACACTAGCAGCAGTATAAAACCTTGACATAGACAAAAGCAGCAGTATAAAACCTTGACATAGACACTATTAGTAGTATAAAACCTTGACATAGACACAAGCAGCAGTATAAAACCTTGACATAGACACAAGCAGCAGTATAAAACCTAGTCAAGTTACCAATGTTTTTTTCTCCTTTAGTCAATCAGCAAGTTAGCCATGCCAACAGAGCACCAGCCCACATCCCCCCCTGCAGGAACCAGCCCTACCCCTGCAGGAACAAGCTCCACCCCTGCAGGAACAAGCTCCACCCCTGCAGGAACAAGCTCCACCCCTGCGGTGGGAACAAGCTCCACCCCTGCTGGAACAAGCTCCACCCCTGCAGGAACAAGCTCCACCCCTGCAGATGTTCAAGCCTCTCAAAAACTTTTTCAACAGCTTATCAAGGAAAAACAATTATCCTCCGCCCCGGGGTATGTCTGTTAGTTGACTGCCTTGTCATTTTACAGTTGACTTCCACCTTTTAGTGAGGCCTGTTTAATCCTACCTGTTTAGTTTAGTGTTTGACTTGCACCTTTTAGTGAGGCCTATTTAATCCTACCTGTTTAGTTTAGTGTTTGACTTGCACCTTTTAGTGAGGCCTATTTAATCCTACCAGTTTAGTTTAGTGTTTGATTTCCACCTTTAAGTGAGGCCTATTTAATCCTACCTGTTTAGTTTAGTGTTTGACTTGCACCTTTTTTCTTCTAGGCCTGGTCCATCAGCAGGACCATCTAGCGCGCCACGAGCCAAGTCCTCCCATCAGAACATGCAAGATTTATATGCAAAGAAACTGCGCAAGCTCAAGCGTGCAATAAAAGATGCAATATTTGTGAGTATTTCTGTGTACTTATGTGTACACGTTTGCATGGTGAAATGAATATCTCCCACATAATCAATGGTCCCAACTCTACAAGTCAACTAACTTCCTACAGGAGAATGGGGCCATATGTGACGAAGTTTTACGAACAGAAGAGAAGTTGGCCAAAGCTAAGGAAGAGAGACGGTAAATGCTGAATGGCTTTATATTTTCTCACAGTTAAATTACTTATTACTGTCAACTCTTTTTAGTTGCAATTTTCTTCTATGACATAAAATCAACCTTCAAGCTGGGATATCTTAAAGAAAATTAGTTGTGTGCATGAGTTTTGATTGGACTGAATATCTGGCTGTCTAGAGTTAAGGTTTGATTGGGCTGAATATCTGGCTGTCTAGAGTTTGATTGAGCTGAATATCTGGCTGTCTAGAGTTAAGGTTTGATTGGACTGAATATCTGGCTGTCTAGAGTTAAGGTTTGATTGGACTGAATATCTGGCTGTCTAGAGTTAAGGTTTGATTGGGCTGAATATCTGGCTGTCTAGAGTTAAGGTTTGATTGGACTGAATATCTGGCTGTCTAGAGTTAAGGTTTGATTGGGCTGAATATCTGGCTGTCTAGAGTTAAGGTTTGATTGGGCTGAATATCTGGCTGTCTAGAGTTTGATTGGGCTGAATATCTGGCTGTCTAGAGTTAAGGTTTGATTGGACTGAATATCTGGCTGTCTAGAGTTAAGGTTTGATTGGGCTGAATATCTGGCTGTCTAGAGTTTGATTGGGCTGAATATCTGGCTGTCTAGAGTTAAGGTTTGATTGGGCTGAATATCTGGCTGTCTAGAGTTTGATTGGGCTGAATATCTGGCTGTCTAGAGTTAAGGTTTGATTGGGCTGAATATCTGGCTGTCTAGAGTTAAGGTTTGATTGGGCTGAATATCTGGCTGTCTAGAGTTTGATTGGGCTGAATATCTGGCTGTCTAGAGTTAAGGTTTGATTGGGCTGAATATCTGGCTGTCTAGAGTTAAGGTTTGATTGGGCTGAATATCTGACTGTCTAGAGTTTGATTGGGCTGAATATCTGGCTGTCTAGAGTTAAGGTTGGATTGGGCTGAATATCTGGCTGTCTAGAGTTAAGGTTTGATTGGGCTGAATATCTGGATTTCTAGAGTTAAGGTTTGATTGGGCTGAATATCTGGCTGTCTAGAGTTTGATTGGGCTGAATATCTGGCTGTCTAGAGTTTGATTGGGCTGAATATCTGGCTGTCTAGAGTTAAGGTTTGATTGGACTGAATATCTGGCTGTCTAGAGTTTGATTGGGCTGAATATCTGGCTGTCTAGAGCAGGGGTCTCCAAACTACGGCCCGCGGACCAGATGCGGCCCGCGAAGTCCTCTCATCCGGCCCGCGGAGATCTTTTTGTCCATTGAAAAATTGTTTGTTGGTGATAGCTGAAGAACTTTGGCCAGAAAAACCAAAGACAAGCCTAGAAGAAACTGGCCCCCAAACTGAAATTTGATAGTTAATGCGGCCCTCGGATTGAAAAGTTTGGAGACCCCTGGTCTAGAGTTAAGTTTTGATTGGGCTGAATATCTGGCTGTCTAGAGTTAAGGTTTGATTGGACTGAATATCTGGCTGTCTAGAGTTAAGGTTTGATTGGGCTGAATATCTGGCTGTCTAGTTAAGGTTTGATTGGGCTGAATATCTGGCTGTCTAGAGTTTGATTGGGCTGAATATCTGGCTGTCTAGAGTTAAGGTTTGATTGGGCTGAATATCTGGCTGTCTAGAGTTAAGGTTTGATTGGGCTGAATATCTGGCTGTCTAGAGTTAAGGTTTGATTGGGCTGAATATCTGGCTGTCTAGAGTTAAGGTTTGATTGGGCTGAATATCTGGCCGTCTAGAGTTTGATTGGGCTGAATATTTGGCTGTCTAGAGTTAAGGTTTGATTGGGCTGAATATCTGGCTGTCTAGAGTTTGATTGGGCTGAATATCTGGCTGTCTAGAGTTAAGGTTTGATTGGGCTGAATATCTGGTAAACGGAAAAAAAGTCACAGGAAAAAAAACACAGAAAAAAAAGTCACAGTTTTTGCTAGGAAAAAAAGTCACAGAAAAAAAGTCACAGTGGAAAAATTTTATCGGAAAAAAAGTCACAGAAAAAAAGTCACAAAAATCTTTTTAGAAATCTTTTTATTAATTTGTTAAGAATTGTAAATTTTGTATGTTTATTGTTGTGGGTTGTATTTTTTGATAGCATAAATTATTTATAGACGTTAAAAGCATTATGATTTATAACAATTGTAAGTAAAAATATTCTAAGATAATTAACATAACAATCTCAACTTTTGTTACGTATTTAGTTAAATACGCAGTAGAAAAGTTAACTATAAAAGAAATTTAGGCACATTTTGCTGTAGGCTATTCTCTGGTCGGCCTCTCCTCAGTAGGCATTGTCCGAACATATTTGTGTTGTTGACGTTATGCGTCAATGACAGCCTTTGAACCTTGTCGGCTTTCTGTTTTGATCCTAAGTTTTGTTATGTAATGAGCGTGACTAATGTGGGCAGTAAAGGTGGTTGAACTAAACATAACTATTGTTGCCATGAGTTGAGGGCAGTAATTCAGATGACCTTACCATTTCACGGTAATTTAATTAAAAAAAAAAACACGATGAAAACTGTGGACATTCTATTAAATGCTATAAATATTATGTTTAACATAATTACAATCTACATAATTCATACTAAATATTTTTAGATGAATTATAAAAATTACTAGGCGTATACAACCTACACACATTACATTACATTTAATTAATCCTAAGTTAATTTGCACTCTCTGAATATTTAATACATAAAAGTATTAACAAATTCAATGCAAATATATATTTGTGACTTTTTTTCCTGTGACTTTTTTTCCTGTGACTTTTTTTCTGTGTTTTTTTTTCCTGTGTTTTTTTTTCCTGTGACTTTTTTTCCTACAATCGAATATCTGGCTGTCTAGAGTTAAGGTTTGATTGGGCTGAATATCTGGCTGTCTAGAGTTTGATTGGGCTGAATATCTGGCTGTCTAGAGTTAAGGTTTGATTGGGCTGAATATCTGGCTGTCTAGAGTTAAGGTTTGATTGGACTGAATATCTGGCTGTCTAGAGTTAAGGTTTGATTGGACTGAATATCTGGCTGTCTAGAGTTAAGGTTTGATTGGGCTGAATATCTGGCTGTCTAGAGTTAAGGTTTGATTGGGCTGAATATCTGGCCGTCTAGAGTTTGATTGGGCTGAATATTTGGCTGTCTAGAGTTAAGGTTTGATTGGGCTGAATATCTGGCTGTCTAGAGTTAAGGTTTGATTGGGCTGAATATCTGGCTGTCTAGAGTTAAGGTTTGATTGGGCTGAATATCTGGCTGTCTAGAGTTAAGGTTTGATTGGGCTGAATATCTGGTAAACGGAAAAAAAGTCACAGGAAAAAAAAACACAGAAAAAAAAGTCACAGTTTTTGCTAGGAAAAAAAGTCACAGAAAAAAAGTCACAGTGGAAAAATTTTATCGGAAAAAAAGTCACAGAAATAAAGTCACAGAAAAAGTCACAAAAATCTTTTTAGAAATCTTTTTATTAATTTGTTAAGAATTGTAAATTTTGTATGTTTATTGTTGTGGGTTGTATTTTTTGATAGCATAAATTATTTATAGACGTTAAAAGCATTATGATTTATAACAATTGTAAGTAAAAATATTCTAAGATAATTAACATAACAATCTCAACTTTTGTTACGTATTTAGTTAAATACGCGGTAGAAAAGTTAACTATAAAAGAAATTTAGGCACATTTTGCTGTAGGCTATTCTCTGGTCGGCCTCTCCTCAGTAGGCATTGTCCGAACATATTTGTGTTGTTGACGTTATGCGTCAATGACAGCCTTTGAACCTTGTCGGCTTTCTGTTTTGATCCTAAGTTTTGTTATGTAATGAGCGTGACTAATGTGGGCAGTAAAGGTGGTTGAACTAAACATAACTATTGTTGCCATGAGTTGAGGGCAGTAATTCAGATGACCTTACCATTTCACGGTAATTTAATTTTAAAAAAAACACGATGAAAACTGTGGACATTCTATTAAATGCTATAAATATTATGTTTAACATAATTACAATCTACATAATTCATACTAAATATTTTTAGATGAATTATAATAATTACTAGGCGTATACAACCTACACACATTACATTACATTTAATTAATCCTAAGTTAATTTGCACTCTCTGAATATTTAATACATAAAAGTATTAACAAATTCAATGCAAATATATATTTGTGACTTTTTTTCCTGTGACTTTTTTTCCTGTGACTTTTTTTCTGTGTTTTTTTTCCTGTGTTTTTTTTTCCTGTGACTTTTTTTCCTACAATCGAATATCTGGCTGTCTAGAGTTAAGGTTTGATTGGGCTGAATATCTGGCTGTCTAGAGTTTGATTGGGCTGAATATCTGGCTGTCTAGAGTTTGATTGGGCTGAATATCTGGCTGTCTAGAGTTTGATTGGGCTGAATATCTGGCTGTCTAGAGTTAAGGTTTGATTGGGCTGAATATCTGGCTGTCTAGAGTTAAGGTTTGATTGGGCTGAATATCTGGCTGTCTAGAGTTTGATTGGGCTGAATATCTGGCTGTCTAGAGTTAAGGTTTGATTGGGCTGAATATCTGGCTGTCTAGAGTTAAGGTTTGATTGGACTGAATATCTGGCTGTCTAGAGTTAAGGTTTGATTGGGCTGAATATCTGGCTGTCTAGAGTTTGATTGGACTGAATATCTGGCTGTCTAGAGTTAAGGTTTGATTGGACTGAATATCTGGCTGTCTAGAGTTAAGGTTTGATTGGGCTGAATATCTGGCTGTCTAGAGTTTGATTGAGCTGAATATCTGGCTGTCTAGAGTTAAGGTTTGATTGGGCTGAATATCTGGCTGTCTAGAGTTAAGTTTTGATTGGGCTGAATATCTGGCTGTCTAGAGTTAAGGTTTGATTGGACTGAATATCTGGCTGTCTAGAGTTTGATTGGGCTGAATATCTGGCTGTCTTGAGTTAAGGTTTGATTGGGCTGAATATCTGGCTGTCTAAAGTTAAGGTTTGATTGGGCTGAATATCTGGATTTCTAGAGTTAAGGTTTGATTGGGCTGAATATCTGGCTGTCTAGAGTTAAGGTTTGATTGGACTGAATATCTGGCTGTCTAGAGTTTGATTGGGCTGAATATTTGGCTGTCTAGAGTTAAGGTTTGATTGGGCTGAATATCTGGCTGTCTAGAGTTAAGGTTTGATTGGACTGAATATCTGGCTGTCTAGAGTTAAGGTTTGATTGGGCTGAATATCTGGCTGTCTAGAGTTAAGGTTTGATTGGGCTGAATATCTGGCCGTCTAGAGTTTGATTGGGCTGAATATCTGGCTGTCTAGAGTTAAGGTTTGATTGGGCTGAATATCTGGCTGTCTAGAGTTAAGGTTTGATTGGGCTGAATATCTGGCTGTCTTGAGTTAAGGTTTGATTGGGCTGAATATCTGGCTGTCTAGAGTTTGATTGGGCTGAATATCTGGCTGTCTAGAGTTAAGGTTTGATTGGGCTGAATATCTGGCTGTCTAGAGTTAAGGTTTGATTGGGCTGAATATCTGGCTGTCTAGAGTTTGATTGGGCTGCCTCTCTCCAGATTTCTCCTGAGGAAGGTCCTCCAGTACCAATCAGCTAATGAGCCCAATGCTCCGACCATCAAGTTAGAATCTCAGGTTTCTTCAGCAAGACAATCCAAAGGTAATCATAAAGTAGATTTTATCATTGTGGGTAGATAGGCCCACTTTAGAACTCTAAAGCACTTTGGTTCAAATTTGACAAAGTTGTATCAAAATCAACTGGTGTTACTTTTTAAAAAATGAACTTTGTTTTGTCTTCATACATCCACTGCGCTGCTCATGTATCCACAGCGTGGCTCATGTATCCACTGTGTGGCTCATGTATCCACAGCGTGGCTCATGTATCCACTGTGTGGCTCATGTATCCACTGTTTGGCTCATGTATCCAGTGTGTGGCTCATGTATCCACAGCGTGGCTCATGTATCCACTGTGTGGCTCATGTATCCACCATGTGGCTCATGTATCCATTGTGTGGCTCATGTATCCACTGTGTGGCTCATGTATCCACCGTGTGGCTCATGTATCCACTGTGTGGCTCATGTATCCACTGTGTGGCTCATGTATCCACCATGTGGCTCATGTATCCAGTGTGTGGCTCATGTATCCACAGTGTGGCTCATGTATCCACTGTTTGGCTCATGTATCCACCATGTGGCTTATGTATCCAGTGTGTGGCTCATGTATCCACAGTGTGGCTCATGTATCCACCGTGTGGCTCATGTATCCACTGTGTGGCTCATGTATCCACTGTGTGGCTCATGTATCCACCATGTGGCTCATGTATCCACCGTGTGGCTCATGTATCCACTGTTTGGCTCATGTATCCACCATGTGGCTCATGTATCCACCGTGTGGCTCATGTATCCACCATGTGGCTCATGTATCCACTGTGTGGCTCATGTATCCAGCGTGTGGCTCATGTATCCACTCCATGCCTGATGTATGTTATACTTGTGAAATCACCAGGTCTAGCAGGGACCCTGCCTGTTGACAAAAGTCCATCAGAATACAGTGTGGCTCATGTATCCACTGTGTGGCTCATGTATCCAGCGTGTGGCTCATGTATCCACTCCATGCCTGATGTATGTTATACTTGTGAAATCACCAGGTCTAGCAGGGACCCTGCCTGTTGACAAAAGTCCATCAGAATACAGTGTGGCTCATGTATCCACTCCATGCCTGATGTATGTTATACTTTGTGAAATCACCAGGTCTAGCAGGGACCCTGCCTGTTGACAAAAGTCCATCAGAATACAGTGGCAAGCCTAAGGCTGTCAAGCGCAAGTTGGCAATCTCTGCATCCTCCCCCAGCTCAGCCGGCCTGCTGTCTGCTGGCCCATCACTGGTCAGCACTGGGACAGGTGAAACAAAGAAGAAAATGGCCAGCAAGGAATCTTCAGGTGTGTAGTGTCAGCCTGACCTTCCTCATGTGTGTAGTGTCAGCCTGACCTCCCTCATGTGTGTAGTGTCAGCCTGACCTCCCTCATATGTGTAGTGTCAGCCTGACCTTCCTCATGTGTGTAGTGTCAGCCTGACCTCCCTCATGTGTGTAGTGTCAGCCTGACCTCCCTCATATGTGTAGTGTCAGCCTGACCTCCCTCATGTGTGTAGTGTCAGCCTGACCTCCCTCATGTGTGTAGTGTCAGCCTGACCTCCCTCATGTGTGTAGTGTCAGCCTGACCTCCCTCATGTGTGTAGTGTCAGCCTGACCTCCCTCATGTGTGTAGTGTCAGCCTGACCTCCCTCAGGTGTGTAGTGTCAGCCTGACCTTCCTCATGTGTGTAGTGTCAGCCTGACCTCCCTCATGTGTGTAGTGTCAGCCTGACCTCCCTCATATGTGTAGTGTCAGCCTGACCTCCCTCATGTGTGTAGTGTCAGCCTGACCTCCCTCATGTGTGTAGTGTCAGCCTGACCTTCCTCATGTGTGTAGTGTCAGCCTGACCTCCCTCATGTGTGTAGTGTCAGCCTGACCTCCCTCAGGTGTGTAGTGTCAGCCTGACCTCCCTCATATGTGTAGTGTCAGCCTGACCTCCCTCATATGTGTAGTGTCAGCCTGACCTCCCTCATATGTGTAGTGTCAGCCTGACCTTCCTCATGTGTGTAGTGTCAGCCTGACCTCCCTCATGTGTGTAGTGTCAGCCTGACCTCCCTCATGTGTGTAGTGTCAGCCTGACCTTCCTCAGGTGCTCAGCCACATCTGTCTGGTCAAAGTACCACTTGCTCAAAGGTTCTCACAGAAAACAGGGAAGAAATTACATTTGATTAAAAGTTGTAAAGAAAATTATTGTTATGGTTTATAAATGTCTACTGTACCACAGACACACCCTCTGTACGGCCAAAGAAAGGAAAAGGTGCTGCCAAGAAGATGATTCCCCCCCTCATGTTGGACTCTCTTGGCCGTCCCATTTTCCCAATGGTGTTGGGAGATATCACATTACATAGCATAGGAGAGGTAAGTAGTGGAGTAACAGGGATGGGGAGGTAACTAGTGGAGTAACAGGGATGGGGAGGTAACTAGTGGAGTAACAGGGATGGGGAGGTAACTAGTGGAGTAACAGGGATGGGGAGGTAACTAGTGGAGTTGGGGATTGGGGGAGAGTAGCAGTGTAGTAGAGGTTATTGTGCTTGGAGTGGGTAATTGTGTATGGCGACTTAAGTAGAGCTGACAGTATAGAAGAGGTAGCTCATTTGTTTTTTCAAAGGGGTGTATACCCTCCAATGGGGTACATATAGATTTGACTATATCCTACATACATGTGATGTTTTCTCTCCCAGATAGTTCCGGATCGCCTGAGCTTTCACTCGCTGGAGTCCATCTACCCCGTGGGTTTCTGCATCACCCGTGTCTACGCCAGCCTCCACAAGCTGGACACCAAGTGTCTGTACACCTGTAAAATATCTGACAACAACGAAGGACCTCTGGTAAGATTTCAACTACAGACACCCTTAGCTACTAAATGCTTCCCCCTTTGGCCTGTGTAAGTAGCTACTAAATGCTTCCCCCTTTAGCCTGTGTAAGTAGCTACTAAATGCTTCCCCCTTTGGCCTGTGTAAGTAGCTACTAAATGCTTCCCCCTTTGGCCTGTGTAAGTAGCTACTAAATGCTTCCCCCTTTGGCCTGTGTAAGTAGCTACTAAATGCTTCCCCCTTTAGCCTGTGTAAGTAGCTACTAAATGCTTCCCCCTTTAGCCTGTGTAAGTAGCTACTAAATGCTTCCCCCTTTAGCCTGTGTAAGTAGCTACTAAATGCTTCCCCCTTTGGCCTGTGTAAGTAGCTACTAAATGCTTCCCCCTTTGGCCTGTGTAAGTAGCTACTAAATGCTTCCCCCTTTAGCCTGTGTAAGTAGCTACTAAATGCTTCCCCCTTTAGCCTGTGTAAGTAGCTACTAAATGCTTCCCCCTTTAGCCTGTGTAAGTAGCTACTAAATGCTTCCCCCTTTGGCCTGTGTAAGTAGCTACTAAATGCTTCCCCCTTTGGCCTGTGTAAGTAGCTACTAAATGCTTCCCCCTTTGGCCTGTGTAAGTAGCTACTAAATGCTTCCCCCTTTGGCCTGTGTAAGTAGCTACTAAATGCTTCCCCCTTTGGCCTGTGTAAGAAGCTACTTTTTATCCTTGATTCACCAGCCCTTGTTTACAATACAATTATGAGCTGTAGCAAGCCTGAACTGGCCATTTCTCTCTACAGTTTGAGATAGCAGCTGAAGACAGCTCCGAGATTCTCTTCAAGTCTACCTCACCAGTTGACTGTCACACTCAGCTGATACGAGCTGTCAATAAATCACGGTACGGGATAGTGTTTGTAGTGCTAGGATAGGGCTCAATTTGTAGTGCTAGGATAGGGCTCAGTTTGTAGTGCTAGGATAGGGCTCAGTTTGTAGTGCTAGGATAGGGCTCAATTTGTAGTGCTAGGATAGTGATCAATTTGTAGTGCTAGGATAGGGCTCAATTTGTAGTGCTAGGATAGTGATCAATTTGTAGTGCTAGGATAGTGATCAATTTGTAGTGCTAGGATAGGGCTCAATTTGTAGTGCTAGAATAGTGATCAATTTGTAGTGCTAGGATAGGGCTCAATTTGTAGTGCTAGGATAGTGATCAATTAGTAGTGCTAGGATAGTGATCAATTTGTAGTGCTAGGATAGGGCTCAATTTGTAGTGCTAGGATAGTGATCAATTTGTAGTGCTAGGATAGGGCTCAATTTGTAGTGCTAGGATAGTGATCAATTTGTAGTGCTAGGATAGTGATCAATTTGTAGTGCTAGGATAGGGCTCAATTTGTAGTGCTAGAATAGTGATCAATTTGTAGTGCTAGGATAGGGCTCAATTTGTAGTGCTAGGATAGTGATCAATTAGTAGTGCTAGGATAGTGATCAATTTGTAGTGCTAGGATAGGGCTCAATTTGTAGTGCTAGGATAAGGCTGAATTTGTTTTATTTGTGTCCTATTTTTGTTTCAGCGGCACATCACTGATGCAAGCAGAAGGTCAGGGGTTAGCGTTCTTTGGTCTGTCCCACCCTGTCATACAAAACCTGATCCAGTCCTGCCCTGGGGCCAGGAAATGTTCCCGTTACAAGTGGGTCAAGTTTGAAATCAACAAAGCAGAAACCAATGAAAATGTTGCTGTGGGGACCACAGACCCAGCCATCAGCTATGATGCTTTCAAAGCTCACATGCAAGCCAGCTAGTTCACCAACTGTCGGCTAGCCAGCTAGTTCACCAACTGTCGGCTAGCCAGCTAGTTCACCAACTGTCGGCTAGCCAGCTAGTTCACCAACTGTCGGCTAGCCAGCTAGTTCACCAACTGTCGGCTAGCCAGCTAGTTCACCAACTGTCGGCTAGCCAGCTAGTTCACCAACTGTCGGCTAGCCAGCTAGTTCACCAACTGTCGGCTAGCCAGCTAGTTCACCAACTGTCGGCTAGCCAGCTAGTTCACCAACTGTCGGCTAGCCAGCTAGTTCACCAACTGTCGGCTAGCCAGCTAGTTCACCAACTGTCGGCTAGCCAGCTAGTTCACCAACTGTCGGCTAGCCAGCTAGTTCACCAACTGTCGGCTAGCCAGCTAGTTCACCAACTGTCGGCTAGCCAGCTAGTTCACCAACTGTCGGCTAGCCAGCTAGTTCACCAACTGTCAGCTAGCCAGCTAGTTCACCAACTGTCAGCTAGTTCACCAACTGTCAGCTAGCCAGCTAGTTCACCAGAAGAAAGCCAGTTCAGTTTTCTACATGAGAACTCGGTCAAGGCAACTTTGTTCAGGAGAACTGGGTCAAGGCAACTGTGTGTATGAGAACTGTCAAGGCAACTTTGTGCACGAGAACTGGGTCAAGGCAACTGTCTAGCTGTTGACTTTAAAGTTTCAGAAAATAAAATGGGACTTTCAGCTGCTTGTCATGATACATTAACGTCCCCTGTTGTAGCCAAGTTTGCCTTTCAGTGCTATCAGCTCAATGTTTCAACAATTTGAGTTTATGGATAAACCAAGGTAGCCCCCATTCAGAGTTTCTTCCAGGCATCTCTTCTTGTTGTGCCACTCAATCTTCTGTCTCTCACCAAAATTTTGTATAGTTTCTCTGGGTTTGTTGGGGTGTTTCCACATTTATTACTTTCTCGTATATACGAAGTATAGAGAAACCCTTGTAATCGTGCAAAAAAAAATCAAGATTTTTACATATTTTTTACACCTCACTGATACGGAAAAACATAATTTTGCAATCTTGTCCGTATGTCTGTGTGTGTGTTTGTGTGTCTGTGTGTAAACACGATAACTGGAGTACCATTTAAGCTAGGTTGATGAAATTTCATATATAAGTATTTTATCAAAATCATAGATCCATATCAGTTTTTGAGCGATTTCCGATAACCGGAAGTGGTACTTTTTCTACTTTGAATTTTTCAAAAGCCTATAACTTGAGTTCTATTTCAGATAGATAAACGAAATTTCACATGTAAGTAAAAGATCTCATTCTCTACCTTCTTTCAAATTTTGAGTAATTTCCGTTGAATGAAAGTACTAATTTACGCTATTTCCGATTTCTCAAAAAACGCATGTAAATTTATAAAGTATAATAATATTGCGCACTATTATGCACATTTTGTTTTGGCGTTCGCTTGGTGCGCAATTCTTTTTTCTACGAGATTCTATTCTAATTTTAAAAGTTTAAGTAATTAAAAATCATGTCTATATTCCGAGTTATATAAGAATATTCGAGAAAGTTTAGGGGAGATTACTCCCGGTTTATTACTCAATAAAAGAGTGACTTGATGTCCCCACTAACCAATGGCGGAACTAGAAAAAAAGTGCTAACCCGCAAAAAAAAATATTTCTGCCCCCCCCCCTATATATATGTATATGTGTGTGTATATATAATAATATATGTTTTTTAATGCTTTTTGTATTATTAATTTTAAATACATTTCCTTTTTATACCATGCCATTCTTTTGTATGTATTTTTAAAAAAATAATAAGTAAGAGAAGCAATTGCTTTTTAATTTGTTTAGTACAAATCTAATAAAAGGAGCTAATGAGTACCCCTATTTAACTATTTAAAAAAAAGGGAAATAAGTCATGTAAGTGTTTTGAACGTTTGCCTATCTTTCACACTACAGTTCATGCATATATTTTTTTACTGTATAATATCACTGTTGTAGTAAATCTGTTTGTTATTTACAAAATAGGGCGGGGGGAGTCTGGCTTTTTGTGATGGAGGGGAGGGGGGAGGTAAAAATCGTCCAAAAAAGCATGACGTCATTTATGGAGGACCCCAAATGAGGTGTCGTCGGCCTAGAGGTGGGATTTCCTAAGCCCCAGGCGAATACCTACAGACAGGAGGTTGTACACGCCTGTGTGGCATTTGGGTGCCATGAGGAAGGGGTTGCACCAGACCTAACAAAGAACATCATCACACATGCTGCTGCTGCTACTTGGTCTCATATATATATATATATATATATATATATATATATATATATATATATATATATATATATATATATATATATTAGGTGTTTGTGTAGATGATATAGAATATGCCCATTTCCATTTTGCTAGCTTAGTAACAGTGTTACAAAACTCGAACTTTCAAACTGGTTGAGCGTAAGGTTAGTTCATTGATCCATTTGAGCCCTACATTACATAGTTAATCAGTTTAACAATGTAGATGCCATTGGTGTAGGTCTAAGTCAAAGCTTGATGTTATAATAAAACTCCATCTCTCTTTGTTTCTTTATAAAAAGGTTATAAAAGGTTTGGAAGGTCTTCTTCTGAAAATGTTTACCGGACGAATGCAAAATGATATCAACAACCGTAGATCTTCTGTTATATAGGATACATGCTGCGTATTGTGCTGTTCAGTACATAATTTGGTTGGGTGACGCTAACCTTGTCATGTTAAAATAAATAGCAGACGATTGAAAATTTTTGAAGTGAGTTTTCAATACAAGCCCAACTGACTAATTAAGGCTGTTGCAGGAGATGTCAATGAATTTTCATTTTTCTGGTTTTGCATTTTTCTCTTTGCGTTTTTTTCCATTGCGCTTTTTTTTCCCGCTCTTTTCCGTTGTGCATCTTTCGGGAACCATGTTATGTTAGTAATCAAGAACTAGAAATGTAGCCTAATATAATGATCTGCTACTCTTTTCAGCGTAGGCAGAGGCATAGCAACAGGGAGCGGGGGTACATATGTCCCTGGGCGCCGACCCTAGGAGCGCCAAAATGGGTTGGAAAAAAATTAAAAGCTCATTTTAGCTGCAGTTTTGAATTATAAATATAAAAGATATATGGGAGGGGGGGCACCAAATCAAAAGTTTGTCCCCGGGCACTGGGACGTGTCGCCACACTTGAGTCTACAATCCCCCTCACATTCCAGTTTATTTTTTTTTAACATCAATTCCTTTCTAAAATATTGAGTTCGGTCAGCATACTGAGTGTATGAATCAATTTCTATAACAATTTAGCCCTACTTAAGTAGTGTTCTTAAAGCTAAAATTCAGTTTCTATCATGACTGTTTAGGCCTAATACATGCTAAAGTGTGATGTCGCACTATCTGAACTCTCCCCTTCACAAAAAAACGAACCTCTCATCTTTGGACGATCAACTTCAGAACCAAGGTTAAATGTTCTTTCTCTCTCCTATTTATATTTTGATTAAAAAGGATAGGCCTGCTCAGAGCCGGCGTTAGGGGTACGCGGGGCCTATGGCCAACCATCCGCGCGGGGCCTTATATTTTTTTCATCGGTGTATAATTAAATAAAACATGTACAGTGAGACGTTTCTTTTTCTTCTCAACGCGAATTAATATTTATAACGATATATATGGTATTTTTAAGCTGTTTATCAATGTCGTATTAACATTAAGACACTGATATTAACAAATAATTTGTTTACTTAGAAGTGCTTTTGAAACGTTGCTTGTTTCTGTTAAGGCTTTTTGTTTGAAAAGTAAAAAATAAAACAGATATAAGTTTGATACACGCATTAAAGAGACGATGAACGTCAGCTTCAGACCTGATTTTTTTACATTAATGTTTATGAAAATCTTACCAGTACGTTCACAAACAAAGATCTACTTTTCTTGCCTTTCGTGAGGAAAACTCCATGATTATATCATCAAAGTCCAAACTGGAGGCTATGTCTTTTTCTATTGACAGAATCGACAGGCTGCAGAGCCTGTCTTGGGACATCGTTGATCTCAAATAGTTCTTGATCAACTTCAGTTTGGAGAAACTTCTTTCGGCGCTTGCCACTGTGACTGGAACTGTTAGCAAGATTCTGTAGGCGATCGCCGTATGGGGAAAGGAATCCCGAATATTCCAAATGTACTGAAGGCACTGTTAGGCTGACTTAATACCTTCGGGCACTTTGAAGCAACGTTAAATCGGTCCACAGTGGCAGGCGATAGTATCGATATTTTCTCAATTTATCGAGTGTTAACAGGGGCATTCAAAGTGTGTGGATGCCGGGGAAAATAGCAAAACATTGATAGATTTCGGAATAAGCTCGAATCGTGAAAAACACTGTTTACAGCTATAGATATCCAAATGAAATGACTCTCAAATGTAATCACGGACGCTCAGTAAGGTGGAACACTGGGGGGGGGGGGGGGGTGACAGTTGGTGGGGTGAGGTGAAGCCCGTGAAGGATAACTGTACATTTAAATCTATGGGATGCCAAACCCTAAAAAAATCAGTTCGGGTACTACGTTACTGGATCTCTGACCGCAGCCATTCAAGAGAAGGTGCGTGTTAATAGAGCGTCCGCGTATTACATTACAGATTAAGACCGCGTTCTCACAAGAGAAGGTCCGTGTCTATAATTAGAAAGTGAACCACGTGACAGCCAGCTTCATGTTATTTATGAGTTTCGCGACGGCATGCTAGGACTGCTGGTAATTTAGACGTTTTAGAAATCAGGAGAGCTTTACAATAAAACAGTCTCGGCCCGATGTATCAAACAGTATAGACTTTATAATTTGTTTAGTGTGCCTACACTATTTTAAAACAAGAATTACTATGGCCTTAACTATTATACTGAATATCCCTACACAGAGGCGTAACGAGGGGGGGGGGGCGGGGGTGCGGATCGCACCGGGTGACACCATTTAGGGGGGTGACACCAAGGCAAAAAATAGCAAAATATATAGAGAAGAGGGGGTGCAAATCGAAAGTTTGAGGTGGGGGGGGGGGTGCAAATCGAAAACTTGAGGGGGGTGCAAATCGAAAGTTTGAGGAGGGAGGGTGCAAATCGAAAATTTGAAAGTTTTCCCGTGAAGGGTCGCTACGCCTCTGGGGGGGGGGGGTGACACCATTAAGTGCCGCACCGGGTAAAACCCGACCTCGCTACGCCACTGCCCCTACAATTAATTAAAATAAACATGTGCTTATTCACTTTACGAATACCGTTAAAGTTTACCAAAATGAAAATGGACATAATTACTGTATAAATGCCCTTCAAAAATATAAAAATAAATACAAGTATAATGTATTTAAAGATGACCTGACAATATATAAAATACATATGAATATAATTACTGTATGGATGCCTATCAAACGTAGCGTGGTGAATATGCATAATTACACAAAAGATGCCCATACAATGTATAAATTATGATTTTAGGGATAAATACTCTGGATTTCCGGGGCGTGTCCCCATCCGCTCTCCCCCCTCCTCCTCCTCTGCAAGCCATCATCAGGTCACTGACTGTTTACTACAGGCACCCCCGCCTGCTCACTAAAAAAAAACGTCTTCAACGGTCCGCATACAATAGGGTATCTCTTTACCTCCCATGTCAGGTCGGGGGCTAATTCGCGACCGCCATCTCCAGTCACCTCAGGACAATTGCGAGTCGACCGTGCCAGCGATGTGTGACACAAATGTCTTCGTATCGAATAACGGTCTGTACCAGTCCATGTAGAGGATAACTCACTAACATCAGCCGTGGCCTCAGTTTTAACATTCAACAATTTCGGCCATTTAGTTGGGTTTTTTTAAATTTAATTCAGCAAAGATTATTTAAGTTTACAAACTAATTCAGGCAACAATGGCGTTGCTGAAGCGCGGGGCCCCTTCAAGCGCGGGGCCTGGGGCGACCGCCCCGTTTGCCACCCCCTAACGCCGGCTCTGGGCCTGCTAGATCTACTCAGCAGCTTGTCAGTAGAGAGGAGGGAGGGTTGTTTTTAAACTTAAAACCTACTTTTGTTAATTGGAAAGGGGGGTGTCACCCGGTGCGGTCCCCCCCCCCCCCCCCCCTCGATACGCCTCTGGTTGTGGTTCACGCCAAATGTTTACAATCGTTGTGACGGCTGTTAGGGCCAGACAATTTAGTTTGAAACTATTTTAAACTTAGGAGAGGTAACTAAGAGGTAATAGAAGGCAGCTTTTACGGGGGGGGGGGGGGGTAGGGGTTGTCGTCCTTGATATAACAACTAAATAGCGGCTCGTAAATTATATATTTTTCAATTTCGTTCGCTTGAACCTATCCATATTAAAGTACAGGATATGCCGAGCCCATTGTGTCAGTCATCCGGTTTTCAAACACGCGTGACTCATTTTAATTTTTAAGAAACAGCCTACGTCCAATCCAGCTTACTTCAAAGTTGTTTGTATCCAAAACGAGTCGAACGCGGAAGTCAGAGAAAGATGGCCGCGTTTAACTACAATTTTGCTATAATTTGCCGGGTTCCAAATGCTTTAAAGAATAGAAGTGTTGGCTCAGACCACTACCCCGATGGTATCGACATAGAAAAAGCTAAACAAGAGTATGAAACAATTAGGGAGGTGCTAAAAAATTGTGATATCAATATTATCGAACTGGTTGAAGATGAAAGTTACCCCGATTGTTGCTTCGTGGATGATACGGCTGTGGTGATTGGCAACACCGCATTGATAGCTCGACCTGGTCATACTTCTCGACAAGGAGAGGTAATACATTTGATTTGGATCTAGATCTAGAATAGATCTAAACTAGTGTAAACAGTCATAGTTAAGGTAAAATCACGATATAGCGTCGGAAATTATTGGGTAATGTTCGTTGAGTTTCGGTAACATTCGTTACTGTAAATCATAGTTTATTTGACCGGTGAAATAAAAATAAAGTCAAATGCATTAAATTAATGTTTTATCTTAATTTAATGTTTAACTGACAAAAAATTAGCAACAATTAGTAAATCTAAATATTATTAATAAAGTCGAGTGTAGTAATTAATGATTTTTTTTTAAGAAACAGAAAAAACCTGCAGAAGATTTGCGACAGCCAGCTCTAGTTCTGTTAGTAAGTAAATAGATCTAGTAAATAATAAGACGATTAGATTAACTAAAGAAAGTAGTAAGAATAACTGGAATAATGTTTAGTAGCAGCAATAATTAGCACATACACTTAAAATAATTAGAAATACAAAATAATTAGCAAAACAGTATTTAAAATGCAACTAAAATCAATCCTTGCACATTTTTAAACATTATGTATTAAAAATAATATGGCGGCAAATAAATGATGGTTTACAGTATTTTCGGTGGTTTCCGGAACGGCTCGACAGACTACGCCATGGTTTTACTGTTTTTTACTGCTGTACAGTTCCGGAATAATAACCGACGCTATATCGTGATTTTACCATAGTTAACATATAATATATAATAATAGCCCAATCTCACTCCCTTTAAATATTTCCAAACTTTAAGTTTAAAAAAGTGACTAGACTAGTGACTGCTTTAAAAAGTGGACACAACACCAAGAATAGATTTATTGTTGTTAATCTATCGCTTTAGGTACGTAAAATCGGCCGCGGCTAGTAATGTACGAAAAAGTAACCTCATTGTCAAGGCTTTAATTATTTTAATAGAAGTAGAGCAAATTACACTGTCCGGACACACACCGCGAAAAAACGCAACTTAAAACTTCCATGCGGTCTCATTCAGTAACCGCTTAACATAGGAAGGAAAAAAAAGTATCATATCTATCCGCAATCATTCTACTTTAATAATGTGTGTGTCATTTTGTATTCATACGCATAGAACTTTAGCTATTCTTGTTATAGTGACTGGGGGGTCTTAACATGTGTTCGGACACATGTAATACAATTTCAAATGTGTTCGGACACCTTTACCCGTCATCGGACAAAGCACTTTTTGTTCATTTAGAATAATTTAAAGTCAATTTAATGAATAAAAACATATATTATATGCATTTATATTGTGTTATTGATTGTTTGTGAGGTAATTTTAATAGTATAAAACCTTTTTCCCACACTCCCAAAGTTCATCCCATTCAGCCATTGCGGCTCGCGCAGTACGCTGCTAAGCCAGCCAGGTCACATGATTCCCCCTCCTCTTTCGCATTCCACTGCCTTCTTGACCTTATTTTGACCCTTTCCCTTCAATAACCAGCCCCTTTTATGCTCTAAATTCTTATTTAATAATATTTTTGTGTTGCTGTCCGGTCCCATGTAAGGTCAAAAAAGTTAGCGAACACCCCTTTTTTATTGTTCAAGCACAAAATAACCCATTAACCTTGACATTTACGATGTTCCATACATATATAGAAGCTATTTATAGTGTAACCTTTTAGCTAAGCGTTGATTGGTTCAAGTTTTGCCCCTAAGTCCAACCCTAGGTCACTTCATCCGGCTGGTGTAAAAATAGAAATGTACGTACCATGCAACGTTAAAAATTTTCTAAAAATAATTCTTGAGAGAGGAAACGGAAGTACTTGACACGGAAGTGTTCATAAATGAACAGTTTACGTGCAGGCGCCGTGGTTTCGCATGAGACATGCTAATTAAAGTTTCTATGAGCCAAAAACCGACGAAGTGTTCAGTCCCACGTAGTGTTCGGACAATGTAATTTGCTCTATATATTGTGAAATATTTGTGTCAAATATTATAGATAACTGTAGGGATTTTGGTAAAAAAACACTAATCATAATATAAAAATAAAAATTACATATTCTTGTAGAGCTCAACTATATGAAAACAAAACAAAAAAGATTTTCTGTCTAGAGTAGATTTCCTCACGCGGTCAAAGCCATATTGCGATCACATTCCCGTTTTTCGCTTCGTATAATAATTGTTTGGATGCTTTATACGAAACTACCGGTATCTGCTGTACGCATGTCCATTTCTAAATATATCCAGGTCAAATTCTTTTGTTTTCTCCTTCTGGAAGACAAGTTTTTAAATTTTTAAGTTGAGGTATGACGTCAGCCGGTGATCCCAGTTCCCCCGGATGAAAGCACTAGGTCCGGGATGAGACGAATAAAACCAACCAATCAAAGCTGTTTATAATTAGGTTAACTATAAATAGCTTCTACATATGTGTGGGACACTGTAAATACTATAGCTAAGGCTACTAAAGCAACCTGAGAGGTCAAATGGGGGTGATCGCAGCTAGGCTGACGATTCGGGTCGTTTTCCTCGCTGCGTAACCAATGACTTGAGCTAGACTAGCCTAGATCTAGATGCTCTATATTTCAAGCTAAGTCTAGAATCTGTATAGTTTATACATTATTCTGTGGTTTTAAATTATTTCGATCATCTACTTCTTCTAGAACTAGTTTGTGTCTCCATATACAAGCATATCTAAGTAAATGTTAGGTTTTGTCTTGTTAGTAATTGTTACGTCCCTTTGTTATGATTATTAAAATTGCGTCCCTTGAGTTATCACTGGGTCATTCGTGATGTGTTGTTAATAAATTTAATTAAAGTGTTTTTATTTGGTTTTGCAGTCTATTAATTAATAATACAATCAACAACACGTTTAAAGGTGTAAATTATTTATTTTAGCTATTAAAATTGGATCAAAACGTAAAAAACTACGCTTGTTACGCAACAGGAAAATGTGACCGCCGGCAAGAAAAAAAGGGGAAAAAAAGATCGCAAGCAGGCACGTCACTAAAACATGAATATCTCAAATACTATGCGTAGGAATACAAAATGACTTATAAATATTAGAGTAGAATGGCAGCGGAATAACACGGTACTTTCAGTTTGTTTCTGTGTGAAACGGGTACAAAATAGCGCCCGATGAAAATCGGGAGTTCGGATTTTTTTGCTATGTGTGACCGCGTTAGGAAATCTACTCTAGCTCAAATAGTTTTTTTTTAGCGAATTTTTTTGTGAGGGGTGGAATCCCCTTGCTTTTGCATTGGCCAATTGTGACAAGTGATGGTATACCTGAATAAATTGAGCATAGTTATTTTACTTGCAGTTGTATTTTGTTCATATTTGCAGAGTTTAACTAGAATGATATATAGAACTTGTAAATGCTATTGAAATGAATAAAAATAATACAGAACTTATATTTTTGTGTTGGCTTCCTCCCATAACCCCAAAAAAATGTGTGCTGCGCAAATATGAAAATGTTTCTAAAGCTATATTTTATATAAATACAGCAAATGAAAGAACTACAAAGTTAGAAATCTAAAGTAAATGACTTGAACACTGTTATGTGCATATAATTGCCTCATTATTTTGGGCAGGTGAAGTAGAGTCCATCTTTAAGCCATTTTGTTATAAAACTGCTGCGCAAATATGAAAATGTTTCTAAAGCCATATTTTATATAAATACAGCAAATGAAAGAACTACAAAGTTAGAAACCTAAAGTAAATGACTTGAACACTGTTATGTGCATATAATTGCCTCATTATTTTGGGCAGGTGAAGTAGAGTCCATCTTTAAGCCATTTTGTTATAAAACTGCTGCGCAAATATGAAAATGTTTCTAAAGCCATATTTTATATAAATACAACAAATGAAAGAACTACAAAGTTAGAAACCTAAAGTAAATGACTTGAACACTGTTATGTGCATATAATTGCCTCATTATTTTGGGCAGGTGAAGTAGAGTCCATCTTTAAGCCATTTTGTTATAAAACTGCTGCGCAAATATGAAAATGTTTCTAAAGTCATATTTTATATAAATACAGCAAATGAAAGAACTACAAAGTTAGAAATCTAAAGTAAATGACTTGAACACTGTAATGTGTCTATAACTGCCTTGTTATTTTGGGCAGGTGAAGTAGAGTCCATATAAAAGCCATTTTGTAATAAGTGAAATGAAGTTATCAGATCAATGTTTTTATGTGTGAATTGTGTATGGATTCTGATTTTCAGCATATAACTATATCTAAGGGTAAGTGGAACTTGAATACTTAAAATTACAGTTAGCACAATGCTAGTGTATAGCAACAGACAGGTAACCTAGATCTAGGTCTGACTCTTGTCAGTCTAGTCTGACAAAATTGGATTTTAGGAAAAACATATTCTGCAAAACTAGAACTAGAGCTGAAAAAATTAAAGATGGGTATGTAAATATATTTTGAAATAAAAAAATTAGATTTGTTTGCACATGCCATAAGAATGCTGTTATTAGTTGATCAAACTTAAAGGCCGGAAGATCGGGATGAAAAAATATAACAATGGTGGCAGCGTGACCTACATACAGTGACTACGTTCGGAGCAGTATAACTAATGTCGGAGTCAAAATATCCAAAAACAAATTTCATTTCCACATACTTAAGATATGTCTGAACAGTAATCTACTCTCACCTAGAATAATCTTTTTAAAAATCGTGATTCCAACGTATTTGAAACTAGCCTTCATACAGGGGGAAGACTAAAGCAGAGACAGCGTGCAATCAGATCGCTAAGCCATCAAAACAATGGGAAAACCATTCTACTTTTCATTTAACATTAGGAAATGACCTTTTAAACTTAATTAATTACCATAAATTAAAAACTTATTAGTATGCAAAACCAAATCTCGTGCGCCCGGTATCAGAAAGTAATGGGCGATTTCGGGTCATGTTTTTACCGCGATCTCGGCCGATACCGACAACCCTAATAACTGAATAATAAAAATTAATAAACCAAAATCAATTGCTGAAAATATCAATATAGGCCAGAAATTAACTAAACACTCATTAAACAGCAGTGTTTGAGAGCAAGATTTGCTATATAAACAGCTGCCATTTGTAAAATAGAGTGGCTTCCCCTGAATCTTCTGCTATAAGTTTAACAAAATAAAACTTAAACATTTGTATTTTAAAAATTGTCGGAAGTTATGCTTCCGGTCCGGACGCCATATTGTTGTTAGCAACTGACCACGCCTCCAAGTTAGCAAGTAATACTAGACTATGTTTTTTCAAAACATAAACCCTCCTCAAAATGTGAAATAATTATTTAAATTTAAGGAGTCACCTGTTTTTCACATTACTAGTCGCAGGCGATTTTATGTACCTAAAATGATTACCTTATTGTCTTATTCTAATCATCCACAATTTATATTTTTATCACAGAAAATGGCAGAACTAATACTAGGTCTTGAAGTTTTAAAAAAATAATTTTATTCAAAAACTTTACTGGCAAAGATTTGAGAACAAATTACTAAAATGTGGGGTTTTTAGAATATTGATCACTCACTGAGTTCCTGTACAGCCAAACAATGTTTGTCTTACAAAAGCACAACTTTAGTTTTAAGTTATGTTTGACAAAAAAATAGAAATGTAGCCAAAACTCAAAAACTTATTTTCAAGTTCTCTGGATTTGCAACTTTTAAACAGGGTTCCCACAGATCTGGGGAAATTTTAAGATATAATTTCCCGGCCAGGAAATCCGGTGAATAGTCTGGAAAATTTCATCCCCCAACTATCGCTAGATTTGGACTAAACATGAGCCTAGCCTTATGTTGTCTCACCAGTTCTCATGGCTTAGAGTTAAGACATACAGAAGTAGTCTCGTGGTATTGGAGCAAACTATAATCACCCACGATTTGCGATACTTGCTACAATTTCCTATTTTATTTAGGGGTGCCACTTTTCCGTATTATCCCTTTCCCGGTTAGCAGAGTTTGACTTTTAAAATGGCCGGGTTTGAAGTTAGAAAACAAAACAAGACTTTTGATATATAATTCTAGAAATTATTTTTTTTGTTATTAAGACTCGTGAGCCTTTTTAAAGTTGAAACGCATTTCTTTAAATGAGGTCATGCCAAATAAATCTCAGCAGTGGTAGTAAATTTGCTGGGACAATAGTTGACATGGAATAAATGGCAAATTATTTTTTTAAGGTTGGTGAAATTCGAAAAGTTCTGAAAGGAGATTTGCGAATGAATGTGGTTGAAATACAAAATGCTAAAGCCACATTAGATGGAGGAGATGTCTTGTTCACAGGTATGCACAAAATCTCTTTTTTATTGAACTAGATGTCATAAGTGTAATATACACTTTTAGATAAGTCAGTGGCAGGTTGTACCACCTGATGTTTGTTTGTACCACCTGATGTTTGTTTGTACCACCTGATGTTTGTCTGTACCACCTGATGTTTGTACCACCTGATGTTAGTTTGTACCACCAGATGTCTGTACCACCTGATGTTTGTTTGTACCACCTGATGTTTGTCTGTACCACCTGATGTTTGTACCACCTGATGTTAGTTTGTACCACCAGATGTCTGTACCACCTGATGTTTGTTTGTACCACCTGATGTTTGTTTGTACCACCTGATAATTGTTTGTACCACCTGATAATTGTTTGTACCACCTGATAATTGTTTGTACCACCTGATAATTGTTTGTACCACCTGATAATTGTTTGTACCACCTGATGTCTGTACCACCTGATGTCTGTTTGTACCACCTGATGTTTGTTTGTACCACCTGATGTTTGTACCACCTGATAATTGTTTGTAACACCTGATGTTTGTTTGTACCACCTGATGTTTGTTTGTACCACCTGATGTTTGTCTGTACCACCTGATGTTTGTTTGTACCACCTGATGTTTGTCTGTACCACCTGATGTTTGTACCACCTGATGTTAGTTTGTACCACCAGATGTCTGTACCACCTGATGTTTGTTTGTACCACCTGATAATTGTTTGTACCACCTGATAATTGTTTGTACCACCTGATAATTGTTTGTACCACCTGATAATTGTTTGTACCACCTGATGTCTGTACCACCTGATGTCTGTTTGTACCACCTGATGTTTGTTTGTACCACCTGATGTTTGTTTGTACCACCTGATGTTTGTCTGTACCACCTGATGTTTGTTTGTACCACCTGATGTTTGTTTGTACCACCTGATGTTTGTATGTACCACCTGATGTTTGTATGTACCACCTGATGTTTGTATGTACCACCTGATGTTAGTTTGTACCACCTGATGTTTGTTTGTACCACCTGATGTTTGTTTGTACCACCTGATGTTTGTATGTACCACCTGATGTTTGTATGTACCACCTGATGTTTGTATGTACCACCTGATGTTAGTTTGTACCACCTGATGTTTGTTTGTACCACCTGATGTTTGTCTGTACAACCTGATGTTTGTTTGTACCACCTGATGTTTGTTTGTACCACCTGATGTTTGTCTGTACCACCTGATGTTTGTTTGTACCACCTGATGTTTGTTTGTACCACCTGATGTTTGTCTGTACCACCTGATGTTTGTTTGTAACACCTGATGTTTGTCTGTACCACCTGATGTTTGTCTGTACCACCTGATGTTTGTTTGTACCACCTGATGTTTGTTTGTACCACCTGATGTTTGTCTGTACCACCTGATGTTTGTTTGTAACACCTGATGTTTGTCTGTACCACCTGATGTTTGTCTGTACCACCTGATGTTTGTTTGTACCACCTGATGTTTGTATGTACCACCTGATGTTTGTATGTACCACCTGATGTTTGTATGTACCACCTGATGTTAGTTTGTACCACCTGATGTTAGTTTGTACCACCTGATGTTTGTTTGTACCACCTGATGTTTGTCTGTACCACCTGATGTCTGTTTGTACCACCTGATGTTTGTTTGTACCACCTGATGTTTGTTTGTAACACCTGATGTTTGTTTGTAACACCTGATGTTTGTTTGTACCACCTGATGTTTGTTTGTACCACCTGATGTCTGTTTGTATACCATACCTCTCCACCAGACTGTTGTAGGCAGCTCTCTATATTTGCACCTATTTAAGCCCTGCAGCCTTACCTCTTCCTCTACTTCTCCAGTATTTCCCTGGCTGGCCTACTTTCTTCAGAAGATTCCAGTCAAATGCTTTCCCAGCGAAGTTACCCTATCCTCTTCCCTTGTCAGGGTATGCCCAATATTTGGGCACAAAATAGCAGTTTTATTGTGACTAAAAGTCTGTCAGCCAATGTGTGTCTTACTTGTCCCCCCTGTGTTGCAGGTAAAGAGATCTTCGTGGGGGTGGGGAAGAGGACAAATGACTTTGGAGCTCAGGCTGTGGCTGAAGCTTTCCCTGAGTATGCCGTGTCCAAGGTCAACTTTGCCAAATGCGAGGCTCTCCATCTCAAGGACGTCTTCAACATGGCTGGCCGTAATGTCATGGCCGTGGCCCCTGGCCCAGACGTACAGGCAGTTCTTAGAGTAGGTGCAAACTTTTTAAAACCATTTAATAGATGATCGTTAATGGCTAATTGTTACCTGTATGTCATGTGTTTTTTTTACCTCAGCAAATGCAGGATGTGGCAGACTACCCATACCATGTCATGCAGATGGACTCTAGGATGGCCACAGACATGCTCTATGTCAATGGTCATTTGATACATCATGTCCGCAATGAGATGGGGGACAAGAGTTACGGAGTAAGATTTTTTTTTTTGGAGCAGATCTACTTTTCTAGTGTCCACATTTTATGTTAGATACATTGTTGTCATCAACTCAATAGAGGCGACCGTAAAAATAATAAAAAATAAAAAGCCTAAAAATAATTCAGAAATTTAATATTTTTAGAATCGATGTTATAAAATATGCAAATCCAGAGAACTTAAAAATAATTTGTTGAGTTTAAGGGTACATATCTATTTATTTTCATCAAGCCTAAGTTATAACCAGATGTTTCACTTTCCTTAGAGAAATATTGATTGGCTGCACAGGAACTCCGTGATCGATATCTATTTGTTTACAAAACTTTGCAGATAGTTTTTAAATATCAATGCAAATTTAAATCCCATGACCTAGTTTTCCTTTTTTTTTTTTCACTTGCAATGTGTACAATAAATTTTATGTTCGCCTATGGAATAGCAGGATGCCATTGTTTGTTTCGCCATTTACACTTGAAAACCTATTAGTTTTTGCTTTTTTTTTTAAATTTTTATTCACTTACTGAAAATATTAAAAACATCAAATACATCCAATCTAGTAAAGTCCGAAAAAACCAGACAGGATGTTATAACCATATTAATTTTAACTACGCTGTGCATGATTTTAAAAATATTTAATTGGCCTTTACCCGGTCGCCTCCATTAATAATACTATGAAAATGTGGATAATAGGACAGCACCAAGCACAAGGTTTAAATGATTGCTATTTTTATCTAAGACATAATCTCTTGTAAAACCTTTTAATCCCAACTATTTTAATCTGAAAAAAATAACTTGTTACTTTGGTTGATAAAGTTTGAAAAGCTTTGACTTATTAGCCTAATTAGAGATTTCTACCCATTGATCATTGCAGATGTAGGTTAGTCAGTTGGTTTCGTCTAGCTTAAAGTACTATGCTAAAACTCACAAGTCATATAATGAACAATTTTAAATACAAGAAGTTCACTAATTCATGTTGGCTATAAATACATTTGCACTTGATTTGCGAATATTTAATAGGACTAAATCTAAAGCACAAAAATTGAGCATTATTTTTGGTAGTAACTTGTAAGCCTTGTGCACATTTCCATTGGTAGTAAGACCTGTGCATGTTTCCAAATAATATTTTATATAAGACTGTAGCACTTATTTAATTTCCAAATCACTTTTTGAAATAAGACTATGGCATGTATTTCATACCTTCTGCACTGCAACAGTCACACATTCAGCAGTAGGCCTACAATGTGTAATAATACAGTCACACATTCAACATTTGTAGGACAATACTATTGGTTTGCATGTTGTTGTTTTCTGATTCATCATGTATCATTATATTATATATCAATTTTAAAAATGTGCAAATTGTGATTCATCACTGGATGCTAATCAAAAATCATATAATCCCTAAATAGTTTCCTAACTTATGTATTCTCTCTACTGATGCAGTGCTTTTCAATCAGTCACATTTTACTGAATATGTTGTTTAAGCCTGTTACGTCTACATTCACTGAATACGTTGTTTATGCCTGTTACGTCCACTACTTGTATGCATCTGTTGGAAGACCTTGGAAGATTTCTCACCTGGGTGACATGTAACTCAAGCATGTCTTGACCACTTTAAATCCACTGGATGGAATACACTGAGTGGATGAGATTGAACTCAAGCATGTCGTATCCATATTTAATCCACCTGATATAAGCCAGTGTCACCGCCTGAAAACATGCATGCTGGAGATGTGTACTCACAATGTCTAATGGTATCATTGCTGACCTAGATGCTGGACCAGTCCATTGACCCTGAGGTGCAGCGCACAGAGGTGCTGATGAACCAGCTGACATTTGAAGGTCGGGGTGTCAGCGCGCTGGCTTTGTTGTGCCTCAAGTTGGACACCTATACATGCCTTATCCACAGTTAGTAAGTCAGACAGCCGGATGGCATGCCTCATCCAGTTAGTAAGTCAGACAGCCGGATGGCTTGCCCTCATCCTGTTCAGAACATACATTTCCACTCCAGTTTCTGTGTACATATTTTAAATACCCAGTTCTTGTATACATGTTGCAGATGACCCAGTTCTTGTGTGCGTCTTGCAGATGTGCTGCTTTATTTTGGACAGCTGCTGTCATGAAAACTATGTTTTTGTATGATGTGTTAAAAATGTGTTTACCTGGTGTACTTGGTATCATCTGTTTTCTCCTATGTGTGCTAGTATAAATAAAAGTTTGAATTTGTTTACTTGCTGTGCTCAAGATCTAAAGTTTGCTTTTGATCCCACAGACGCTGGATGAAAAGATCCTCTGGCCCAGACACCATGTTCAAATGACAGAGCTTGCCAAAGTTGGTGGCACCATAGGCAGCTTGGCTATTCTAATTACCAGAACACGCACACCTAAACGTATCATTAGCAACATCCAAGATGATGATCTAGGCTATTTCACTATGTGGAGACGGTCAGAGCAACATAATTAGACAGTTTTTAGTATCCTAGTTAAAACTTTACATTTAGGGATGAGCTTGTCTACTCAAATATTTTAAAAGGATGTAAAATGATTGTTGTCAAAGACATTTAGACTTGCATTCTAGATGTTTACCTGTGTGTCAGATTCAGCTGTTTTTTTCTTCAACCTGTTCAGCTAATTGGTCCTGCCAACAGACATCTTTGACTGCCATAATTATTTCTTCTTTTAAAATATGTAAATACAAATATTAAAAACTACATAGATCTAGCTTTTTCTCATACCTTGTCATAAATTTAATGCTTAAAATTTTGTGCAAAAAAAAAATGCACCAATAGGCAAGGTAACAAGCTGTGTGGGTTTCAATTACATTCCTTTATACTTCCAGCCCAACTATCATACCTTCTCCTAATTGGCATCTCTTTGTCCCAAACAAGAATCTGCTTAATTTTACTGTGGTGTTTCATTTGTTACTTAGTCAACAAAATAATCTTAGAAACAGCATCACTTGTTGCTGTTCTGATGTCTCGGCGCCATCCTTGTAGCATAGTAATATGTTAACTGATCCATTTCTAATTTTGCCTTCCTTTATTGCTTCATATATCCAATTTTATATTTTAGACTACTTTTATGTAAAAATGATTGTTTATATATACTTTTAGTTTTTCAAAAAGAAAATATTCATTCCCTATTAATTGTATTTTTGTTGTCTAATAATTTTTCTTAGCTAAAACTGGTTTTTTACTGTAGTTTAGGAACAAAATATATATTTTTGCTGTAAAGCAAGACGCATTCCATCTTACACTTTGAACCTTACAATACAAGTTTCACCATGGATACAAAAAATTTCATCATACCAAGTTATGTGTGCCTTATCCCTAAAGCACAGATTAAAATAGCATTTTATGTTAGTAATAGATCTTGGAAAACTTTGATTATTTGTCTGCTTCCAATGAAACTTCATATCATATGTTAAAGATAATATTTTGCTTTCAATTAAAGCTTCTGAAATAAACTTGAAAACTTTTCATGTTGTGACTTCACTCTATCAGGGCAGCAGCTGGTGGTTTACTCTTAAATTACTACATAAATGACAAGTTGAGAGAGTAGGGGGTGTGAAATAAAAATTACAGCCAGTTATCACTGAAGTTGGATGAATCCAACATTTATTGAGCTGTACACAGAAAAGTAACAAAAATAAAACTACCATCAATATTCTGATGCATGCAAGTATTTCACTCCTATTACACTACATGTACACTTATAGAATACAGCCACACTACACGTTTACCTCTCACACTGCACAGCAGTTTCACTGGATAACATTCATCAAATGTACAATATAATTCAACAACTTGTCAACTCATGACTGCAGTTACAAAATTGTTTTTTTTAAACCTATGGTATGATTATGTAGTTTACAAGACAAAACTGAGATTGTTAACACTTTATGCATACAAAACCCAGCCAAAAAATTAGACTAAAAATTTTGTTGTTTTCATTTCAATGTCATGCTGAGGTAGAATGTAGCTCCAATCACTTTTTTGCTAAATCTCTCACCTCATACTAAGGATGTACTGTCCAGCCTCTAATAAATTTAATAGAGGATATTTTTGTTCTTGATACAAATATCATTTATACTGAATACCATGACTATGGGGCAGCACATTTTGCAATCACTGGTGATTATACACAAAGTGTGATCTGTACAATTAGATAATTTACATGTTGAAGATGACACACACAACATACAGAAAACTAAATATAAATTATTTTGTAAATTAACATGTACAAAAAAATAAATTGAATTGGCACAACATGACAAGTATTTGTTTGGACTAATCTAGCATCTCATGAAAATAGAATAACACTGCCATATACAAATATTTGTAAATTTAAAAGGTTGGACTAACAGGAACCACATTGAAGCAAAGGCTGTTTTGTATTTACTGAAAATTAACTATGAAATGAACACAATTGTTAAATCATAAGTTGTATTAGGCTTGAAATATTTTTCAATTAATGTGTTTGAAAATTTAGTATTTAGTCTGGTAATGCATATCCAAGGTAAAATTTTAATAATTTATAATGCTTTAAAAAACCTGGATAAAACTTTTAAAGCTGAGATTATATATATTGAATTATGATACAGTTATTTACACTCTAGTTGCATCCAACTTTTCCAATGTCATTTATTTCTGATTCAATACAATAAGCAAGTCTGATCTAGATATTACTTGATAGATGATGAACATAAGATTCCAATCAAAGAGAAACCAGCACTCAAGCTCTTTAGGCAATGTGATAGACAAGTGGAAGATCCTTGTAACACATGTACAAATTCATTATTTACAATGGGGCAACAGCTTTGTAAACACAAGAAACCACAACTGGGGAAAATGTGCAAAATCCTATTTCCCCCATAAAACCATACAGATTTACATGTAATTGTTACCATTGCCTTATTTTGCTATGGTAGACAAGTTTTAAATTAATAGCAAAACATACAAGAATGGTTAGCTGAAGACTTACACTAGAAAAAGTAAAGAGCCACCAACCACAACAAAGCAGCAACAGAAAATTATTTCATCAGTATATTTGGTCCCTTTAGGATCTTAAATGTGGTGTCTGTGTCTATGCTGAAAATGCTATTTAATATTTTAACAGATTAATGTAATCTGTAGTTTTTAAAATACAGGATTTTTTTTTATATTAGTCATGTTAATCCTAGATGGAAAATGTATCCAAGTAAAAAAAACTTTTAAATTGTTACATCACCACTTTGCAATGAGGGACTTACACTTTTTAAAATAGTTCCTAAAAGAATAAGCAGCTGTTTTCAATAAAGGGGCTCCCCAAACTAGTGCCAGGGGAGATGACAATATGTTTCCAATTCAAATTTCAGTTTTATCCTGGACATTTTCATAACCTATTTAAGTGTTTTAATACTATTTTTCAAGTATATATCACTTCTTCCACCACACTTAAAGGAAGAGCAACTCTTTTTATACAAGGTCTTCTGAAAAGAGTGGATCAAGTACAAAAGACAATTAGTAGCAGCATAATTAAGTATATCTTTTTTTTAATGCTTCAAAAGCTCAGGGTCATAAAAAAAATATGGGGAGTTCACTAGAATAGAGACCTATTTACTAATTAATATTAGCAAAATTAGGTCATCCTTATAACAGAAACAAGTTTTTTAAGTCAGCTGCACCTTGAAATGAGAGCAATGTAGGTTAAAATAATTATGTTTTTAACTGTTAAGATTGTCACAAAAGGAGGCACCATAGTCCAAGTAATAAAAATTGCACAATCATCAGAATAGAAATGTGTACCATGACTTATGAGATGATTTCTTGATATGTTACATTTACTACAAGTTCATTGACATTCATATAGAAAAGATGCATATCCAAGATATAAAGGTTAGCTTCTTAAAATTCACACAACAGCTGCAAATCTGGCTCAATTATTGTAGACTTAATGCCTTGGGTTGGTTGCTATCACACCCTGTTTTGATAAGAAGCTTCAAATGATGCCATCAAATCATTCTGTGCATTCATGTCAATTCTGTTTGCAGTCTGAAATTGTTAAAATAAAATGTTTTCAACCTCTGCTGCAATAACAGTTTGACATGCTCTTACAGCTATATATACTTTTAGCCTACTATTCCATCAGCCCTGGAAATGTTACGTTAGTTTCCTCCTTCCCACAGATACAACCATGTTACATAAATTTGACTAAAAATTTTTTTTAAATTGATTATGACATGTAGAGAATTATTGGTGCATTATTGAAAAATTAATAAGAAATTTAACGACAATGTTCTTTGAACATTAAGCTGTCAGCATCTTAAGTTAGATAAAAACTTCCTGTGCAGTAACAGATTCCAGTTAGAAATGTTTATACCTAGTTTTAAATATTTTATTATAATCTAACAATTTTATTTCAACTTCTGCCAAAAATGGTTTGGCCAAGCAATGTTTTTTTCAGTGACAAGGGTGAGATACTGGATACAGCTCGTAACATTTTACACATTTTTAAAACGAGGTAAATTAGACATTTTATGTTATCGTAACTTTAGCATATGATAATCAGCTATTAACTTAGATATTAACGAGATGTAAAAAATATTTGAATACAGATCTATCTAGGGTAAAAGCGGTTCAAAATTCAGAATGTAAGGCAACAGGCTAAGATAGGAACTGCTATGTACAAGGCTAGGCACGAGGGGAGGTAAATGGAAAAGAACACTCCTAGTGCTGTAAGGATTAAAGTCAAATGATCTCTAAGTATGAACAAATATTAAATAAAACAAAACCAGTTCAGTGCTTGTGTTGTTACTCAACACCAATTATGCTAGTGGTAAAAAGGGTTTTAAGTATCATACTAACCCAGGGGTCAGCAACCTTTTGAAGCGGAAGAGTCAAAAGTTACAATTTTCAAAATTTCCCTGGTTTTAAAGAGCCACTAACATTTTTTAATTTCAAATATTTTATTTTTTTATTAAGATTATTAGTATTTGTGCAAGGAGCTGGAGAGCCGTATCTCGATATCAAAAGAGTCGCATGCGGCTCGCGCGGCGCAGGTTGCAGACCCCTGTACTAACCATACTACCAACACACCCAGTAACACTAATTAGTTATTCTTAGGTTTACTTACAGCTTCTCTTCTCATTTGAGCAGCTTTCCTCATCTGATCAATTCGCTCTCTCTTTTTCCTCTCTTCTTCAGCTTTATCTTCTTCAAGCTTACGCTTGCGAGCAGCTTCAATGCCTTCTTGTTCTTCTAACTCTCTGTATAATTAATAAAACAATATTTTCAATATGACATTTTCCCAAAGCATTATAGAATATTCAGGAGTACTATACATTTTTAAGTACCTTCTGAAATTTTCATTTCCCAAATTTTATGAATCCTGAAAACTACAATACAAAATTATTAAACTAATTTTTTTTTTACTCTGTAACATTCACAGGGGGTGCCACTCCTTTTTTAAAGTGATTGCTACACCATTTTGGATTTTGCCTTCTACATAAAATCCCAAATCTTAATGAATTGAAAGTATATTTAAAAAATGCAATCTACATGGCTTTTTAAAAAATAAATAAATCCTTTAATTTTTAAGCCCTATGGTGGAAGTAGGCAGTCCTGATCACATTTGATTTTAAACATGCAATTATTTTATAATGCTTGATTTTTAATTCACATTTTAAAAATAAATGATTAACAAAGGGTAAATAATCTGAGACTTGGGCTTTGTTGGTAAATAAAAATTATTACAATTTAGGACTCAAATGTTTACATAACCTATTGATCAAAGAGTCTTTTTAGTAAAAAGATAATTTTTGCTATTGTTAAAAAGAACATACCTTTTTTTCTCTTCCTCTATTCTTTGTTTCTCTTTAGCTTGTTTTTGTTTCTGCTCTTCAAATTTCTTGAGGTAAGTTTCTTTTTGGGTCTTAATCTCACTCATTTTTTTAAACTGTTGAAAAGACGCAGCTAAAGTGTTCCAAGACTGGGCATTGTTCATCTCTCCCTGCAGAAAAGTTCACATAGCTTTTATGACTTTTCCCTAGATTCAAGTATATCAAAAAGAATGGTTTATGTCTAATTTAGCTTTTATTACCCTGCTAGCTACTTGAGGAACAGTTGGAACAACAGGTGTTTTATTTTCAACATCATTGGACTTGATAGAATTGTTCTGGTGGTTAGAGCCAATACCATAAGTTACACCCACACCACTTGCTGCTGAAATAAACAATTTAAATGTCACCTCTCAGATACTTATCCAATCATGTTTTATTTGTTAACTTTACACCTTGACGTAATAAACTTTATTTTCATTAACTGGATTACGCATGTAGTAAACAACGAGTAATAAAAAAATCAGTTCAGGGATGTGACCAGACCATGAAAATTTGTATTTGGAGTATTTTATCTAAAAATCATTTAGCATTCCATTGGTAACAAATTTATATTTCTATCTTTAATAGGAGAAGAGAAAATTTTCTATTTAAATATATGTTATTATAAGCTCTGAAAAATGAAGCAAGTGTGAAACAAAAATGAAAAATGTATATATTTTTTTTGCAAAGCGGTTTTAAAATTATAATAAATAATGAAACAGGTGGTTCTTTTATGTAAATTTTCATTAATAATTGTGCATGCTTGTTTCTGTTTGATGGTAGGATTTAGTTTAAAAAAGTACATTTTTACTATGACTAATTATATATTTGCCCCAATGCTACATAGTAAATAGCCTAGATTTTGATCAATTGTTATTTCAAAGTTTTAGTTCAACTAGGTACTCCAAACTGATTTTTCAAATCAGTCACACAATAATGGCTTTAGTTGTTTTTTTTGCATAGTACTAATGATTAGAAGAATGTGAATACCAAATTTATGTCTGTAGGATGAAAGTTACACGCTTTAGAAAAGGGAGTTTTTTTTAAAATATCTTTTCCTGCCTCATTGAGGACCTGACTTAAGCACTAATTATCTCAAAAACTATAAAAGCTGTACCCATTCTGTAACTTAATTCTCTAACGTAAGTAGATCGACTGGAGACCCAATTTTTTTTCAAACCATTATCACAAGACTGACATAGAAATGTTGTCTTAGAAATCATACTTCACCAAATTTCATTAAAATTTTGAACGGAAAAAGTGAAAAATATAAAATGAGAAAATGAAAGTAGCAGAGGAAAATTGCAGCTGAAACTGAAAAAAAAATATCCGATTTCTGCTAAAAATAATAAAAGGCACATCCCTGAATCAGAAAACTAACTCACAAACTGTTGCTCCAGGGGGTGCTGGTGGAGCAGCTTTGGGCGGACTAGGACATGGGCTTGAATCTTCATCACTTAAAGAAAATCTCATTTCATTGTCCAATTTTCTTGGCAGAGATGTTCCTTTTATTCCCGATCCAAGTCTAGGTCGTTGCTGTTGAGATTGTTGTTCAGTCTGACTTGGAGTCAAACCTTCCTTAGATGGTCTTCTTCCAGGTAAACTTGCAGCTGGCGTGCTTTCTAGTCCTGGCATAGCAGCAAATGGACGATCCACTGCACCAGATACTGGAGTACTAGTCATGGGAACTAGGAATAATTAACTTAGTTTTAGAGTTTTGAACAGACATTTGACTACAAAATTCATGGAATAAAAAATAAATATTTATAGTAAAATATCTGAATCTACTATTGCTGAAAAAAAATCTTTAAAAAACAGTAAAATATTCTAAAAAGATAGAAAAAGTAAATGATTCAAAGCTTTTAAAAATCTTAGAGAAAACAAAAATTGTTAAGAATTAAGGTGATAATTAAATTATTATTGTTTAATGAAGATAAAAGAAACATACTGCTGGGTCTTGGCTTTGGTGTTGCTACTGAAATGGGCTGTTTCATAGGCTGAGCAGGCATTGCATGTGTTATACTTCTGCTTAACGAGTTAGCTGAGGAAGATTTTGATCAAGTCCATCATGAAGTATGCAAAAATTCAATCATTTTTTTTTAATATAAAAAAA
The DNA here is from genome assembly GCF_028476545.2 of Physella acuta. Taxonomy (NCBI): domain Eukaryota; kingdom Metazoa; phylum Mollusca; class Gastropoda; family Physidae; genus Physella; species Physella acuta. The sequence goes on from NW_026731794.1 coordinate 278,767, forward strand.
ATCATGTTAAGACCTAGATCAAGGGATTTTATTTCTGCTTTCAAAAATGTAAAAAAAGAAATGCTAATATTAGATATTTAAATAAAATTGCTTGTAGAATGTGCTCGCCCTGTTGCATCTTAGGTCTCACAGTCAACACAATCATGAATCAAATATTCTAGGTCTGCACAATAGCACCCCCCCCCCGTCTTTTTTTATTAGGAGAAAGCAGAGTTCTGTAAGAACGGAAAAATTACAACCCTGTTAAAGATAATCCTTTAAACAACCACATTGGTGAAGTTATATATAAGGCACAGCCAAGCTGTAGCACATAAATGACGTCACATTAGAGCAGAATTTTACCCTGACCAATAATCATTAATAACTAGACAGCCACACAAAAACGGCATCAAAAGTTCGTTCAACAGCCCCACCCATCTCTCCAATAATTTTTTTTTCAGGATTGCCTAGAACTTCTGACTCGCTTTTGATGAAAAATAGTAAAATTGCGAGGTACTCTTTGTTCACACAGCCATAGTATGTTTTAAGCCGTAACCTACACAAACCCCCAAATGGTGTGGGCCATTTACTGAGTGGACGGAAAGCTTCTGTAATACACGCAAAACAGTCAAAAAACAGGACGGATAAAAAAAGGAAAAATGGATTAGCTGCAATTTCTGAAATTTTTTTTTTCAAAAAAAAAAAAAAAAAAAAGCCAGCCAGTGGAAAAATATTGAAGTTTTTTTCTGTATGAAAATCCTCCTCATGGAGATGTATTTTTGTAATAAGTGTAAATACATTCAAAACAAATGATTTTTAGTAGCTAGGAACACCCACTAATAATTATCAAATATTCATTACATAAATTCTGGCTTTCAATAATACATAACAGATTTTGGATGATTCTACTTATGTCCTCCACACTAGACATGATCATATTTACTTATTTGGGAAACTTCTATATAAATAAAAAAAAACTGCTCTACTTACCACCAGAGTTTAAGGGTGAAGTGTTAGAATTGCTGGAAAAGCTCATATTGGAGGTATTGAAAATGTCTGTAACACCAACTGAAGCATTCAATAATGCATGAGTCTCACTTTTTGCAACATGAACACCAGAGACTGAAGAAGCAGTTGTTTGGACAGGCTGAACTTTAGGGAATGCATTAGGAATCACAGGTGAAGTGACATTTATTGGTGGAGATACACCTCTGCTGTTTGTGGCTCCAACAGAGATCTTGGATTGTGGACTAGACTACAGAAAATAAGATGACAAGATTTATAACCCACATCCTAGGTAGCTTTATTAACCTTTAAATTAGTTAACCTTTAAAAGGTTATTTCTCACCTTCATTGCTGGGTGAACTTTTTTGGAGGTAACTTTTTGTTTCTTCTTAGGTGATTCTGTAAGATACCAATGGCATCATGATAATAACTTTATTCCACTAACAGAATTCTTATAAAAAAAATTGATCTGTTATTGGCTATTTAATAACAGGATAACCTTGATGTATCCATCTGAGTTTTCTAACTGATCTGAAGTCTTAAATAAATAAAAAAAACTTAGGCACAGCTTTATGCTGTTTACTAATTTATCAAGTAGTGCACAAGCTGCGAAATACACTTGTTCTTAAAGTGTTCTCTACTGGTTATTCATTTGATTAAAATTATTTTATATTAAAATCTTAAATGTTTGATAGACTAGTTACAAGCAGTAAGCTTTAATATTAAAATATTGAAACTGAAGGGTTCACCCAACGAACAATACAAAATGGTTCTCTTAAAACTAATTTATGGATTCAACAAACTTGGTGTGCTTGTCTGAAAATTGTTATTGAAACTAGTCAAGTACACCCAAATGTCCCTGAGATTGTTTAGTGGTACAATCTGATGTGCTGGTATGTGCCAGTATAGTACATTAATGTACAAGAGTTGATTGTAATGAGATCTTAAAGATACAGACAGACTGAAGAAATAAATTTCATTTCCAACAGAATTTGTTTTAGCACTAGCTGTTAATTTTCTCCAGGCAATATAATAAGGGAAATTAAAAGCCATTAAAATGTCTGCAGATGAATTGGGCTTGATTTGATTGATATATAAAAAAAGTAGTTCCAACAACTTTTTTTCTTTGGGTACTTTAAAGAAAAATTTTATAGAAATAGTATAAGGTGTACTTTTTTTTGTTTTCCCAGGATAAGTATTTTTAATTGATTTTTGTGATGACCACACTATCACTTCATAGGGAGAGATCAAGAGACAAGTGATCTTTTTATGGTTTTCACACACACCCAGACTACATTATGCGTAACTGGTTATGGATTTTGACTGTTTAAAAATTATAATACTTTTTTCCTATCTTATGACAATTTCCAGTTCCTGGTCCTATTTTACATGCAATTAGTTGTACAAATGTACTTAGCATTCATGTGTAATAGTTCCTGTCAGGGTGGAACCTAGGAGTGTGCTAGTTGTCTATTGTGTGAACTTATAAACCCACAAATGGTTTGTGGCTAATGAATGTTGTATTATTTATTGAAAGACTGATATCTTCTAATCTACTTTTCATAAGTACCACAAAAGGTGAAATAATTTTTGTTTTGAGACTTTTCGAGCTAACTTAAACTTCAAATCTAGACTAAAAACAAAGTGGGAGTGATCTCCCAAAACTTTCTCCTATACTCTTAAATAACAAAAGGCAGAGCCCCCCCCCCCCCCCCCCCCCCGTTTACAGGTAGCATGTGACGTCCCATGTGTATGCGCAGCATTTGTGCAGATATTCCTTCAGCAGAATGCGCGGGTGGTAGTAGCATGTCCCTTGTATATGCGTCAAACTGGCCTACCAGTTTTATTTTTTTGATTGGGAGACAAATTTTCAAAACAAAACCTGTGATTCACTTAATCAATGAACCTCAAGTACATGAACACCTGACATAGCAAACAGTAAATAGTAAACAATTCAGTGCGAACGTGATTTTCAATGTTTTTAAATATATAGCCTACAATACTACATTTTTTTAATTTAGGAACTTATTAAAGTTTTAATTATCTTACTTTTAAATATCTTTGTCCCTACTTTTGTTTTAGAAAGATAAATACTAAAATAGTAAATGTGAACTTTCTTTACATACGGTTGCATGTATACTGCATTGCACCACTGTTGAACCTGCTAAAATAACATTGGGAGTCTAGTCTAATTGCATTTTAATTTTTACCTTATTAACACCTTTTTTAAAAATATTGACTTTTACAATGTAACAATGTTACTCTGGCAATTGAGTTTAATCTTAACATTAAGGTAATTAAAACTACTGTTCTAGTTGCACTTATGTTTTCAATTATTCTTTACTATGTTATATTCTTTTAAAGATGAGTATGGTAAATATGTCAGTCTTTAACTGTAAAGAGACTAGATTTATATTGTAATTTGAAAGTTTTAGTTCAAGAGATGGAAAATTAAATCACCCAATTTTGCTGAAATCAGAAAGTGTCTGATATTCATTTTAAAATAATTTTTGAATACTTGTAAAAACATTTGAACCAAAATTAACCATTTTGATGGCCCCACTTTGACGGCCAATGGTTAAGAAACCAGGCTTGGGAGATTCAAGTTTCACTTAAAGAAAGGCATTAGTTAAGCTAAATTTTTTCATGTTTTTGAAAACTACTTAACTAAATATATCAGCCGAAAATGTGGACTTAAAAAAAAATTGCATTCTTAAAAATTCTGAAATACACAGCAATTCAAAATCTTGACCTACATTTAAGCTAGCACCATCAGATCTAGCGCAATAGTCCAATTAAAAAGAAATGCATATTCGATTGTTTGACCCAAGTACTGTAACACTCTATTTTAAATAACTATTAGTAATATGTGGAATGTGCATGTGGGCTGTTTCCATAGAGGTCATTTCCTAATTTTCCCCTTAATTTCTAAAACTTCGTAAAAAAAAATTGGCAAAAATCTACAAATGGGGGGAAAAATTAGGAGAAAATGAAATTAGCTGAGGAATAATGTAGAAAAAAATTGAGCACCAAAAGTATAAAATTCTTACTGTTTTTTTTTTTTGAGAAATCAAAATTAGCTTGAAGTAACACTTTCTATCACCGGAAATCATTCAAAATTTTAGAGGATAAGATCTTATACCTATTTTTGAAATTCATCCACCTGAAACAGTACTTGTTTTCAGTATTTTAGAAATAGGAAATAAAGTACAACTTCTGAATATTGGTGGTCAATCAAACTTTGGGAGTAATCTATGTATAACATCTTAAACTTCTGTATATAATTTCGTCTACCGACCTAACTGAAACAGTACTCGTTTTGTCCTGTTCCAACAGAAATAAAGTTTCACTTCCATATATTGAAAATTGTTGAAAAGTTGAACGGAACATGCAATCAATCTTATACTTTTAAATTTCGTCCACTAAAATGGTAGTTACAGGCTTTTGAAAAACCAGAAGTATAAATACCACTTCCAAGCTAAAATATAAAAGCCCATATGCGCACTTCTCTCTCTCCGCAACATATTTCCTGACGCTACGACATCATATCCTCAGCAACATATGAAGAAATTAAGATACGGCTTTGGTTGAAAATAATATGTTGGATGCATTAAATAAATTTTATTTAAAGAAGGAAAATAATAAAGGCATATTCAAATGTAGAAACATTATTAATCATGAAACCGGAAAAGTGTTTATGGTTGTGACAAGAACGCAAAAACAATGACGTCACATGTCATGTTTAATACTACGGAAAGTCACAACACTAATGGCGTTATCTTCCAATTTTAGAAATGAAGAAATGGACTATTTCATTCATATTTAATTTAGATCTATAGATCTACTTATCAAGATGTACACTATGAAATGTAGACAATTTTCTCTGCCAAAACAAGAACAAATTACAACATAAATATCATGGAACAGCCGGGTTTTTAACAGAATCATTTCACTCTCTAAATCAACATGTGCATTTAATATGGTGTTCTGTTGACTAATCAATAATGTATATAATTTGGTTTTAATTGTTCTAATAGGTATTGGCAGCCTGTTATTTTAAATGTGTTGGATTTTTAGCTATTTAGTTATTTCTTTGCTTTGACACTAATATCGTTCAACGTTTTGACCAATAACTATTTGATAAATTATTTTTCCCAAACAAGTATAACATTTAAAACATACCTGTCATTCACGTGTAACGGGTACAGATGGGTAATATACAGAATCTCTCCAAATTTGATAGAAAACTAGCAAGTTATAATATTTATATACAAAATTTCATCAACCAAAGATCTATGCTTTAGAAAGCCGGAAATACCACTTATATTTACCGGAATCTCTCTTTAGTTAATAGAAAACTACACATTTATACATTAAATTTCAGCAACCCTACTCTAATGGTACTTATGTGATGGTAAAAAAAACCCATCAATTTAGATTTTTCATGATATCCTTTATATTCTGCATAAGATAAAGTAAGGTCTTTAACAGCAAAAACTGAAAAAACCTCATTTAATTTTTCTGTACAATAACTATAATTCCCATGTACTCAGTATACGAGAAAGTAAAAATAAGCAATTTAGCCAATCAATTTTGTGATAAAGTTCAACTCAACCAGCAAAAGTATTCTTAAAACGATATGAATGTAAAAATCAATCTTCTTGAGTTGAGTAAGGTAACTTTCTAAGACTTGTCTTAACTGTAACGAGCCGACCCGCTGCGCTATTTAGTTTTATTTTCTACTTTTCAGTAATTCATAATTTGTGAATTCGACAGTACCAATGCTGTCACTGAAAATATTTGCTTTAAAACACTAAAACCCTCCTTTCCCCGCCCCCCATCCGTGAAAGCAGCCTCCTCTTAGTTACCTTCCCTAAGTTTAAAATCGTTTCAAACTAAATTATCTGCCCCTAATAGGCGTCACTTAACCCGGCTCTACGATTGTATACATTTAGCATGAACCACAGCTCACCAGATCATGTGGGGGTGGGAGCGATATGCCTAGAGAGACGAGAGGGGACTGCTAGGCGTGCTTACAGCTTGGTGTTTTATAACATCTCCAAGAAGAGATATATATTGAAGATTGGACAAAAAACACTTTACAATAGCACAGATTCAAATACAGAATTAAATACTTAAATAGGATAATGAAACATGCTTTCAACTAGAGAATTCAAGAGATAGTTAAAATATCCATTACAAGATTTTCAAGGTAATTCCTTTTTTAAAGATTTTTTATTTTTAAGTGCAGGAAATATAACGTGTGGCACATTCCATGGAGTGAGAATGCACTGGTATTATGTTATCTGCATTTATTGAAGGCAAATCTTGCTAGTATCAAGATTCTGATAGTACCTGAACAAGTTTTGAATATTTTCACAAACATGTGGGATTTAATTACAACTTTTTTCTGGATTTTCTTATTATCTTAATTGTAAGTTAATAATTATTACTATTTTCCTGTGTAATGCTTTGTGTTTAAATTTTTTAATATGAAATAATTTTTTTTAGATTATGTGGTCTCAATAGTGCATGAAGTAGGTTATGGGTAAAATTAGCGTATTCAAAAGCTTATAAAACAGTTGAGGTAAAAGGAGCTATTCAACAACTAATACATTCTTTTTTGTGTCTTTAAGCCAATGGATAAGATTCTAAGTGTGCAAGACCAAGACATTTACTGGTCATTTGTGTAATAAAATTATCATAAAATTTTTGTTATACAGTACTTAAAAAGTTGTTTAGAAATGTTAAATTACTTGCTTTTTAATTTGTGGATACCCTCCTCCACACCACCCCTTTAGTTAAAAGCATTATTGTCTCCATATAGATGACAAGTAAAAAATACCAAAAAGAGGAGGGAAAAGAAAAGCATCCAAGTATGTTGTAATGATTAACACATAAGTGTCAGAAAGTGTGATTTTGGTAATTCTGAGGAAGTACTGTATCCTTCAGACCTCCCAGAGTCTAGGGTCATACACTTCAATCTGAGTAAAACAGGTGACTAAAATCATTTATATATTTTTGATAGGTTAAATAAAGCATATTAACGGTCTGTAATATATTTTAGTATTGCATTGAATTGAGAGATTTCACAACCACATTCATTCCAGCAGTCAAATTTCATACATATGCTAACAAAGTAGAAGCCAGTCAGGTAATACAAACAATTGTATTAAGTTTATTTATGAGTGTAAAAAAATGATACTATGGATGAGACAATGGATTCTGTACAAAAATAATGAAACTATTAGGCCCATACAATACTCTTCAATACTTCTTGCACATTTTACAATATATAATACTTTATGAGCATGATAGGAATGAAAATTTAAAATAATCTTTAAGCAGCTATTTCAAGCTTAACATGCAAAACTGCCAAAGAGAAGTGTGTTCCCAATAATGTACAAACTTTGCCATTTTTAAAATGCATTTCTAAAAATCTGTAAATTTTAAATGCTCTAAAAGTCACATGGGTGGTGAAAATGTGTAAACTATCTTTTTAAGAACAAACAGAAGTACATTTATATTTTTAAAATGACTGTAATATTGTAAAATAAAAAAGGAATGTACAATATATATATAAATATATTATGTAGAGAATGTGCGATTGAGTGCAACGGTTTTTTCCAAGTGGAGGCCAGAACTATGAATTTTGATAATCACTTTTTCGTGTTTTAATTAGAGCAGACAAATCTACCATGCTCATAAAGACAAGTTAACCTGTGATAGGGCTTTATCTGCTTTGTAAATTAGCAAAAATAATACAATCTATTAACAGTATATACAGTTTAGTTAGCAAATAAAAGCCCTGCCACAATCAACAAATATTTTACATTATCAGAGGGAAAAAAAAAAACATTTTAACAACCAAGTCAATGAACTGCAAATTGTAAAAAGAATATGTGGATGTACCATGTAGCACCAATCTATCAAAAAATAAACTATTATGCAAGAAGCATGAAGAGCATGAAAATAAACAATACAGTGTGTAAAGGGTGACTGATGTTTTTTTTTCATGTATCTTACGGTAACTATAAATAAAAAGTGATATCTAAAAAGGCTGTGAAATAAACCATTTTGACTGGCCTCTACTTAGCACACACTGCACTCAAAGCAGTACCAATCTCTCTCAAACATACAGACTTGGAAGTTTTCTACGTACAAACTTAACAAGGGTAAAGTTAGTCTTACAACAATATTTTCATATGATAGTATAAAAACTGGTTTCTCTTAGTTTATTGCACAGATGTGTCCTTAGCGTAACAAGAAATATTTATTCAGTCCTTTTGTATTGAACTAGCCAAAGGATACTATGGATTGTTAATTTGCAAATAATCTTAACTTGGTTTTAAGCACATTCAGGAATTTTGTTTAAAAAGAAAAAATAAATCTTGCTAAACAAAAGTTAAGAAGGAATTGATCCAATTGTTTAACTACTTGGTAGCAATGAACGAACTAAAAGTTAAAAATTGTGCGCATACTTTGATTTTTTTAAACTAATGGAAGCTTTAGATTTTGTTTTAATTTGAAAGTTTTTTATTTCAAGTTTTTAACTTAGATTAAAAAACATCTACACACCAATATCCCTAAGATTCTATCAAAAGAGGTATTCTAAACTTAATGAACACTGTTCAGATCATTACTGCTCATAAATAAAACCCTCATAATGAGCAAATTTAAGTAATTATGGCAACCAATAATGAATTTGCATGAATGTCATGATTAGCTAACCTGATTCAGAATCAGAAGATTCTGAAGAGCTGGAAGAACTACTGTCACTACTCGAATCACTGCCAGATGTACTACTACTACTTGCACTAAGTCGACTTTGCACAGGCATTTCACTTCCAGGTGCACCATCATCTGTAAAGCATAAGTTTTATGTAATTTCAACTGAATACTGAGGACAATTTTACTCTTATATTCTTAATTTTTTTTTTAACTAACAAAAAAATGAAAACACTAAGGTTTACAAGTAACACTGACATATAGGCAGTTTAATACAAGTTTTAAATAAAGCGAAACTGGATTGAATAAAATATGAACCTTTTTTTGACTTTTTAGTTTGACCCAATTGTTGCTGAACACCTTCTAATCTTTTTTCTAGTTCAAGTTTTTTCTCTCTTTGAACTTCTTCCTTTGATTTGCCAGATGCCTTTTTAGCTGTAAAGAAATGAACAATAAACTCAACCACCAATAGTATCAAATTTATTCAAACCCAATGAATATTTTTAACAAACATATACTATGTTATTAATATAAATATGGTTGTAAAAATCTGTTTTTGTTGGACTTTACTAAAGACTGCATGTATCTGATGCTTTTTAACTGTAAAAGAAAAACCAAATTTTAAAAAATTTTGTTCCATCAGTTTTGTTGGTATATGCATACAGAATAACTCGAGAAAATTTTGATCAATTTTAATACTTTAAGTAAGTTATTTCAATGTTAAAATTATTTTAAAATTCCACGATGGCCACAATCACCATAGCAATTTTCGGTTATTTTTTTTATTTTTAGGCTTAACGCTGTAAGTCATAAGCTTAAGCTAAATATCATAGCATTAGGTTTAGAAATAATTTTTTGTTATTTTGGTTTTCAGCACCGTCCATGCCCTTAAAGTAACCAAAAACAATTTGGTTTATATTTTATCACAGAAAATTTAAACAAAAAGAAATGGCAGAACTCTCATGTTGAAAATTTTTTTTAAAATTTTAGCAGCCAGGTTTTGAGAACAAATTATTAATAAGTTGGGGTTTTCAGAAGATTGGCCAGTTATAACTAGGGTGGCACCAAACTTCATAATTGCTCAAGATGAAGTAATTGAACTTCATTTATTTACCTTTAATTTGATACCAATTTTAACAATCAAAATTAATCGGTAGCCTAGACTATAATTTGTGAAGAAATGTTCGTTTTTAAATGGCTACGATGCTATGACTGATACGGTGGGTTCATTTTTAGGAGTGATGTGACTTTATTGCCAATTAGCAGAATTGTGTCGTCTGCTAGATTTCTTCCCATCCAAATACACGGCGGGCAAATTGAGCGGGTTTAGATGTCTCCATCTAGTTCTTTTTTGAAGAATTTTTTTTACATTAGCATTTAGTGAAATTAAATTTAGTAGGTCTAGTATATAATTTTCTAGGGATTTTTGAGTATGTTTACAACAGTTATAAATACAGCAATTCACATTTTGCTTACTTATATCATGCTCTGCTAAATATTCTCAGCAAAATGAACAAAAAAAAAACGTTCAAACGGAAAGTCTGCATCTAACACTAATCATCCATTGTTAAAACTAAATTGGTATAGAATACGCAAAAATAACTGTTAAGTTTATACTTGTGATATGACTATGAGACATTGTTAAAAAAAGGCATCAGTGTAGTAGTTTTTGAAAGCCAACATTATGAAGCTTGTAAAAAAAGTAGGTCAAGTGCAAGGCTAATTACTAAGAGTTTATTGAGTTTAAGGGTACATTTCTATATCACTTATCTGGATTTGCCAATTATTTTATAATTACTTCCAGGCTAAAGTGTTTTTTTTCGAAGTCTTTTTTTTTTACCACCAGTTAGATGGCAAAATCTAAAAAACACAAATCCATACAAACAATCATGATAGAAGGATATAAGTATATCCGCACACTCCCCACATAAGACATTGTGGAAGGGTGTAACAGTAGTCCAGACATCTCAACATGTACGCAGAGTCACATTGAGTTCACAGAAGTTTATACATCAGTGACTGTTGTTAAAAGGATGGGCGAGTTGGGTTAGTCAAGCTCTTATCGTCAGCATATATTAAGATTTCAATATTAATTTGAAGATCCAAATATAAATGGATAGCAGCGGGAAATGGCGGCGGTAGCAATGCGATGTGTAAGGGAGAAACAATGGGAGTAAATTCACTAATGAAGTCCTTTTGTTAGTCGGAAAATATCACCCAAAATTCAGCCCAAAAATGAGATTTTCATGACAATTTTAGAGTCTGAAATTCCCTTTTCTATATTTTTTTTAGGTTTTTTTCCAGAATGAACCCTGTTTAGCACATTAAAATTGAAAATTTTTTATTCGAACACGCCTACCCCTAGAGACCAGAAGTAGGACCTGTCACACGTAAAAAGAGGAATTAGAAGCCAAAAAGAGGAACATGTGCGATGCTTTACTAAGTTAAAAATAAAACAAGTCTTGTGACATTGCACACAATAGAATATATATAGGCCTGGGTATAGTGTTTAGTAGGCCATTTATAAATAGCTAGTCTGTCTCTAGGGTACAGCTAAATACTTCATCATGTCAGCTTTAATTTTTTTTTTTTAAAAAGCCTGTTTCATTCCTTCTCCTCCCCCCCCCCCCCCCCAATGATTAAAAACCATAGCTTTAACAGATTGATTTAAAAGCAGTTGATCTATCTTTAATTATTTTGGATTTATCTATAATCATTCCTGCGAACGACAAAAATGCTGAAGGCTTTGCATGTAATTGTTAAGAATTTAAAATAAGGCCTACCTACTTAAAAGTTACAAGATAGAATTTGACTGAACAAATACAGAGTAAAGAGTTAAGAATGTTTACTTACTATATGTTTTCCTTGGTTTCTTTTTTAAACAGGTCATAACGTATTCTTCAAGCTCCCTCAACGTTGAAGGCTTAAGGGTTTCAAAATCTATTTCAATCTCATCTGGATTTGAATCTCTCAAGGACGGCTCTCTAGATTGAATAATGTGTACTACTCTACCAAGCTTATCACCTATTAAAATGACACAAAATAATTTAAATACATGTTATTTTTAAAAAAAGTTTAGTTATGTATTCTATAATTATTCAAATTATTCTGATTACCTGGCAGCTTGTTAATATCAAGACTAAGTTGTCGCTTTTCATCGTAAGTCATAGGCTTAGCATTGTCTTCATCATCACTGTCAAATGGTGGTACATTTGGAGGACCAGCCGGCAAAACATTTGACTTCTTGCGATTTGAGCCAGCACGATTAATGCTATTGTTTCTGGGCTTTTTGGCAGCTGGAGATTTTTGTTTTGATTTTTTCTTTGGTTTAGGAGTGTCTTTACTGAGAGCAGGTGGTGGCAAAGAGGCCACTGGTATTTGTGGAGGTGGATTAACAGTATCAATAAGTTCTTTCTTTACTTCATCTTTTGTTTTGTCTTTTTTCTTTTTCTTTTTTGTTTTATTTTCACTCTTTTCTTTTAACCTTTGTACATGTTCTTTAGTGAGAGAGGCCAACTGCTCTTGAACTTTCTGCAGCTAGAATGTTTGAGGAAAAAAGTAAACAAAAAGAAATTAAAAATACTTCTACCAAAACATTTACTAGCGACCATTTTTGTAATTTACATATTTCTTAAGTTATTTTTCAATTCCAGATCAAGATATTTCTAAAAACTATTGTGACTGATCTAGGTGGGCCTAACTATAAAGAAATTTCTTTAGTTATTTAAATAGTTGAGTATTATATTTAAAAAATGTCGTTCCTTTTATTATATAAAAGCTCGCTATTAACACATTTTTACGCAACTGTTCTTTCAGTACTTAATTATTTTTTTTCAACCGAGTTGCTCACCAAATGAACATGAAAATGTGCGTATAATAGTGTGGAAAGGGTAGTACAAGACTGCCTACTAATTTGAAAGCTACATAAAAAATTAATTAGTCATCCGATTAAGTCCAATTTAATGACATTGCATTGCCTTCAAGTCTTGGCCCACTTGCCAACTTTGAAATAAATGTCAGAAATGCCTAAATTTCAATCTATGATGTCAGACTGACTACATACAGAGGAAGCAAGTTATTTTAAAAAAGGGCATGGTTTTGTGCCCAGCAACTCAGAATGTTCCATTTACTCTAACATGTTTAGTATACAATTTAAATAGGCCAAGTCCAGTATAAATGTCGTAAGTGGAAACATTTTAAGTCTTTTACAAAGTTGGGGTAATTTAAATAATGTCTACCTAAATTAGTGTCAAATCATATTTCATAAAATGAACATGAATTTTACAATGGGTGATTAGTGTTTGTTGGAGCTGAAAAAAAGGCAATAATTACACATTGTATGAAATTAATACATTCCATAACAACATTGCTGCAAATTTAATGGTTTTTTTTGTACCATTCCAAAAATCATTAACCATATAAAAACTCATCAGGATATTAATTTTAGCCCGCCATGTGTTTCATCTAAATGTACAAAACAATACAAATTTTAAATACTCTGAATTGGGACTAATGCAGGGGAAAACTTGAGCATTGCAAAGAAAAATAGTTATTCAGTACAGCCAATTTATAGCCAAAAGCTTTATAAAAACAAGCATTGTCTTGATTTTTATTGAATGAACTTGCTTTCTTTAATATAAGAATTGGTTTCATATTTTAGCGACCAATGCTTTTTATTAAATAAATCATATTAGTTTTTTTTTTAATTTTTAATGCATTTAAAAGCTATTAACTATTAATGTTTTTTATATTTGTTTTATTTTACCTTAAATAATTTATTCCAAAAAAAGCAGACACTACGAATAGGCTACTATTAAAAATATTTTTGTTAAAATCTTACAGTAGCTTGAAAAAAGACCCCCAGACACTCATTAGTGAGTTCACAAGTTTTGAAAACAGTAAGCCTATAGAGCAGGTTATAACAGAGGAACATAGCAATTGAGATTGGCTGAGTCATTTTTGTTTTTCCCCAAACAAGCAGTACCAAACATGTACTTGGGGTAATGGCGAGGTCACAACAGCCACCTATGCTAGTTGCTGCAAGGAGGGGTGGGTTAGTACCTTAATTGTCATCTTTTGCATTGATTTCAATATTAATTTGAGGTTGCAATAAAACAGAAGTAGAGAGAAACTGGTAGGTGGGGTAGCTTTAAAAACAAGGAGAGTTATAAAAACCGGTAGATACATTAGGCTATAGCTAGACTAACATGCACACAAAATTAAAGTTAAAGAAACCAGGCTCAGGTGATGTTTCATTTTAAGTAAAGAGTAGCAACCTTTTAAAATACAATTTTCTGTATTTGTTATATAATTGTACTAAAAATAGCTTAAAAATGCATTCTGAAAAAATTCAGAAATCCTCAGAAATTCTGAATTTTCACCTACATTTATTGTAATCTCTATCTAGCAGTCAAACATAGTGCTATATTACAATTGAAAATTGACCATCTGAGCTCATTGACAATTGTTATGTTATTGACATGTCATGATTGACATGCAGGTTGCATTCACTCCGTTAAAATTTATGTAACTTGTTCTTTATTTTTACAAAATTACAAGTGAATTGTTGACGCCATGCGTTTTTTTTCTAAAAAAAAAAGGAGATTTCAGGAAAAAAAAAGCATTCTGTAGTTGTGAATGATAAGCAGTTTCCATGAGAAATTAGTGTCTAGGTGACATCAAATAGTGGCAGCTTTTGATTACATGTCTAACATTTATATGTTAAGTATAAAAGCAGTTAACAAAAAAACTTTTATTGCAGTAATAAAAGGATGATCATGATTATTTGTAAAAATTGGTGACAAGCAGTAAATGTTTTTGTAAAAGCAGTTGGAAAATTTATAAAATTATTCCTTTACTTGGAAAATCAAAATAAAAGTTAGGGAACAAATGTGAAAATTTATAGAATACATACCTGCTCCTGTAAATCTTTTAATTTCCTCTCTCTCTCTTCCTCACTATCATCATCTGAACTTTCTGCACTAGAAGACAGCCCGCTGCCTTCACCTACTCTGGTCAAGCCTGATGCTACAGATGAAGGAGGTGTTGGATCAGTCTGTACAGGTTCTTCTGGCATACGTGCATACTTAAGTTCAAAAACTTCCTGCAGGTAAAATTGTAAAAAGCCTTAACTTATATTGAAAAATCAAAATATTAGTAAATCTATATTTTCCTTAAATAAACAAGAAATATTGTGTTTATGATTAAGAATGATTTTTCGTACTTGAAGTTTTCTTCCCATTTTCGCGACATCACTGTCTGGTGGATTGTACCTGTAGCAATTTTGAAATATTTGTCTAACGTCTTCAGCAAAATCACTTGCACTTCTATATTCTCTGTCTTCCATTTTTTTCTATAAGAACAATATATTAGTCATATTAGGCAAAAAGTGAAACGTTAGCTAAGCACGTAGGTTCTGAAAGCATCAGATAAAAAATACAGAAACTTTACAAGTATTGGCACAATGCATTATAGGATAAGTTGGATTTAATTAAAGGTTTATCATTCAGAAGTGAATGAACAGTATCAGAAGGTAAACCCTAAAAGAAGACATTTAAGACTGGGCTTGTCTCTAAGAGATGTAATAAGGATCAGATTTCCAATTTTTAGACCAATAAATAGCTGGTTTGAATATCTTGTTTACCTTAACTGTACCAAGATCCATAGGCTTTTTTATAATATCATAATAGTCATGCAGCCCTAGACCCTCAGCATCCACTGGTTTTAAAAATGGCCATGCATATGTCTGGAAAAAAAAGGGTAGAGATTAAACTTTATAATTTCCACTTAAACGAATCAACTATTTCAAGCATACAAAGGAATAAGAAACAAAAATCATATCAGATGATTACACTAAAATTTTTTAGGTATTTGTTTTCTTTCAAATCATGCACAGAAATCCAACATACCATCAAAAAACAAATAACATAAATTGCACACAAGATAAAAGAATATTTTCATTAGCTGAATTAAGTCATCAGCTGATTGTTGCAAAAATATATTCAATTTTAATGGGCTTAATATATACTGTGTGCATATAAAAAGTATGTAACCAGATTTGAATCAACTCAACATTGGGTTGGTTGGGATTAACATCTGGTCATGATATACCCTCCACTGATTTTAGGCACATCACAGTCCGTAAACTCTGGCCCGATGCCCGGGAGGATTTTCAAAAGCCTCACAAAAAGAAAAAAGCTTTCAATTTTTATTGAGCTTTCAAAATTTTATTACCTGATGTTTTTTAGTCATGAGTTCTTTAACTATAGAACTACAGTAGCGCATCTGTTCTGTAAGTTTGCCTTTTTTCCCTTTCGAACTATGCTGCGCCTACAAAAGAAGGAGTTACACATCAAATCACATTGTATTAAATCAAGTATTTTATGCCCAGGTGGACCTTTTATTGAAATCATTTTGAAATGTCACCAGATTAGAATCAATACAACTACAGGTTGAATTGGGATTAACATCTGGGATGTCAATTTATCCCCCACTGATTTTGGGCACATCACGGTCGTAAAGACTCTGGCCCGATGCCCGGGTGGACTTTTTATTGAAATCATTTTAAAATGTCACCAGATTAGAATCAATACAACCATAGGTTAAATTGGGATTAACATCTGGGATGTCAATTTATCCCCCACTGATTTTGGGCACATCACGGTCGTAATGACTCTGGCCTGATGCCCGGGTGGACCTTTTATTGAAATCATTTTAAAATGTCACCAGATTAGAATCAATACAACTACAGGTTGAATTGGGATTAACATCTGGGATGTCAATTTATCCCCCACTGATTTTGGGCACATCACGGTCGTAATGACTCTGGCCCGATGCCCGGGTGGACCTTTTATTGAAATCATTTTAAAATGTCACCAGATTAGAATCAATACAACTACAGGTTGAATTGGGATTAACATCTGGGATGTCAATTTATCCCCCACTGATTTTGGGCACATCACGGTCGTAATGACTCTGGCCTGATGCCCGGGTGGACCTTTTATTGAAATCATTTTAAAATGTCACCAGATTAGAATCAATACAACTACAGGTTGAATTGGGATTAACATCTGGGATGTCAATTTATCCCCCACTGATTTTGGGCACATCACGGTCGTAATGACTCTGGCCCGATGCCCGGGTGGACCTTTTATTGAAATCATTTTAAAATGTCACCAGATTAGAATCAATACAACTACAGGTTGAATTGGGATTAACATCTGGGATGTCAATTTATCCCCCACTGATTTTGGGCACATCACGGTCTTAAAGACTCTGGCCCGATGCCCGGGTGGACTTTTTAATGAAATCATTTTAAAATGTCACCAGATTAGAATCAATACAACTACAGGTTGAATTGGGATTAACATCTGGGATGTCAATTTATCCCCCACTGATTTTGGGCACATCACGGTCGTAAAGACTCTGGCCCGATGCCCGGGTGGACCTTTTATTGAAATCATTTTAAAATGTCACCAGATTAGAATCAATACAACTACAGGTTGAATTGGGATTAACATCTGGGATGTCAATTTATCCCCCACTGATTTTGGGCACATCACGGTCGTAAAGACTCTGGCCCGATGCCCGGGTGGACCTTTTATTGAAATCATTTTAAAATGTCACCAGATTAGAATCAATACAACTACAGGTTGAATTGGGATTAACATCTGGGATGTCAATTTATCCCCCACTGATTTTGGGCACATCACGGTCGTAATGACTCTGGCCCGATGCCCGGGTGGACCTTTTATTGAAATCATTTTAAAATGTCACCAGATTAGAATCAATACAACTTAAGGTTGAATTGGGATTAACATCTGGGATGTCAATTTATCCCCCACTGATTTTGGGCACATCACGGTCTTAAAGACTCTGGCCCGATGCCCGGGTGGACCTTTTATTGAAATCATTTTAAAATGTCACCAGATTAGAATCAATACAACTACAGGTTGAATTGGGATTAACATCTGGGATGTCAATTTATCCCCCACTGATTTTGGGCACATCACGGTCTTAAAGACTCTGGCCCGATGCCCGGGTGGACTTTTTAATGAAATCATTTTAAAATGTCACCAGATTAGAATCAATACAACTACAGGTTGAATTGGGATTAACATCTGGGATGTCAATTTATCCCCCACTGATTTTGGGCACATCACGGTCGTAATGACTCTGGCCCGATGCCCGGGTGGACCTTTTATTGAAATCATTTTAAAATGTCACCAGATTAGAATCAATACAACTAAAGGTTGAATTGGGATTAACATCTGGGATGTCAATTTATCCCCCACTGATTTTGGGCACATCACGGTCTTAAAGACTCTGGCCCGATGCCCGGGTGGACCTTTTATTGAAATCATTTTAAAATGTCACCAGATTAGAATCAATACAACCATAGGTTAAATTGGGATTAACATCTGGGATGTCAATTTATCCCCACATTGGCCCAATACCCATGAAACAGGGTACAAACTTGTACTGACTAGTGAAATTTAACACCTTGTTTTAATTAAAATTAAAAAAAAAAAAACAATTTGTACAGTTTATGAAACACTATAACAATTAAAAGAGAAAAATGCCACAGGAACTGTCGCAAAAACTTACACTTGCATCACTTACATTTCCCTGCTCATCGGGAAGGTCTCGCTTTGGTTTTTTAATCTGTCTAACACTTTCTCTTCTATTTGGTTGTCCTTTGCCACTTATTTTCATGGGTTCATATGGTGGATCATATAGCATTGGTGGCATATTGGTAGAGCCCATGTAAGTTCCGGGGGTAGTTGTATCTGCTTTTCTTTTCAGGCTCTTCTTTGGCTAAAATCCAAATAAAAATAAATTACCTAACAAGGCACCACAGAATTAAGGGGGAAGGCTCCGGTAAAAAAAACTTTTTTAATACTCGTTAGAAAACAGTTATTTCTTTACGGCTTTATTAAGATACATCCGCATATGCATTTTCACTAAAAAAAAATTTTGAAAAAATCTTGGTAACTATGACAACGGCTGCCATCTTGAAAAATTAACCCCTTCGTAGGTTTTCCACCATTCACAAAATATTACATTTTAAGCCCAATAAACAATCAAGTCATAATCTTCTTCCATATTTTGGGGCAATCAGCTAAAAAATTTTAGGTGCATATCTTCAAACTAATTTTTTATGAATTTTCAAAATTTGTGTCTGTTCAAAACACTAGTTTTAATGCCCCAAAATTCCCCAAAGTTAAGTGTTTTGAACGGACACAAATTTTGAAAATTCATTTTTAAAAAAACTAGTATTAATAAAGTTTTTTTTACCGGAGCCTTCCCCCCTAAAGCCACAATAAAATAAATAAAAGAGGCGTAATCTCAGATGAAAATCATTTGGAAATTTTAAAAATGTACACAACATTATTTACTGAACAATGAGTTTGGAAGGGAGGGGGGGGGGAGGGAGGAGAAGAACAAAGAACAGCACCACATGCATATAGTCTAGGTCAACAGTAGGCGCATGGGGTTTAACTAGTTGGTAATCTTACCTTTACAGGCTGAGAAGGTAATGAAACAGCAGATGGAAGGGCTTGTGCAGAAGCTGGTTGAATATCTTCTAATGGCACAGTTGTAGACATCGCCAATTTAGAAGCAGCCTGCATTGCGGAAACTGTAGGAACACTTGAAGCAGCAGCAATTTGTGCAGCCTTTGAAGGTGACTGGTATGCTGGAGCTGTTGCAGAACGTGGCGGAGTACTTCTTGGCACTGGAGGTGGTATAGAGGCTTTGTCAGATGAATTCATGTTTTTAAGAGCAGATCTAGCAGCAGCAGCAGCAGCAGCTTTTGCTCCTCGACCTTTTTTCCCACCAATAGGCAGTTCAATTTCCTGACAAATTGCAAGAATAAAATCTAAGGCAACTAGACAAATTAAATAGCCCAAATATTTTACATCATATATTAACTATCGTTTTAAGATAAACTAAACTAAGTAGTGTATGTAAGTGCAATAGTAAAGTTTTACTTGCCTCTGGTGGCATATCAGCTACTTTTTGTAAAAATAATTTTTCCAATTCCTGTGCCATTAAAGTAATGTCCTGAAAATAGTTAAGAACAATTTTGAAAACCTGGCATGTTTAAAATGTTCCCAGTGTATTTAATCAAATTGTATTTTCAAAGATGCAACCGCACATCTAAGAAAAATTAAATTTGCTCAACCTAGTATGAGTACGTTTTTAAAACAATTCATGGACTTTTTAGTTTAATAATTTAACCCAATTATAAAATTAATTGATGTAACAAGATTACAGTAGTTTACACTTGTATTTTTTGTTACTGAAGGAATTAATAACCCTCCCCCTTTAAACATCATACATGCTAGTGTCAAACCTAAAAAAGAGGTAGGGTTTTTATTCAACTAAATAGATGGACAATAAAATCATATACTTTAATAACGATAGGGAGAACTGAGAAAGCCTAGACACATGGTCACTAGGTATATTGAAGGCCTTTTCATCAGCGCAACTATCAGAAGAAGGTGAGGGGTGTTATGTTACGGAGATGAGTGTTGACATTTGTTTCATACGTAAGACAGTCCTTCAAATAAATTCACCTTTTCCTTTATTTTTTGGCAAAGTAAAATAGAAAAAGGATCGGATGGATGTTTTTCCACACTTTTTTCTGAGTAAGTCTGTTGGCAAAAAAATATTTGTGGACAATTTTCCTCACGGAGAAGCTATGGATTTCCGTAAAAATAGGGAAATACATTTTTGTAATAGAGTAAAAGCCTTACTTACATCACCAGGTTTATTATAAACATAGCAGTTTGTGAACATGGTATTGAAATCCTGCATTGCTTCTTTTGCTGAATTGTAGTAATATGTTTCAAGTCTCTTCTTAATTGTTCCAAGATCCATTGGAGTTTTGATGATTTTATGATAATCCTTTAAAATGTAAAAATGTTTAAAATAATTGTTCACCCATAATGTAACAACCAAACAGGTAAAGGATAGAGTTAGGTTAGCTTATAAATAAGCTAATGCTCAGTTTGTAGGAACCAATCAAAAGACAAATCCCATCCAATGGAGAAATTGTGATGACCAATCCAGTTGAGCAGTAGATAAACAAGAATTGAGGTTTTAATCTGAATTAAGGTTTTAAACTAACAGTAAGTAGTTTAGGTCTTCAATGGAGTGAAGTTATACAGTTAGATTGTAATAAAAGTTGAATGTTTTAGTTAAGTTGTGTTAAATGATAAAGATAGCATAAGTATTCCTGCCCCCCCCCCCAGTACCAAAAATGTACTCAAGGAGGGTTAGTCTACCCCTAACAGAAAGCATTTGCAAATATTAGGGTAAATTCGCTAAAGGATAGCTTTTAGTGAGTCTGAAAATATTAACTTAGTGGAAAAGTTTGATTCTAATACTAGATTCCAGACTTTTAAAAAAAAACATCCCATTTTCCAGATTAAGTCCTAAATGCATTTTTTCATAAGAATCCTGTGAGGTTAAGTAACTTTATACACACATTTTAACCTAAGCCGTCTTGAACAGACTATTATGGACTTACATGTAGTTGCATTTTAACGGCATCAACCGGCTGATGAAAAGGCCAGGCAAACTGATGTTTCCAAACAGCTTTGACAACAGTTTTTAACATAAACTGCAGTTGGTTAGTATTTCTACCACGCCTACCTTTAGGCTTAGGTGGGGGTGGGGGTGGCTGTTCATTACCACTGTTACCATCTTCATGGTTAAAGTCATAAATCTGAAAAAAAAATTGTCACCATTAAATCCAATATTTGACTTAAAAACCAACATAAATATTTAACAATGCGCCTTTGTAACATAAGTTACTTACATCTGCAGCATTTGCAGCCACTGAACCTTGTTCTGAAGTCATGTTAGAGTTGTCGTTAGAGCTAGTAGAGAGGGAAATCTTTTTAGTTAACAGATAAAAATGGCTAGTGATAACATTAAGCCTATCTTCTATAAATAACAGGACTGTCTACCCTTATTTTTTTAGTAACAATAGCATAGATTTCTGGTAATAATCCACTTCTGTCCATAACTTAATCAGACATGATATTCATACAATAATTTATTTCACTTTTAATATAGACTCTTTCAATTCCTAGCAAAAATTATTTTTTAAGGGTGCCAAATTCAGTTTTTTAATTTCACCTCCTTCAATGAATAAGATTTATAATAATAGATACAACACATTTTTGAGTCAGATAAAGTTCACAAGATAGACCAAATGACTCACTACCTTGACATAGTACAAAAAAGTGAGATTTTATAGGAAGCCCTATAAATAGTTCTATTCCTACCACAAATACTGTTAACATTTTAACTAATTGAAAATAAACTCACAGGAGCCTAAAGTTATCACCAGAACTGGAAATAAAATTGTGCTGACAATGTTAGACTTAAAGATGTAGGCCAGCTTAATAAAGACAAATATAGCCTACTTTAACTTGGGATTTTTTAAAGAAGCATACAATTTATTATTTATTTGAATCCCTAATAAGTTGTCCTAAGCATCCTAATATATAAAAGCTCATGTGGATCACTTCTCTCACTCTCTGTCCGCAAAATATTTTCGCAGGATATCACATCAGAATCTTCAGTGATATATTGAGTACTTGATACGGACTTTTGTTGAAAATAAGATGGTAGATGTTTTAAATGTATAAACACAATTTTATTTAAAGAAGAAAAATAAAAAACAAAGGCATATTCGAATGTAGAAAAACAGTTTTAATTATGCAACCGGAAAAATGTTTATAGTTGGGACAAGAATGCCGAAATCGATGACGTCACATGTCATGTTTTAGTACGGAGAGTACACAAAACCAATGGCGTCATCTTCCAATTATAGAATACGAAGAAATGAACTATTTCATTAAAATTTGGTTTGATCTATAGATTTACTTATCAAGACCGTAATTTAGGAAATTTATACAATTTCCTCTGCCAAAACTAAGACAAATTACTTTAAAAAGCAACATAAATACCATTGAAAAGCCGGGCTTTTAACAGAATCATTTAAGTCTTTTAATTAATGTGTGCATTTAATATGGTGTTGTGTTGACTAATTATGTATACGAGCCGGCCCACTGCATAACATACGCCACTATTTAGTTGTTTTTTCTACTTTTCAGTAATTCATAATTTGTGAATTCGACAGTACCAACGCTGACACTGAAAATATTTCTTTAAAACACTATAAGTAGCTCGTTAAGGACCATTCCCCCCCCCCCCACGTTTAAAATCGTTTCAAACTAAATTATCTGCCCCTAATAGCCGTCACTAAACCCGACTCCACGAAGGTAAACATAGCGTGAACCACAGCTCACTAAGACCATGTAGGGGTGGGGGTGGTAGGGAGCGTGTTTACAGCTTGTTTTCTAGCGTCTCCCAGAAGAGAATTATATATATATATATATAGACAGATAATGTGGTTTTATTTTTTCTAATAGGTATTAGTAGCCTATGTAGTTTTAAATGTGTCGGACTTTTAGCTATCAAGTTATTTTATTGCATCGTCACTAATATCGATAAACCTGTAGTAAAGCGAATTGCGTTTTGACCAATAACTGTTTTATAAAATATTCTTCTAAAAATAAATAACATTAAAAATATAGACTTATAATTCACGTGTTACCGACGGCTAGTAATTATAATAATAGGCTAGGCCTAGAAGTACTGTAATTAAATTATTAGTAGTAGTAAAAAAACATTTATAAATGTTGGATTTTGGATGATTTTTTAAAATTTTATTAAATGCCTAAAGATAACTAATTTCTGTATTTTTTCCTTGTTTTATAAATAAAAATATTGGATTGGAAGAAATTGGTCACAAGTTCATGGGTTAAGGATACATTTTTGATGGAAAAAACACTCCTCTCTCAGCTATGATTTGACTGAAGAAGAAAAACTTCAGATGTTGCCAAATTAGTGGTTGATTACTGTTACAGTGGTCACTGGCACAACAATCTTAAACTGATTAGGATTATTTGACTTGCTCTCCAAGCTCACATGTACCTGATTTGCTATGTACTAGACTTGCAACAGGTCACCAAAGTAATGTTATAAGATTTGAACATAAGTGCATTGTTCTTGTTATATTATTTTCTTTCAAATTGAATTAAGTTTAATCTATTAGTATACATGGCTCATTTTGCCTCATGAGACAATAGAATTTTGCACCTGGAGATCAAGATTTTTTAGTGCAGGCTGTGTTGTGGCTGCTCACACCAATATTAGAATGGCAATCTCCAGCAATTGCAGGTCATTGTGATTGGTACAATTTGTGCAGATATTTTCTTCTCTCAGTCTGAAAGGTTACCACTGCCCAATTTCCTTCGGCTTTGAGGGTACTGGACACCAAGACCTGTCTCCAATAGGTTCTGTCTTTGGCCAGCTGCTCCCACATGTACGTTTATGTCTGTTTGCCTATCGTTTATTGAACCTCTGTGCATCCCATATGAAAGGTATTCAGCCTGCACTTCTGGAGAGTTTGGCCATAGCAGTTTCCTTGCCCACTTTCTTTATTATCTCTTGGTCAAGTGTGAGGTTGCTGGCAATGGTGGAGTCCAAGTTAACATTTAATGATAATGTTACCTTACACCTAACCCTTATTGCTAACCGTATAGTAAACTAGATTACAATACTAGAACTAACATTAACTATTTTCAGAATCTGACATCCAGCTTTCATTTATCTAAAAAAAAATTACTTTTTAAGCCACATAACTAGGGTAAATAAATACTGATTATTTTCTGTTACAACTCCATGCGTTAAAAGGAACAAAACAACAAAGATTCCACTCAACATATTTTACAAGCAGTTTAGACAAGTGAAATCTTATCAGGGTATAACTTGCATTCCTAGAGCAAGTGTTTTTCAATTTAACAAATACCTGTTTTTATCTTGTGTATCTTGACTACTCATTTCTAATTCAACCTAAATTTTTAACGAAGTGTCTACTCGGAAGATTTTTCTCCCCAACGTCTCCACTTAGTCGGCAAAAGATAGTTCTGCGCATGCGCAGTGACCTATGGCTAGGGTTAGAATGAGGGTTAGGGGTAGGATTAGGGATAGGGTTAGGATTAGGGCTAGGGTTAGGGATAGGGTTAAGGATAGGATTAGGGTTGGTGTTAGGGTTCTACGGTTGTAAACACACGCATGCGCAGTACCATCGAAAACATCGCAGCTAAAAGCAAGTCGTAGTTTCTCTCCATTGCGCATGAGTATCTTATTCCGGCTAGAATTGGCCAATTTTTAAATGGTTGATGCAGTAGTCATTGAGAGAAGAAAAAAACTAGGGGATTTTTTTTGCAATGTCAGAGAATAGATTCTTCTTAAATAAGGAAAGTTAGGTTACTGGCAGTTAACTGAAATACACACATGGATTGCTTATGTCAATGCTAACCCTACCATTCGCCACTAAGTCTAGATCTAGACTCGAGTCTACGTCTAGATTTTAGGGTTCAAGTCTAAGCCTTTCTAGATATCTAGATCTAGCTCTAATAAATTATTACTCCTGCCACTGTTTGGCCCAATTTAGAACTCAAGATATCAAATCATTTTATATTTAATAGGCCTATTGCATTTTTGAGAGTAAAGCATTGATACTAGATTCTAGATCTATTCTAGATCTAGATCTAAGTGCAGAGAAATTGGAAAGATTAGTAACATGAAGATATAGATCTAGATCTAGAGCAGATTTTATATTGAAAATATAGATAAGCTGTTGACGGAAATATTTCCTTGTCTGTGGACAGCCATTTTGACATTGTTAGTTATTATTTCACTATTGGAAAGCTTGTTTTAGCTCAACAAACGTAAACAAAACAAAGTATCATGAGGATTTCTTATCCCTTTAATACATTAAAGAAACGCATACGGCTTGTGCATATAAATAAATGCGTGCCGTGTACTTTTAATGATATACTATGTAAAAAATGCGCTTTTAAGTTTCATCAGACAGCGTCTACCCGTCATGGCGGGTAGGTCGTTGAACACTGTTGAACTTAATTTTTAAAATCTTTAAATATTTAGATATTATTAAGTGAAAATAATTCTTAAATACCCTGGATTAACACTTAGGACGGTTTGCTGGTACCCTGGTAGTGCCGGATGGCTCTTTGGGTCCATAGCATTCGTCAGATTTTCAGGTAAACCATTCACATTAGCAAAGAGCATTACATTTACCCGTCTAGCTTGGAGGAGGATGTAGCCAGTTCGAAACTCACGAATTTCATTGGCTAACTTAGGTCACATGGTACAAAAAAGTGACTATTTGGCACATTTCGTGGCGCTTTAATGGTAATTTATAACAAAAAAATATATTATTTCAATTACCAACAAGATCATAGTATGATTTATGTCTTTATTAACATGCTTGAATCAACATAGACCCACTAAAACGAGAAATTTTGGTGTAACAACACTATGCCCAGAGATAAGTGATCGACCGTGTTACACAGAATGTACAACACTACTTGCACAAAACTTATTGGCTAAATTTGTCACGTGATGCAAATAATAAACCTAGGCTTAGGCTAGGATCGCAGATTAGCCTATCCCCAACTATTTATATTCAAACTAGATCTAATCTAGATTCTAGGCCTAACTAATACAAGTCTAGACAAAGCTTATAAAATCTAATTTCAACAAACGTCTGTTGCTATTTTTAAATACTTAAAAATCTGTCTGGATAACTTAGTCTAGCCTATGTTGTAGACAAACTACAGATAGATCTAGGCCTAGGGGCCTATTTACTAGACTATTATCTTTTTATCCAACCAACTTGGTTGGATACTTTGCCGCTCAGTGTGCATAATTACAAAATAAGCCCGCGTAAAGTGGGCGTATGCCAAAGTGGAAATTGTTCCTAGGACTTGGGAACAAGGCTAGACCGTATATAGTTATCCTATATTGATCATAATCGAAACCTAGTTGGTCTAGATCTAGATTTGAAGTTTTATTTTAAGTGGTCAATGCGTGCAATGAAACCAGAGTTTCTTCCAGGCATCTCTTCGGGGGGGGGGGGGGGGAGGGGGGTGTGAAGCCTAATCCTAACCCCCCCCCCCCCCCCGAATCAAGTCTACCGCCCCCCGAACGAGATGGAATTTATATAACAAACATATACTTTTATTAGTGTCCGCCCCCCCCCCCGGAAAATGTTGACCACCCCCCCCCCACCTCCCCCGAAAATATCAAGTGCTCCCCCGGAGAAAAAAGTCTGGAAGAAACACTGGATGAAACGCTTTGTAATCAGTGCTGTAGCGTAAATTAGTACTTTTAATCAACGGAAATTACCTAGAATTTGACAGAAGGTAGATAATTAGATATTTTACTTACATGTGAAATTTCATTCATCTATCTGAAATAGTACTCAAGTGATAGGCTTTTTAAAAATTCAAAGTAGAAAAAGTACCACTTCCGGTTATCGGAAATCGCTCAAAAGTTGATCAGGATCTACGATTTTGATAAAATATTTATATATGAAATTTCATCAACCTAGCTGTAACGGTACTCAAGTTATGGTGTTTACACACAGACACACACACACACAGACATACGGACAGAATTGCAAAGTCCAGTTTTTACGACTCGATAACGCATAAAACGCCAAAATGTTTATATATTTGTATTTATAATTTTTGCCTGATTAAAATAAGTCCTCTTTACTCCGGATGTGATGAAGGACTGAGGAGTAAAACGGTGAAAACTGTCAAAATTTCATGTTATTTTTGTGCACGATAACAATACTTTCTCTATACTTCGTATATACTAGAAAGTAAAAAAGTCACAGGAAAAATAAACCGGGAGTGATCTCCCCTAAACTTTCTCGAATATTCTTCTATAAAACAAGCGTTTATATCATTTTGCACTATTCTATTTTAAAAAATATATATTCTTATATAACACTACGGTGACACGGGATAGAGAAATGATTTTTAATCCATTTTTAATTTTTCAACTTTTATAAGTAGAATACAAAAAAGAATTGCGCACCAAGTGAACGCAAAATAAAGATGTTCATAATAGTGCGCAATATTATTAGTACTTTATAAATTTACATGCGTTTTACTTACATGTGAAATTTCATTCATCTATCTGAAATAGTACTCAAGTGATAGGCTTTTGAAAAATTCAAACCAGAAAAAGTACCACTTCCGGTTATCGGAAATCGCTCAAAAAGTTGATATGGATCTACGATTTTGATAAAATACTTATATATGAAATTTCATCAACCTAGCTTTAACGGTACTCAAGTTATCGTGTTTACACACAGACAGACACACAGACAGACACACAAACAGACATACGGACAAGATTGCAAAATTATGTTTTTCCATATCAGTGAGGTGTAGAACGTCGAGATTTGTAAAAAATCTCGATTTTTTTTTTTTTTTTTTTTTTTTTTGCACGATTACAAGACTTTCTCTATACTTCGTATATACGAGAAAGTAAAAAAGTCACAAAGGAAAAAAATTTCGGAAAAATAGTCACAGAAATAAAGTCACAGAAAAAAGTCACAAAAATCTTTTAATAATTTATTTTTATTTTAATTATTGAGAATTGTGTGCGTGTATTGATGTGAGTTGTTGTTTTTAGCATTTTTATAAACGATAAAAGCATTGAAGTTTATATTATAACACTAACAAGTAAAAATACTGTAACCTTTATAGTTTATATAGCAACCACAACTTTTGTAATGAAGTTAGTTAAATACGCTGTATAAATGTTAATTATAGACGAATTTTAGGCACATCATTGTGTTTTGGATGTTTTTTTGTTTTGTTTTGCCATTCCTTGGTCGGCTTCTCCTTGGTCGGCCTTGTCCGTCCATATTGTTTGTTGTTGACGTTTTGCGTCAATGACAGCCTTTGTACCGTGCCGGGTTTCTGCATTGATCCTCTCCTTTGTTATGAGCGTGATAAATGTGGGCAGTACAGGTGGTTGACCTATTGTTGCAGTGAGTTGAGGACAGCAAGTCACATTAACGACGTTCCTAATGCCTTTTCGTGCTAATTTAAAGTTAGTATTTAACAAATACTATGAAAAAGAGAAGGTTAGAACATTTTATTAAATTCTATTAAATCTTATATGTATAAAGGAATTAAAGCGTAAATAATTCACACTAAATATCGTGTTATAAATTTCACTATACGCATACAACCTACGCACATTTCATTATATTTAATAAATCTAAGTCGATTTGTACTTTCTGAATATTTAATACATAAAAGTATTAACAAATTCTATGCAAATATATATTTGTAACTTTTTTTTTCCTATAATGACTATTTTCCTGTGACTTTTTTTTCTGTGTTTTTTTTCCTGTGACTTTTTGTTCCTATAATCTGTGGCAAGACAGAACAGAGTATTATCCGTATTCAGAGTTTCTTCCAGGCATCTCTTCTGGGGGGGGGGGGGGGGGGGGCGGAGCCCCCGAAAAAATTTGTACCGCCCCCCCCCCCCCCCCCCCCCGAACGAAATAAATTTATTTAATTTATATAGAAAATATTTACTTTTAACAGTGTCCGCCCCCCCCCCGAAGAAAGTCTACCGCCCCCCCCCCCCACCCGAAAATTTCAAGTGCCCCCCCCCCCCCCCCGAGAAAAAAGTCTGGAAGAAACACTGTCCGTATTCCTTTTAAAATCAAAACCTAACACAATCCCTATTCCATATTTGTAACAAACAAACAAAAAAAAACATACAAACGTTTTAATAATAAAACTTCGGGTCACAAGCAAAAAAAAATGTTTAGTAAATTTAATCTTATGTTTTGTAAGACTCCCCTGTTGTCTAGGTCAAGTCCTAAGAATAACGTTTCATGAAAACATGAACAAATATCTCATCCATTGAAAACCTGTTCATTCATCATTGTAGCTTATTTACGTCGAGTTTCATACAAACAGATGGCGAGCCTATCAAATTATTATACAAGCTGCCATGTCCACCCTAACCGTATTCCACCCTTTCTTCACACACAAACTCCCCATACCACGCAGTGTTTCTTTCAGACATTTTTATCCGAGGGAGGCTCTTTAAACACTTTCGGGGGGGGGGGGGGGGGGCATTACATTAGGCCAGGGGTCTCCAAACTACGGCCCGAGGGCCGGATGCGGCCCGCGAGGTCCTCTCATCCGGCCCGCGGAGATCTTTTGGTCCACGGAAAAAACGTTTGTTGGTGATGGCTGAGGATTTTTGCCCAGAAAATTCAAAGACATGCCCGGAGAAACTGGCCCCGAACTGAAATGTGATAGTTAATGCGGCCCTCGGACTGAAAAGTTTGGAGACCCCTGCATTAGGCCAAAGGGAACATTACATCAGGCCAAGGGGAACTTTACATCAAACCAACGGGAACATGACATCAGGCCAAGGGGAACATGACATCAGGCCACATGTACAGGACTACCGTTTGGTCAGTAAGAGCCGCCCGTTACACTCAAAGCCTAAGACAAGTGGTTACATACCACATTTAGGTGCTGCAACAAATCATGCCTAAGACAAGTGGTTACATACCACATTTAGGTGCTGCAACAAATCATGCCTAAGACAAGTGGTTACCTACCACATTTAGGTGCTGCAACAAATCATGCCTAAGACAAGTGGTTACCTACCACATTTAGGTGCTGCAACAAATCATGCCTAAGACAAGTGGTTACCTACCACATTTAGGTGCTGCAACAAATCATGCCTAAGACAAGTGGTTACCTACCACATTTAGGTGCTGCAACAAATCATGCCTAAGACAAGTGGTTACACACCACATTTAGGTGCTGCAACAAATCATGCCTAAGACAAGTGGTTACATACCACATTTAGGTGCTGCAACAAATCATGCCTAAGACAAGTGGTTACATACCACATGTAGGTGCTGCAACAAATCATGCCTAAGACAAGTGGTTACATACCACATTTAGGTGCTGCAACAAATCATACCTAAGACAAGTGGTTACATACCACATTTAGGTGCTGCAACAAATCATGCCTAAGACAAGTGGTTACATACCACATTTAGGTGCTGCAACAAATCATGCCTAAGACAAGTGGTTACATACCACATGTAGGTGCTGCAACAAATCATGCCTAAGACAAGTGGTTACATACCACATTTAGGTGCTGCAACAAATCATACCTAAGACAAGTGGTTACATACCACATTTAGGTGCTGCAACAAATCATGCCTAAGACAAGTGGTTACATACCACATGTAGGTGCTGCAACAAATCATGCCTAAGACAAGTGGTTACATACCACATTTAGGTGCTGCAACAAATCATACCTAAGACAAGTGGTTACATACCACATTTAGGTGCTGCAACAAATCATGCGTAAGACAAGTGGTTACATACCACATTTAGGTGCTGCAACAAATCATGCGTAAGACAAGTGGTTACATACCACATTTAGGTGCTGCAACAAATCATGCCTAAGACAAGTGGTTACCTACCACATTTAGGTGCTGCAACAAATCATGCCTAAGACAAGTGGTTACCTACCACATGTAGGTGCTACAACAAATCATGCCTAAGACAAGTGGTTACATACCACATTTAGGTGCTGCAACAAATCATACCTAAGACAAGTGGTTACCTACCACATTTAGGTGCTGCAACAAATCATGCCTAAGACAAGTGGTTACCTACCACATGTAGGTGCTACAACAAATCATGCCTAAGACAAGTGGTTACATACCACATTTAGGTGCTGCAACAAATCATACCTAAGACAAGTGGTTACATACCACATTTAGGTGCTGCAACAAATCATGCCTAAGACAAGTGGTTACATACCACATTTAGGTGCTGCAACAAATCTGACATCTTGATCTAGGATCCAGGAAATATAGAGCCGGCATTGTTAACATTTAAATCACTAAGTTTTGGAAAACAAGGTCACTCGTCTAAAAATACATGATTCGTGACGCATTGATGAAATCCTCTTAAAATGTTTTGTCAGCATTTCTTCTGAGATCGCAGCAACGTGCGCGACGGGTACACTAGAAATCTCTATAGGATATAATAATAATGGTATTGTACGGCCAGTTTAGCCATGATTTGATGCCCCAACAAAGACACCTAGGACATAGTGCCCCAACAAAGACACCTAGAGGCATTATGTACCAACAAAGACACCTAGGACATAGTGCCTCAACAAAGACACCTAGGACATAGTGCCTCAACAAAGACACCTAGGACATAGTGCCTCAACAAAGACACCTAGGACATAGTGTACCAAATGGAGCATATGCTAAACATGACCTATTGTAGGGAAAAAGGCGAATATATTCTGTGGCCGGCCATAGATCTTTCCCGTGTATTATTGGCCATTTAACGCGTGTTTACTCTTGCCCGGGGGTATGCTCATGTCTCTAACCCCACCCCACCATATCGGCTAAAGCGGGATATCTTGATTATCAAGTCCATGGGGTGGTTGTTGTTTTCGGACAATGATGCAGTTGACGGCTTGCAAACGTTGGACTCATCGCTTGTTTAGCCCATATCTAGGCCTAGATATCAAAATGTTGACACGATGACAGTGTCACAACTAGGGCATTTGCTGACCTAGATATCAAAATGTTGACACGGTGACAGTGTCACAACTAGGGCATTTGCTGACCTAGATATCACAATGTTGACACAATGACAGTGGCACAACTAGGGCATTTGCTGACATAGATATCAAAATGTTGACACGATGACACTGACACAACTAAGGCATTTGCTGACCTAGATATCACAATGTTGACACGATGACAGTGTCACAACTAGGGCATTTGCTGACCTAGATATCAAAATGTTGACACGATGACAGTGTCACAACTAGGGCATTTGCTGACCTAGATATCAAAATGTTGACACTATATTAGTGTCACAACTAGGGCATTTGCTGACCTAGATATCAAAATGTTGACACGATGACACTGACACAACTAGGGCATTTGCTGACCTAGATATCACAATGTTGACACGATGACAGTGTCACAACTAGGGCATTTGCTGACCTAGATATCAAAATGTTGACACGATGACACTGACACAACTAAGGCATTTGCTGACCTAGATATCACAATGTTGACACGATGACAGTGTCACAACTAGGGCATTTGCTGACCTAGATATCACAATGTTGACACGATGATACTGGCAACAATGCTACATCCAACTGTAGATTAGTTTGCCCAAATTTAAAGCTATCACCGGCTGGGGTGACACCAACTGCAACATTTACATAAGAAAAAAGTCTTGAATATTTTCAGTAACTGATCGGTCCTATATCAATCAATGCCCCTGGTGGGGATGACACCACTTCTATAAAAAAAAACTATGCTTTTTCCTCTTGAATTAATAAGTGGATTAATATAAGGTATCGTGATACGATGTGGGCTCACACTGACGCCATTAGGCAAAATGGGAGGAGGGAGGTGAAACCGGTCGCCATTTTCACAGACAAATTATGCACTGATCAGAACGAAATACACCGTCCACCGCAGTGGATTGGGGTGACATTACATTGGAACAGTGCACATGAGATACCATTCGATGCTAGGACGTGAGTAGTTTATCTACAGTCTACGAGAGTCAAACTATGGGCCAGTGTGTGTATACAAGTTGTCGGCTTGTCACATTCACGTATTTTCACGTTTCTCCTCGCCCATCAGTTGTCAACCGTTTGACTAAAACAAAGGGTAGGTATAGAAATCGAGGCTTAACCTTAATGGGGGAGTAAAAGACCGGAACCACCAATGTATGCAGCACACATGTGTTTAGAGTCTGATGCGCGCTACACAAGCGACCCAATTGAGTAAATATAATAAAGCTTTCTGTTCGCAGAGCCTAAGACTATCTTCAATAGGCGATGTCCTCAACTTGAACATAGCGAAGAACGTCTACCCCCCCCCCCCGTAACGAAATATAATTTTTATAGAAAATATATACTTTTACCAATGCCCGCCATTTAGTCTGCCCCCCCCCCCCCCGTAACGAAAAATAATTTTTATAGAAAAATTTTATAGAAAATTTTAAGTGCCCCCCCCCCCCCAACCCCGAAGAAAAAGTCTGAAAGAAATACTGTCAATAAGGCTCATTTTGTTATTTTCATCTCTTTTGTTATTTTCATCTCTTTTGTTATTTTCATCTTTTGTTATTTTCATCTTTTGTTATTTTCATCTTTTGTTATTTTCATCTCCTGGATTGCTTATCCCAGTGGTTCCCAACCTTTTTCGAGTGGCGACCCCCTTTCATAAAACGTAAGTGACCCGCGACCCCCATATAATTAACAAGTCGAAATGAGTAATGAAAATAATAACCACTAAATTAATATTTTCTAGTAGACTTTCAATATGAATTATTCTTGATAACTGTTTTAATACGATGAGCAAAATTACATGCTATTAACAAGCATTAACTAGCATTAACAATTAAATTTTGCATATTTAGGAATTCATCTTGTTATTCATCGGCAATGTTGGTAACATCAAGAAAGCAGAGAATGAATGACAATGCTCGGGGAAAAAAACGCCGCAGTTCGTTGTCAAGAGATTCAAGATGCACAGAATCCTTTAAACATTTTTATCTATCACACCACACTGCAGAGTTTCTCAAACATGGCAGTATTTCAAATAGTTATTTTTCCTCGCCAATTTTGCAGCTTTAAAAAAAAGCCAAGAGATTATCATGAAAAGAGATAATATTCGTTCCTTTATCAGGTTAAGCTTATGTTGATGTTCGAATATATCTGCTAGGTATGATACTCTCTCTAACCACACCATGTCGTTAAAGTATGAACAACTTTGCTCAGTACAAATTGTTTATTCTCTGTTCCATTTCCAATGATGTTAGTAATGCCGAATTTCAAATATTTTTCTAAATATTTATGTTTTTTTATTCATTGCTAGAGTTAAGTCTACCAGTTGGCGACCCCCCAGAAAGCCCTTCGCGACCCCCAAGGGGGTCGCGACCCCCAGGTTGGGAACCCATGCATGGCTTATCCAATTGTTCTCTGTTTTTTTGCAAAACGTTCCAATTAAGGGGTCGTCCATAAATGACGTTACACTCGTAGGGGGGAGAAGGAGGGGTCCGTGATTTTGTGACGGTGTGTGATGTGGGGGGGGGGGGGGGGGTCAGATGGTGTGACGTCAAACTTTCGCATAATTAAAAAGCAAGTTTAGAAAACATGTTTTAGCTTTTATTTCGCGTTTTAGAAAACTGTTTTAATAAATTATAATAGGAATTGAATAAAATACTCTATGTTGACAGAGTTCAGACACGATTTTGGAAAAATATCGATGTTTTAAGAAAAATTCAACTGCAATTTTGAGGTGGGTTGTAGGCTGAGGTGTGATGTCATTTTAGGGGGGGGGGGGGTCTGGCTTTTTGTGAAGATGTGTGACGGAGGGGAGGGGGGAGGTAAAAATCGTAAAAAAAAAAGCGTGCCGTCATTTATGAGTGACCCCTAAGGACGTATTGAAGGTACTTGAATCTAGATCTTTAAAAAAATGTTCAGAAAATAAAAACCACCAGGTACCATAATTTGAAAGCACAAAGACCAGGGTAAATATTAGGAACCACTCGCTAACGCGGCGAGGCAGTACGAGTCTCAACTGCGCATGCGCAGAATTTGTTTTCCCACATGCTTACTAGAAATCTAGTGTTTTGGCACTTTGGTAGAGTTTACGAAAACCAGTAGCTATCCAGGATCAATCCTCAATTTCTGAAATTTGCATAATATTTTCCAACTCAATTCAGCCATTTCATTTTATAAACAGAGACAAGAAGACTTTTGGATTTAAGGTATGCTAAAAGTTTCAAAATTAAGATAAGCTGCAGTAGTTTGAATAGATGGAGCTCGTGTAGTCTACTAGACTTGTGTGATCAGTCGGATCGCGGCCTTTATCCTGGCCTGTCGCTCAGCACATCCTTTCTGATTTCTGACTCCATACTCCATACTGAACGCTACTGAAAATCTAGAAATAAGCTTGCTCTCTTCTTGAGTTTAGATCTAGATCTAGATAAAGATCAAACTACAGGGCTAGATTCTAGATTCATTGGGATTTGTTACAAATTTGGGTTTGTAGGAAATTTTTATTATAATCTCAGAATAATAAGATCTGCATCCTCTCCTGG
This sequence comes from Physella acuta, assembly GCF_028476545.2. Classification (NCBI taxonomy): domain Eukaryota; kingdom Metazoa; phylum Mollusca; class Gastropoda; family Physidae; genus Physella; species Physella acuta. Next base: position 314,598 of record NW_026731794.1, read on the forward strand.
TTGCCTGAAAGAAAATAATAAAAACAACAAAGTAGATCTAGAGGATCTAGGGCTTAGACAATCTAGATCTAGAACATCTAGCTAGCCGCTTGAGACTTAAGAGACTATCTAGAAATCTGGACTAGGTTGTGACTTTGTCAGACAGACCAACCACAACACAGTACACACTAGTACTCACACACACTGGTTTGTTTTCATGCTAGATTCTAGCAACTTTATCTACAACTGCTTTACTTCTTGTATCTTGATCTATAAATCTATAGGTGGATGATTATAGATCTAGTATAGATACTGGTGTCCGATAATAGACTCTTCCATAAAATAGGTGTGTGGGGTTAGGGACATGGATGGTTAGCATTGACATGAGCCAGCAATGTGTGTATTTACTACTATTTACTATTTAGTTAACTACCAGTAGCCTAAAACCCATTTTTTAAAGAAGATTCATTATCAGACACCTGTATAACAATTCTCCCATTTTAATTTGATCATCTTAAGCTTTTTTGTTGTGGCAAACAGATTTCAAATACAAAACATAATTCTGCATTCTAATTTCTTTAAGAATGCTATTAATGCACTCAAACTAACCGAAGTTAGGATTATGTTACAAGTCAGGTTTTCTCATCTGGATAAGCCTCCAGAACATAGCCTCATACCCCACTAGCACTCTCATATGTATTTGGTCCAGCTTGGTTGCATTTATCAAGCTGGTGCTCAATTTTGTTTCTTTGTCAATCTAAAATATTCTATCAGGAATCAATTTATAACTTGATCCATCTACTACTCCCTTATACTAACCCTAAAGCATTATATAGCTAATTTATCTTCCTTTGTTCACTAGGGTAAGCCATCATGTCTGAGGAGACAAACTCTACAAAAGTGGAGTCTTTGGATGTGAAACCTTCACTTTCTGGCTCTGCTTCTAACACCACCACCACAACCTCACAAGGCTCAGGAGGCACAAAGTCAAGCTCACAAAGTCTTGTAAGCATTTTTACATCTCTGGTCCAGTTGGTCAGTCTTGTAAGCATTTGTACATCTCTTAATATTACCTTGTCATTACCATTGATCCATCTCTGGTATTTTGTCATCAGAAACCCAACTACTCTCTCAAGTTTACCCTAGCTGGCCACACTAAAGCTTTGTCTTCTGTCAAGTTCAGCCCAAACGGAGAATGGTTGGCCAGTTCTTGTAAGTTCAACTAAACCCCTGACATCCTTTTTCTAGCTGCAAGTCATGTAACTGATGGGTGAAAGTTAGATTTGAATGCATGGGAATTAAGCTGATGCCAGTTGATTTTGAATGCTTCTCGTATAATTAATGCTATAAATGTTTAAAACTTCCTCTCAGCTGCTGATAAACTAATCAAAATTTGGGGTGCTTACGATGGGAAATTTGAGAAAACTATTTCTGGTCACAAACTGGTAATGTTTTTTCTTAATCACGAATTCTCTCTTAAATACACCATTGGTCTAAAGCCTAACTGTTATTACAAATATCAATCACTACATCTTGTTTCATTGGTTATCTTTTAATATCTTGTATCATGACTTACCTTCTGATTTGTTGTTGGCTTAGGGTCTGAGTGATGTCGCATGGTCAACAGACAGCAAGTTACTGGTCAGTGCATCGGATGATAAAACCCTTAAAATTTGGGACTTCGCTACGGTCAGTTTTCTCCTCAGTTTTATAACTGACTAATGCTATGCAATCTATATAAATAATTCTCTACATGGGGACCATGCGGGACACCACCACGTAAGCACGCCTCGCTTCCCCTCTCTTGCTTTCCAGGCATATAGCTACCCTTCCACACAAGTCTGGTTAGCTTTGGTTCACGACGAATGTTTAGAGCTGGATCGAATTTGTGATGGCTATTAGGGGCAGATAATTTAGTATTTAATCGAAGGGGTTGTCGAATTCACAAATTATGAATTGCCGATAAGCAGAAAATAACTAGATAACGGCATATGGTTAACCGCGGGTCAGCTCGTTAGACTAATTAGAATAACATAACTGGCTTGACACAAATGTTGTGATTCCACTATAATGTGATGTTTCAGGGCAAGTGTTTAAAGACGCTGAAGGGACACAGCAATTATGTTTTCTGCTGTAATTTTAATCCACAAAGTAATCTTATTGTCTCTGGTTCTGTAAGTATCCCATTGCTTATATGCTCTCTGTATGGACTTGAGACTCTAACCACATTTATGAACCTGTACAACAGCTTCTAGCCCAAGGCTTGATTTTGTTTCAGTTTGATGAGAGTGTTCGTATTTGGGATGTGAAGACTGGCAAATGTCTGAAGACGTTACCCGCCCACTCAGATCCAGTGACCGCAGTAAGAAGTTTAGATCAGACACATTCCTCCATCTGAACACAGTCCAGACATATTCATGGTTTCACTAACCCTAAGCCACATCACATTCCTCCATCTGAACACAGTCCAGACATACACATGGTTTCACTAACCCTAAGCCACATCACATTCCTCCATCTGAACACAGTCCAGACATACTCATGGTTTCACTAAGCCACATCACATTCCTCCATCTGAACACAGTCCAGACATACACATGGTTTCACTAAGCCACATCACATTCCTCCATCTGAACACAGTCCAGACATACTCATGGTTTCACTAACCCTAAGCCACATCACATTCCTCCATCTGAACACAGTCCAGACATATTCATGGTTTCACTAACTCTAAGCCACATCACATTCCTCCATCTGAACACAGTCCAGACATATTCATGGTTTCACTAACCCTAAGCCACATCACATTCCTCCATCTGAACACAGTCCAGACATATTCATGGTTTCACTAACTCTAAGCCACATCACATTCCTCCATCTGAACACAGTCCAGACATACACATGGTTTCACTAACTCTAAGCCACATCACATTCCTCCATCTGAACACAGTCCAGACATACCCATGGTTTCACTAACCCTAAGCCACATCACATTCCTCCATCTGAACACAGTCCAGACATATTCATGGTTTCACTAACTCTAAGCCACATCACATTCCTCCATCTGAACACAGTCCAGACATACCCATGGTTTCACTAACCCTAAGCCACATCACATTCCTCCATCTGAACACAGTCCAGACATACTCATGGTTTCACTAACTCTAAGCCACATCACATTCCTCCATCTGAACACAGTCCAGACATATTCATGGTTTCACTAACTCTAAGCCACATCACATTCCTCCATCTGAACACAGTCCAGACATATTCATGGTTTCACTAACTCTAAGCCACATCACATTCCTCCATCTGAACACAGTCCAGACATACACATGGTTTCACTAACTCTAAGCCACATCACATTCCTCCATCTGAACACAGTCCAGACATACCCATGGTTTCACTAACCCTAAGCCACATCACATTCCTCCATCTGAACACAGTCCAGACATATTCATGGTTTCACTAACTCTAAGCCACATCACATTCCTCCATCTGAACACAGTCCAGACATATTCATGGTTTCACTAACTCTAAGCCACATCACATTCCTCCATCTGAACACAGTCCAGACATACACATGGTTTCACTAACTCTAAGCCACATCACATTCCTCCATCTGAACACAGTCCAGACATACACATGGTTTCACTAACTCTAAGCCACATCACATTCCTCCATCTGAACACAGTCCAGACATACCCATGGTTTCACTAACCCTAAGCCACATCACATTCCTCCATCTGAACACAGTCCAGACATATTCATGGTTTCACTAACTCTAAGCCACATCACATTCCTCCATCTGAACACAGTCCAGACATATTCATGGTTTCACTAACTCTAAGCCACATCACATTCCTCCATCTGAACACAGTCCAGACATACACATGGTTTCACTAACTCTAAGCCACATCACATTCCTCCATCTGAACACAGTCCAGACATACCCATGGTTTCACTAACCCTAAGCCACATCACATTCCTCCATCTGAACACAGTCCAGACATATTCATGGTTTCACTAACTCTAAGCCACATCACATTCCTCCATCTGAACACAGTCCAGACATATTCATGGTTTCACTAACTCTAAGCCACATCACATTCCTCCATCTGAACACAGTCCAGACATACACGTGGTTTCACTAACTCTAAGCCACATCACATTCCTCCATCTGAACACAGTCCAGACATACACATGGTTTCACTAACCCTAAGCCACATCACATTCCTCCATCTGAACACAGTCCAGACATACTCATGGTTTCACTAAGACACATCACATTCCTCCATCTGAACACAGTCCAGACATACACATGGTTTCACTAACCCTAAGCCACATCACATTCCTCCATCTGAACACAGTCCAGACATATTCATGGTTTCACTAACTCTAAGCCACATCACATTCCTCCATCTGAACACAGTCCAGACATATTCATGGTTTCACTAACTCTAAGCCACATCACATTCCTCCATCTGAACACAGTCCAGACATACCCATGGTTTCACTAACCCTAAGCCACATCACATTCCTCCATCTGAACACAGTCCAGACATACACATGGTTTCACTAACTCTAAGCCACATCACATTCCTCCATCTGAACACAGTCCAGACATACACATGGTTTCACTAAGACACATCACATTCCTCCATCTGAACACAGTCCAGACATATTCATGGTTTCACTAACTCTAAGACACATCACATTCCTCCATCTGAACACAGTCCAGACATACACATGGTTTCACTAACTCTAAGCCACATCACATTCCTCCATCTGAACACAGTCCAGACATACACATGGTTTCACTAAGACACATCACATTCCTCCATCTGAACACAGTCCAGACATACACATGGTTTCACTAACTCTAAGCCACATCACATTTTCAACTCTGTCACTTCTTAGAAAACATAGATATGCACATCCATGAAAAAAATAATAAATTATGCAGGAATATTGTCTTAAATTTAAATGTATAACGTTAAAAAATTTACCAATTAACCAATACTAAATAACAAATCCAGAAAAATATTTAAAAAAACAACACCACCTGATATGTAAATGAGGAGGCTATGGTCTAATGTGAGGGTGACACCTGTTGATACTTATGGTCTGTTGCAGGTCCACTTCAACAGAGACGGTTCCTTGATTGTCTCAAGTAGCTATGATGGCCTCTGGTAAGTTGGTCTGTGATGGCCTCTAGGTTAGATAAAGTCATGGCAACTAGTATAGTTATTAACCATTAATGTCCCATTCATTCTACCAAAACTCCACCCATGACGGCCCAATGTAAGGAGCATAACTCTGTATGATCAAGTAAATAGTTTCACAAAATATTTGTTTTTGTCTAAATGAAATTGAAATTTAAGATAAAAACTACTGCTTAATGTTAAGAATAAACCTGGCTTTCCAACAGTATTAAATAGAATATATTATATTCGGTAAAAGTACAGTAAAAAAATAAAAAATGTCGGAGAAAATTCAAAACAGGTCATTTTCGGTAGTCAACTTTATTTATTTTTGTCTAAACAACTATGCATCGAATTTAACAGTTAAATATCAATTTGGTTATGTTTAAGATAAATAATTCATAAAATACATGCCTAGATACGTTTAGAGGCATTATTTTATTTTATTTTTAATATTAAATCTACTAAAAAAAGGACAGATGAGTCTAAAATTTCGAGATAGAAAAAAACTATTATTTTTTATCTTTCAAAAGCGCCATTGAAATTATAAGACCAGAAAAGGACGCTGAAACTATCCGACTTCCTGTTTAGTTAAAAATTAGGATTTGTAGGCCAAATTTTAATGAAACAAATTTAATTTTTCTATGCGTATTTTAAGCGGGCGTTACGGGACATTAACGGTGTCGGGCGGCAGCGGGCGTTACGGGACATTAATGGTTAATATGTAAAGATGATTTAACATTGTGAGTAACCACATGGCAACTAGTATAGTTATTAATATGTAAAGATGATTTAACATTGTGAGTAACCACATGGCAACTAGTATAGTTATTAATATGTAAAGATGATTTAACATTGTGAGTAACCACATGGCAACTAGTATAGTTATTAATATGTAAAGATGATTTCACATTGTGAGTAACCACATGGCAACTAGTATAGTTATTAATATGTAAAGATGATTTAACATTGTGAGTAACCACATGGCAACTAGTATAGTTATTAATATGTAAAGATGATTTAACATTGTGAGTAACCACATGGCAACTAGTATAGTTATTAATATGTAAAGATGATTTAACATTGTGAGTAACCACATGGCAACTAGTATAGTTATTAATATGTAAAGATGATTTAACATTGTGAGTAACCACATGGCAACTAGTATAGTTATTAATATGTAAAGATGATTTCACATTGTGAGTAACCACATGGCAACTAGTATAGTTATTAATATGTAAAGATGATTTAACATTGTGAGTAACCACATGGCAACTAGTATAGTTATTAATATGTAAAGATGATTTAACATTGTGAGTAACCGCATGGCAACTAGTATAGTTATTAATATGTAAAGATGATTTAACATTGTGAGTAACCGCATGGCAACTAGTATAGTTATTAATATGTAAAGATGATTTCACATTGTGAGTAACCACATGGCAACTAGTATAGTTATTAATATGTAAAGATGATTTAACATTGTGAGTAACCACATGGCAACTAGTATAGTTATTAATATGTAAAGATGATTTAACATTGTGAGTAACCACATGGCAACTAGTATAGTTATTAATATGTAAAGATGATTTAACATTGTGAGTAACCGCATGGCAACTAGTATAGTTATTAATATTTAAAGATGATTTAACATTGTGAGTAACCACATGGCAACTAGTATAGTTATTAATATGTACAGATGATTTAACATTGTGAGTAACCACATGGCAACTAGTATAGTTATTAATATGTAAAGATGATTTAACATTGTGAGTAACCACATGGCAACTAGTATAGTTATTAATATGTAAAGATGATTTCACATTGTGAGTAACCGCATGGCAACTAGTAAAGTTATTAATATGTAAAGATGATTTAACATTGTGAGTAACCACATGGCAACTAGTATAGTTATTAATATGTAAAGATGATTTCACATTGTGAGTAACCGCATGGCAACTAGTAAAGTTATTAATATGTAAAGATGATTTAACATTGTGAGTAACCACATGGCAACTAGTATAGTTATTAATATGTAAAGATGATTTCACATTGTGAGTAACCACATGGCAACTAGTATAGTTATTAATATGTAAAGATGATTTAACATTGTGAGTAACCACATGGCAACTAGTATAGTTATTAATATGTAAAGATGATTTAACATTGTGAGTAACCACATGGCAACTAGTATAGTTATTAATATGTAAAGATGATTTAACATTGTGAGTAACCACATGGCAACTAGTATAGTTATTAATATGTAAAGATGATTTCACATTGTGAGTAACCGCATGGCAACTAGTAAAGTTATTAATATGTAAAGATGATTTAACATTGTGAGTAACCACATGGCAACTAGTATAGTTATTAATATGTAAAGATGATTTCACATTGTGAGTAACCGCATGGCAACTAGTAAAGTTATTAATATGTAAAGATGATTTAACATTGTGAGTAACCACATGGCAACTAGTATAGTTATTAATATGTAAAGATGATTTCACATTGTGAGTAACCACATGGCAACTAGTATAGTTATTAATATGTAAAGATGATTTAACATTGTGAGTAACCACATGGCAACTAGTATAGTTATTAATATGTAAAGATGATTTAACATTGTGAGTAACCACATGGCAACTAGTATAGTTATTAATATGTAAAGATGATTTAACATTGTGAGTAACCACATGGCAACTAGTATAGTTATTAATATGTAAAGATGATTTCACATTGTGAGTAACCACATGCAATATTTGTGTCCACCAGTCGCATATGGGATACAGCCTCAGGCCAGTGTTTGAAGACTCTGATGGGTAAGTACAGGCACACCTGGCCCAACCACACATCACCTGATCTCTTGTATCATGACCTCTTGTATCATGACCTCTTGTATCATGACTTCTGACCTCTTGTATCATGACTTCTGACGTCTTGTATCATGACTTGTGTAGCTCTTGTATCATGACTTCTGACCTCTTGTATCATGACTTGTGTAGCTCTTGTATCATGACTTGTGTAGCTCTTGTATCATGACTTTTGACCTCTTGTATCATGACTTCTGACCTCTTGTATCATGACTTGTGTAGCTCTTGTATCATGACTTGTGTAGCTCTTGTATCATGACTTGTGTAGCTCTTGTATCATGACTTCTGACCTCTTGTATCATGACTTCTGACCTCTTGTATCATGACTTGTGTAGCTCTTGTATCATGACTTCTGACCTCTTGTATCATGACTTGTGTAGCTCTTGTATCATGACTTCTGATCTCTTGTATCATAACCTCTTGTATCATAACCTCTTGTATCATGACTTGTGAAGCTCTTGTATCATAACCTCTTGTATCATGACTTGTGAAGCTCTTGTATCATAACCTCTTGTATCATGACTTCTGACCTCTTGTATCATGACCTATCATGACTTGTGAAGCTCTTGTATCATGACCTCTTGTATCATGACTTGTGTTGCTCTTGTATCATGACTTGTGTAGCGCTTGGATCATGACTTGTGTAGCTCTTGGATCATGACTTGTGTAGCACTGGTTGTGTTGTGGTCTGCCATATTGTTGATTGTCTATTTTTCCCCTTCAGATGATGATAACCCACCTGTTTCATTTGTCAAGTTCTCACCCAATGGGAAATATATTCTGGCAGCAACACTTGACAAGTGAGTGAATGCTGGTTACATCTTTGTTTTATCCTTCCATATTAGTGTTTGTTTGTTGAACCCCCAGGCCTTATAATTTCTTTGTTTCTATCTTCAGTACACTCAAGCTATGGGACTACTCAAAAGGAAAGGTGACTCTCCTCTTCTTGCTTTGTTACTGATAATTTAGCCTTAACTCTTTAAGCCCGTAATTATTTTCACGTTTTACCGGAATTATTTTTTTTCACTCATTTTTTTTCAGTACCCGTGCGGCTAAATGACCCATATCTTTTTACCCGTTAATTTAAACCCCACACATGATTGATAAAAATTAATCGTAATTGAATACCCTACACACTGATATAAACTTTAAGGAATTATTTACTGAAGAAAGATAATTACTTAGTTTTAAAGAAGAAAAAATAAAGAGTTGATTTTTCCTTGCAAAAATTACGCTTCTGTCGGAAAAATTAATAATAAGAATAACTTTTCATGAGTTCTTATTCATAGAAAACGAAAGTATAAATACTTTAATTTTCGTTAATTTTATAATGCGGCGGCGTAAACTTTTAGACGCGGCCGCTAAACGGCATTCCGCAGTGTTAAAAAATGCCGTTTTCCGAGTTGTGTTACAAAATAAATTCTATAAAATACAAAATCGATCTAACGAGAAAACTACAAGAAGTAAATACAACGAAAAATGGCCGCTCTAGCGTTATCATGACCTAGATTTACGATTAAAAACTTGGATTCTGAAAAACAATGAATTAAATAGAGAAATATTTATCGGATGCTGGGAGCTTCGTTACGGTCTTAAAGAGTTAAGATATTATGCAAGAGATATATTTTAGACACGTTTGAGACATTCTTGAATTGTTCGTTTCCTCAGTGTTTAAAGACATACCTAGGCCACAAAAATGAAAAGTATTGTGTTTTTGCCAACTTCTCAGTCACTGGTGGGAAGGTAAGTTTTAATTAGAGCTCCATTTTTATTTTTTGGCTTGACATAGTATGTGCTGGGGTGTGACACTTCTGAATAGTGACAGTAAGTTTGTCATAACTTTGGCAAACTTTGCCATATTTTGTGCTTACATAATTTGGTCAATAAATTAACAGAAATAAATGATTTCATTGGTATGATGTATGTGTGCTGTAGGCCTACTGATTTCATGGTATGATGTATGCTTACAATGTATGGATAAAAAACTGATTAAAAAAACATTTTTAATAACAGACCATTCTTAAAGCATAGATGGAGTGATTGCTCTCCTCTTTTATAAACTTTTATTTACAGTGTTTGTGGCAAATGTAACTCAATTTTTAAACCACTTCCACTGCCAACTACTTTCTTAAATCATAAAAGCATTGGTTGCTTGTGAAATCTATTAACATACTTTAGTGACCAATACAAGGCAGATTGCAAATGTTTTGTTTCCCTTGCAGTGGATAGTGTCAGGGTCTGAGGATAACATGGTCTACATCTGGAATCTTCAAACCAAAGAAGTTGTTCAAAAATTGGCTGGACATACAGGTTAGTCAGGCTCACTCAGATGTGCTCAGTTATTCTAAGGGTCAAGATTACATTGCCAGATGTGCTCAGTTATTCTAAGTAGGTCTACCTATGTATACGGTTTTGTCTTTATCTTAACAATTTTGACACCCAGGTTACTGAATTATAATTTAGCTGCAAAGGTAACGCCTTTGCCTTCAGTAACAATGAACATTCTCTAAAGCAATGAGCAATGTTTTACTTGTAACTATTAGTCCCCTATCTGTTATCCGCTTCTGTCTACAAGCTCCATACTGGACCAATCTCCCCACACCTACCTGCCAATGTTATGGCTGGTGGGAGTCCTTTGGTCCTTGCTGTGAACTTTGGTTGACCCTGCATGTGTGCTGTGGCTGCGTCATTGATGAATGGTATCTAGGTCAATCATTGAAAGACTGTTGCACATAGACAATCTTGGTTAAAGTATAAACCAAAATCTACTCTATAAAAAGTCAGCTATTTAAATATACGTTAATAATAAACTATGCGAGGATAATTATGATCAGGATGTGGGTCAAATTTGAGGGGTCTGTGAGTAGGCATTGTAGCTAGCTAGATCTAGGGTACACTTTCTTTACAACCAATTGTAGTTTTATAAAAATGTCAAATGTTTTGAAAGTTCTGACCAGTCCAAAAGTTGTTTGTGACAATTGTGTGTGTTGTATATCTATTGGTCAAGCTTGTGACAATTGTGTGTTGTATATCTATTGTTCAAGCTTGTGACAATTGTGTGTTGTATATCTATTGTTCAAGATTGTGACAATTGTGTGTTGTATATCTATTGGTCAAGCTTGTACTTTCAGATGTTGTACTGAGCTGTGCATGCCACCCAACAGAAAACATCATAGCCTCAGCTGCCCTGGAGAATGATAAAACAATCAAATTGTGGAAGAGTGACACGTAGCATGAACACCATCTTACAGCCAATAAGTCATTTCTGGTTGATAGCACTGAGTTGTGTACCATCTCTGTGTAGGGGGGGGGGGGGTGTGAGAGGTCTATCTGGGAGCTGCTGTCTTTACATATTGTCCTTCACCTGGCTTTTGCTAAACATTAGGGGTACATGTGGCTGTTGGGGGGGGGGGGGGGGGGTTAATGTTTGCTCCTTGTACTTTTAAATGCACACCACCATTTTCAAATCTCTCCAGACCTTCAAACCTAAGCTGTAAGAGCACCATGGATTTCCTGTGCTTGATCTAGCTTTCAGTTTTAGAAATTTGAGGCGAGTAGAATTGAAGATTTGTATAAACTGTGTACAGTCTGTTGAATGACATGAGTGGCAGCAAGATGTTCCCTCTGTTTTGTTTGAATGTATCTATCTATGTAAATAGTAGTGGAGTTGTGTACAAACAGGTGGGTGCTATCAGTGTTCTAGCCATGGTTGATGTCAAGATCATTATACAAGTGATCCAGAGAAAAGCCATAAGTTTCTCATGGGGGTATCCATTCATTGAATCATTCACCTATTTATTCATTCATTATGAAACTCATAGTCGACTTGAAGTGTTTCTGTATCATTTTGCTGATTCTGTGTAGCCATTTAAAATGTAGGCGTGGCAGGACCTGAACATGAGACTGTCACCTGGTGGGTGAACCTTAGGATTCCTGCTAGATTGGCTTAGAATTAGGGGGGTGGGGGGTGTCAGTTCATGTCAGACTGTAAAGTTAGCCTCTAATGATGTATATAGACTCACTAGAATGTACATATGATTGTTAATGTAGGGGTTGTCTGTACTTTGATGCTGTTTATGTAGGGAGGGGATCTGTACTTTGATGTTTTGTTTACAATCATGTATGTGTTTTACTTGATCATTTAAAAAATAAACATCCTTTTTTTTCAAGCTGTGCCTGTTTAATCAATTTTTAAACAAAAAATCAACTAGGTGCTCAATTGAACGTCATTTATTGACAAAGACTACAATTTGTTTTTATTGCACAAATGGAGAGCAAAAACTGTAGTAGTGTATAATATTCTACTGACAGCATATTGAAGGCCAGTTCTAACAATACATTGCCTTTTCTGTAAAGGTGTTGACATTTTATGACCAGCACAAATTGTCTGCTCTTGATCTCATTACACAGTGGAAGTTTTAAATTAGCAGTAGAAAAAAAAAAACATGCCAAAAGATGAATTGTTCTAAATGAACTTGACACCACCAATAACTAAATATATTGAGTTACAAGATTTGCCTCAAACATAAATTAACTAAACAAAACCTCATAAATTTAAGAGCAAAAGGATACATGAAAGCAATTTATGAGTCATGACATACAGGTACAACAATCATGTGTCTAACATTTTTACAACAATTCAGGAAAACAATCTTTAAAAAAAATTTCTTGGTACAATCAGTGATAAAAAAATGTTTTGAGTCCAATATCACCTTAATAAATTGTAGCTTGACATAAATAACAGTATAAAGCAAAAGATTGGTAAAATCCCATCAACAATTGGAATGCTGATCTAACCATTTAGCTAAACAAGCTAGAAGCCAGCTTCAAATGGGCCAACACTACAGAAAATATTGAGTTTTAAAACTCTTAAATTAACAATTATTCAGACAGGGCTGGACATAATTAGCAATGAAAATGTGTTCAACAGTTCTGAAATACATTATTGTTGCCTAATGAAAAAGTAGTAATTGAAACATCCAAACATTACCCCCACCCCCTTTTTTATTAAAGCCCATTAGGCCCCCCCCCCCCTTTATTTCTATACAAGCCCATTAGGCCCCCCCCCCCCTTATTTTTTAATAAAAGCCCATTAGGCCCCCCCCCCTTATTTTTTAATAAAAGCCCATTAGGCCCCCCCCCCTTATTTTTTAATAAAAGCCCATTAGGCCCCCCCCCCCCCCCTTATTTTTAATAAAAGCCCATTAGGCCCCCCCCCTTTATTTCTATACAAGCCCATTAGCCCCCCCCCCCCCTTTATTTTTATACAAGCCCATTAGCCCCCCTAGCTTTCTGCGCATACACCTTTTCCCACTTTCTGAATCTGCAAGCAAATAGAAACTGGTACAAGTTTCTACACAAGCCCTCATTAAAGGGGTTATAATCCTCATCCAGGTACTTGAGGTAGGTGATTCTCTCCCTTGAAGCAGCCTCCCAGGTTGTCAAACCCTGCAATAGATAAAAAAACATGTCATCTCTGTAATTCTCTGCCTGGGCACCACCATGCACAAAAGCTGACTATCTAACCCTTGTTCACACCAAATGTTTACAATCGCAGAGCCGGGTCAAAAAAAAAATTGACGGTTATTAGGGGCAGATAATTTAGTTTTTTAACGATTTAAAATTAAGGAGGTAACAAGTTCTGCTTGACCTTTATTGTTTCATGGGGGTGGGGGGAAATTACCTTAAACATGAGGTAGCTATGAAAGCCCAGTAGCCCCATGACCACCATCCCACCAATGAAGAGGATGAAAACATCAATAAACAGGATGGCATTGGTTTCTATCCAGTCAGACCAAAACAAGCGGAATTCAAAGGCATTCCTACAAGAGAGAGAATATGATGGTTACTAAGGAGATGGAATATGAAGGTCAGTGTCCATTAGGTAAGGGAATATGAAGGTCAGGGTGCCCTGTCAAAACGGTCCCGTTAATATGACCCTGTCAAATCGACCCCCGACAAAACGAACCAGTCAAAAGGGCCCAGACTTCTTGGCTCCCGTCAAATGGGCTCCCGTTATGACTCGCGACATATAGGCTCCCGACAAATGAGCTCCCAACATTTAGGCTCCCGACAATTGGACACTCAACATATTGGCTCCCGACAAATAGGCTCAGGACATACTGGCTCCCGACATATTGGCTCCCGACATAAGGGCTCACAACAAATGGGCTCCCAACAAATGGGCTCATGAACATATTGGCATTATTGGCTACCGACTAATGGGCTCCCGACATTTTGGCTCCCGACAAATGAATGGTATGACAGCTACTGGCATTAAAGTAACAATTTTGTCCTACCTCCACTACTACTATAACCTCTTTTTAATGCCTGAATAAAATTGTTTTTCATGAACTAACAACATCATTTCTCAAACAAATCAAGCCCTTAACAGCTAAAATCTATCAATTCTAAAATTTTGATAATGTTTAATTTACAACAGTAAAGATCTGTTGCATAAAAGCGAGCACAGAAGTGAAAATGTACGATATACATGATGTTTACAGGATAACGACATTTTGTTTTGATTACCTACAAGCATACTGGAGGTAGCAAGGTACAGCATGGACCCTTCTACCCACACAATGAGTTGGAACAGCCTATAACCGACTCAATTATGGAAGTCACAGATAGATGACCCTTAAATTAAAACATACTATTTCTTATAATAGATAAACTAATATAAAAATAAGGCCTGCCGAACAAGAGATGCATACGTTGTATTACTTAAGAGTGTTGGATAAGCTAACTCTAAAGAATATTGATGCAGGGGTCCCACTGGCAGCAGTCATATTCAATTAGACTGCTTTGCCGGGAGACTTAGTCTCTACAGAAACCGTATTGTCAGTGGTCCTTTTGTCTGGAGCCAAATTGACAGGAGCCTTTTTGTCAAGAGCCAAAATGACGCTAGCCATTTGTCGGGAGTCGTAATGACGGGGACAGTTTTGTGGAGAAACTAAATGGCAGGAGCCTATTTGTCAGGAGCCTTATTGACTGGAGCCCTTTTGTCTGGAGCCTTTATGACGGGGTCCATATGTCGCTGGCCATTTTGACTGGGTCAATTTGACGGGGCTCTCATGTTGGGGCCGTTTTGACAGGGCCGTTTTGTGATTGGCCGTTTTGACGCCTCTCGGAAGGTCAGTGTCTATTAGGAGAGGGAATAGGAAGGTCAGTGTCCATAGTAAATGTATTCAGTGCGTAAATTTATCAACACCCACGCTTTTCTTCCTAGTTATTCAAATAGTACTTCATTGTTTAATATTTACACAATTTTTAATTTTCTTTTTAGTGCATTTTTACATAAATGCTTGTTTTTATTTTTATGCATTTTTTAAATGCATTTTTTTCAGTACTCTAAAATCTTTAATACAGTAGTTTCATGACAAAAAAAAACCCATGCTTTTTTTAGTACTTCAAAAATTTTAATACATGACTAAAAACTATTGTGCACCTAATGAACATGATAAATTTTTATAAATTCACTCAAAATTAATTAGTCATCTAATTAAGTCTAATTTAATGTCAAATTGTATTTTCATTGGATCTTGACCTCAAGTGCCAAATTTCAGAGAAATTGATCAGTTAGAAGTGCCTAAAATTTTGCTCACCCGTTTCAGTCTAGACAGACAGGAGGAAGACAGAGGAAGCAAGTTGTATTAAAACTTGTAAAAAAAAAAAAATAGAAGAAATGCAAAAATTCCTGACCATGTGATGTAGAAGGTGCAGGCAATGAGCACAAATGTTGAGAGGAGGAACAGCCAAAAGTAGCGGTGATTTCTCTCCCCTATACACGCCTCCAGCCATGGGCAGTGGTGGTCAAACTTCCTGACACACTTGTTGCAGTCCTCACAGTGCTTGGCCCTCATTGGTTGCTGGAAAAAACTCAGGTAGTTTATTTTGTTTGGCCATATGTGCTTTCAAATCACCCCAACAAAACTCAGGTACTTCATTTTGTTTGGCCATATGTGCTTTCAAATCACCCCAACAAAACTCAGGTACTTCATTTTGTTTGGCCATATGTGCTTTCAAATCACCCCAACAAAACTCAGGTACTTCATTTTGTTTGGCCAAATGTGCTTTCAAATCACCTCAACAAAACTCAGACCTGGTTATTTTAACTTGTCTAGTCAGTCAGTTTAAAATACTCTTTAGACACAATTTAGTTATCAACAGGTGAAAGGGCCAATAACGCTTTAGAGTCCTATGCTCCAAATCACACTAGAGATTTTTTAATAGGGATACAGTTGGTTGTGCTCAAACTTATTTCCCCAAGTCTCCTGGCAACAACATTTGGAAGCTGCTGGCATGTGGAAAACAACACTAAAAAAAAAAAATTCTTGCTTTACCACTGGGGCTTCAATGAATTTTTTTAGCATACAAAATTTTTTTAAAAACTGAAATAATACATGTACTTTTTATCTTTTTCTACCATTAAAATTGTTTTAAAATGTTGCTATGCCAATTATTAAGCTATTTAGACTAACATAATATTTTTAGAATATTTTCATGCAGATAACTTTTTTTTCTTCAATTTAAAAAAAAATATTTGTTTTAGGAAAAAAAAAAGTCTTGGTTAACAACTTTTTTACTTGGCTGTAAAGAAAGTAAACACATTTTATACCCAGACTGTAAAGAAAGTAAACACATTTTATACCCATACTGTAAAGAAAGTAAACACATTTTATACCCAGACTGTAAAGAAAGTAAACACATTTTATACCCAGACTGTAAAGAAAGTAGACACATTTTTATACCTAGACTGGAAATAAAAGTTAAAAATGGCAAGAAAAAACAACCAACCATGATCTCACAGTAGTCACACACCCGATACTTGATGCCTGGCTTGCTGGACAGCATGTGACCATTCTCCTCAGTCCCATCCTCCACATCATCCGCAGGTCTGGCTACCTCCATGTCTTCATCAGCCATATCAAAGTCATCATCACTGGTGGCTGTCTCTTTCATCTGGAGGTGGTGGGTCTAAACATCACAACAAATACATGTAAATGTGAGACAAATGGTCAGCTTCTGTTGTAAGGCAGAGAGACAAACTTACCATGGAGGATTTGTTCTGTTTACTGACCCCACCTATTGTAAATGTGAGACAAATGGTCAGCTTCTGTTGTAAGGCAGAGAGACAAACTTACCATGGAGGCTTTGTTCTGTTTACTGACCCCACCTATTGTAAATGTGAGACAAATGGTCAGCTTCTGTTGTAAGGTAGAGAGACAAACTTACCATGGAGGCTTTGTTCTGTTTACTGACCCCACCTATTGTAAATGTGAGACAAATGGTCAGCTTCTGTTGTAAGGCAGAGAGACAAACTTACCATGGAGGCTTTGTTCTGTTTACTGATGACAATGTAGCCAGGGTTGGTGAGGCAGGTCAGGTAATACATAGCCAGGGACCACAGCATCATTAAGATGTACAGCACACCAACAACCACATGTTCACCAGATAGCAAACTGTGCTGGAGGACTGAAGGAAGGAACATTTGTAGCATGAGGAACATTTGTTGAGGAACATTTGTAGCATCAGGAACATTTGTAGCATCAGGAACATTTGTAGCATGAGGAACATTTGTAGCGTGAGGAACATTTGTAGCATGAGGAACATTTGTAGCGTGAGGAACATTTGTAGCATGAGGAACATTTGTAGCATGAGGAACATTTGTTGAGGAACATTTGTAGCATGAGGAACATTTGTAGCATCAGGAACATTTGTTGAGGAACATTTGTAGCGTGAGGAACATTTGTAGCGTGAGGAACATTTGTAGCGTGAGGAACATTTGTAGCGTGAGGAACATTTGTAGCGTGAGGAACATTTGTAGCGTGAGGAAAATTTGTAGCATGAGAAACATTTGTAGAGTGAGGAACATTTGTAGAGTGAGGAACATTTGTAGCGTCAGGAACATTTGTAGCGTGAGGTACATTTGTAGCGTGAGGTACATTTGTAGCGTGAGAGACATTTGTAGCATCAGGAACATTTGTAGCGTGAGGAACATTTGTAGAGTGAGGAACATTTGTAGAGTGAGGAACATTTGTAGCATGAGGAACATTTGTAGAGTGAGGAACATTTGTAGCGTGAGGAACATTTGTAGCGTGAGGAACATTTGTAGCGTGAGGTACATTTGTAGCGTGAGAGACATTTGTAGCGTGAGAGACATTTGTAGCGTGAGGAACATTTGTAGCGTAAAACATTTGTAGAGTGAGGGACATTTGTAGTGTGAGGAACATGTGTAGAGTGAGGAACATTTGTAGAGTGAGGAACATTTGTAGCGTGAGGAACATTTGTAGCGTGAGGAACATTTGTAGCATCAGGAATATTTGTAGCGTCAGGAACATTTGTAGTGTGAGGAACATGTGTAGAGTGAGGAACATTTGTAGCGTGAGGAACATTTGTAGCATCAGGAATATTTGTAGCGTGAGGAACATTTGTAGAGTGAGGAACATTTGTAGTGTGAGGAACATTTGTAGCGTGAGGAACATTTGTAGCATGAGGAACATTTGTAGCATGAGGAACATTTGTAGCGTGAGGAACATTTGTAGCATGAGGAACATTTGTAGCATGAGGAACATTTGTAGCGTGAGAGACATTTGTTGTGTGAGCAACATTGTAGCATGGGCACAAGTGTTGTGTGAGGAACATGTGTTAAAATAAGAAGATAATAAGATGTTTGTTAAAGTTTAAAATCTTAAAATTGATAGCAAAAACTAGAATTGATATTTTGATAAGAAAACTACAGATGTATAAAGCAAAAATAGACTTACTTGAGTTCTTGAAAAGTAAAGTTGTTGGCACTCCAAGCACAACAAATGTGTGTAGAGTTCTCACAAAAACAGCGGCCCCACACTTAACCTTGGTGCCCACACACTGAGCCATTCCTTGCTGGGGGATACAATCAATGTCAGTACGCAGGTAGACATATTGTATTGTGGGATACAATCAATGTCAGTATGCAGACAGACATATTGTGGGATACAATCATGTAGGGTACAAAAAAAACTATTAAAAAACTGAAGCTGGAAAACAATTAAGAAAATTAATAAATTAAGAATTAATTATATAAAAGTTGCAAATGCAGGGAACTCCGGACAAAAGGCAGACACGGACAAAAGGCCGACAAGTTTTATAAAACAGCAAACTACAATTACAGACTTGTTTAATTTATTATCAAAAACCAGTTATACTGATAAAGTTATATTACAAACTAGAAAAAAATAGTGCCTAGTATGATAAATTGTATGCTATGCCACGTAGAATTTCAAGTCTAGTTCTGTTTTCTCTTTATGTTATGACATTTTTTACCCTGTCCTCTTTCTGTAAATATTGTTGTTTTTTTTGTTTTATTGATGGCTCACCAAGCAATATTACCTCCATCTCTACTTCCACTCTTCCTTGTTCTTATTTTAGTTTTTATTTTAGCAAACAATAGACTCCATGTTGATCTTTTCCGACAATTACCTGCTGGTCAGTTTTGACCACTTTACGAAGTTTTCCCAGATATGCCGAGTTTTTTATAACACCCCTAGGCGTTCCTCTACCTCCTCACAGAATATCAAGGGAGGTCGTTCGACAAACGTTTTTTCGTAATATAGCTCATATAAGGCGCCGGTCTGTCGAGATCAGGGTATACCAGGGGTCGGCAACCTGCGGCTCGCGAGCCGCATGCGGCTCTTTTGATATCAAGAAGCGGCTCTCCAGCTCCTTGCACAAATACTATTAATCTTAATAAAAAATAAAATATTTGAAATAAAAAAAATGTTA
The DNA here is from genome assembly GCF_028476545.2 of Physella acuta. Lineage (NCBI taxonomy): Eukaryota > Metazoa > Mollusca > Gastropoda > Physidae > Physella > Physella acuta. Next base: position 334,417 of record NW_026731794.1, read on the forward strand.
GTGCCCAAGTGGAAACATTTATGTATTTTTCAAAACATAGAGTAGATTTCCTAACGCGGTCACACATAGCAAAAAAATCCGAACTCCCGATTTTCATCGGGCGCTATTTTGTACCCGTTTCACACAGAAACAAACTGAAAGTACCGTGTTATTCCGCTGCCATTCTACTCTAATATTTATAAATCATTTTGTATTCCTACGCATAGTATTTGAGATATTCATGTTTTAGTGACGTGCCTGCTTGCGATCTTTTTTTCCCCTTTTTTTTCTTGCCGGCGGTCACATTTTCCTGTTGCGTAACAAGCGTAGTTTTTTTACGTTTTGATCCAATTTTAAAAGCTAAAATAAATAATTTACACTTTTAAACGTGTTGTTGATTGTATTATTAATTAATAGACTGCAAAACCAAATAAAAAACACTTTAATTAAATTTATTAACAACACATCACGGATGACCCAGTGATAACTCAAGGGACGCAATTTTAATAATCATAACAAAGGGACGTAACAATTACTAACAAGACAAAACCTAACATTTGCTTAGATATGCTTGTATATGGAGACACAAACTAGTTCTAGAAGAAGTAGATGATCGAAATAATTTAAAACCACAGAATAATGTATAAACTATACAGATTCTAGACTTAGCTTGAAATATAGAGCATCTAGATCTAGGCTAGTCTAGCTCAAGTCATTGGTTACGCAGCGAGGAAAACGACCCGAATCGTCAGCCCAGCTGCGATCACCCCCATTTGACCTCTCAGGTTGCTTTAGTAGCCTTAGCTATAGTATTTACAGTGTCCCACACATATGTAGAAGCTATTTATAGTTAACCTAATTATAAACAGCTTTGATTGGTTAGTTTTATTCATCTCATCCCGGACCTAGTGCTTTCATCCGGGGGAACTGGGATCACCGGTTGACGTCATACCTCAACTTAAAAATTTAAAAACTTGTCATCCAGAAGGAGAAAACAAAAGAATTTGACCTGGATATATTTAGAAATGGACATGCTTACAGCAGATACCGGTAGTTTCGTATAAAGCATCCAAACAATTATTTTACGAAGCGAAAACGGGAATGTGATCGCAATATGGCTTTGACCGCGTGAGGAAATCTACTCTAGAATCTAAATTCTAAATACTAAATAGTAAATCGTCCTCAAAATGTGAAATAATTTTTTTAATTTAAGGAGTCACCAGTTTTTCACATTAGATTAGATCTAGAGATCATCTAGATCAATTTGAATTATAAAATGATTAAAATAAATGTAGAATCTAGCTAGAGTCTAGATCTAGACTTCTAGATCTAGATTAGATCTAGATCTAGAAGTAAATCTGTTAATCTCTAATAAAAATCAACAAACCTAGTGTGTCCTAGATCTAGATCATCATCTCAGTTATCACTATCACTAATATTACTAATAATATTAATAATCAGTGAAGAGACTTTAGGCGGCCTTTGCCTTTAGGCTAGCATTTTACTGAACTTAGCTGCATAGCAGACTCATTAACATCGCGGCCATATTTTTTTTTATAAAACATAGAGTCTAGAAGGGATATCACTCTCAAATCAAAATAAAATCGATCCTGCACGACGTTTATATTTAGTTTATATAGGCTATACTTGCAACTTACTTAAACACTACGAGCTGACCCGCGACGACGCCGCTACCTAGATTTAGATCTAGATCTAATCTAGATTCTAGTGGTTTTATTTACTACTTATCAACAATTCATAATTTGTGAATTCGACACTACCCCACCGCCCTGCCCAGAGGCGTAGCGACCCTTCCCGGCGCCCGGGGACATACTTCCAATTTGGCGCCCCCTCGAGAGCAAATTTTCGATTTGCACCCCCCCCTCAAACTTTCGATTTGCACCCCCCCTCGAACTTTTCATTTGCACCCCCCCCTCAAACTTTCGATTTGCACCCCCCCTCGAACTTTTCATTTGCACCCCCCCCTCAAACTTTCAATTTGGCGCCCCCCCTAAGGTCGGCGCCCGGGGACTTATGTCCCCCCCCGCCCCCCCTCGCTACGCTACTGGCCCTGCCTCCCCCACCCTCCCATATTTTTAGCTTCAAAAGGACTAGGAGAGGATAATTTTTTTCTGTAAAATTAATGTATGGACTACATCTCTTATAAAATTTTTTACTATTCTAGATCTATATCCTAATATATAAATCCCCACGTTCGCACATCTCTCTCTCTCTCTCTCTTTCTCTGTCCGCAAAAAATTTTCGCCGGACATCACGTCAGAATCGGCAGCGATATATGAAGAACTTTTTACGGACTTTTGTTGAAAATAATATGTTAGATGTTTTAAATGTATAACCACAATTTTACTTAAAGAAGAAAAATAAAAATTAAAGGCGTATTCGAATGTAGAGAAACAGTATTATTTATGCAACGGGAAAAGCATTAATATATGTGTAAAAGAACGCATAAAACTGTGACGTCGCTATTGCTTGTACATTAACTAATGACGTCATCTGCTGTGTTTTGAATGAAAAGAAATGAACTATTTCATTCAAATTTGATTTAGATCTACGTACACTATGAAATGTATACAATACAATTTTTCCGGCCTAAACTCATAAAATTTATTTTATTTATTTGGATTCTAGATCTAGAGATTCTAGATCTAGACTAGATTTAAATCTAAATCTACGCAATAACTAGATCTAGACGTAGACGCTAAGATCTAGATTTAGACTCTTAACTTCTCTAAAATCAATTCCAAAAATAAATTTCTATATTAGGACTAAACTATTTCAAGACTTATTTATTTTATACAAAATCTTTGTTATGAACTGGCTAATTTGGGATAAAAAATTAATTTGAAAGAATAGGCATATTCGCGTAAGTTAAGATTTTAAAATACGTGTTTCATTCTCCGTATTTTATAAGGTGCCTAAATAGCGGAGATGTTTGTGTACATTAAACCACGCAGGTGGTGCGGGTTCGAGACACAGCAAGTCAACTTGGTTAATGTATTCTTTTTTATTATGCTCGGGCTAAACTTAAAAAAAAAAAATTCTTTTAGGAATCTAGATCTAGATTGTCGGGTGTCCGATAGGGCACTTCCGGGCGCCGCAGGCGCTTCAAATTTGGCATGATCTTGCCTTGGTGCGACAGAACACGGGGGCCGGTTGGCCGAAAAGTCTACGATGTGGGGGTCAAAACTGACCTCGACTGACCGGTACCTTATATGAGCTATAAATCGAAAAAAAATGTCCACGGAGGAACCTCTTCATAACTCTTGAGGTCGTAGACCGACCTTCTGGCGAATTAATTAAGCATTCAAATTCTCAATGTTTTCGAAAGCCTAAGCGAAGCTGGGCAGCATGCCTAGTATACTATATAGATCTAGAGAAAAAACAACATGGCTGATAGTGATAAGGTCAAAATCTTAAAAAATTCATAAAAAATGTATTTGTAAAATTGAATCACAATTTCTTTTTATAAGATAAGAACCACAAGTGGTTTATTTAATTCATTTTGCATAGTTTTGTGTGCAGGCAAGAATTTATATATTAAAATAAAGTTGATATTGTTTTCAAATCAATTTTTTAATAGGCAAAAATGAAAGAAAATGAAAAGTAATTGCACTAGGTTATATTATAGTAGATTTAAAAAAATGTAGTTGCTTTGTTTACTAGAAATTAATAAGATATTAATTTAAAATTAATAAGAGACAGTGGTAAAAACAAAATTTGAAAAATCAGGCAAGAGCTCTGGGCAGGTTTTTGTATGAAAATTATCTCCCTTTGTTCCAATGCTACATACTACTATATATGCATTTAAAGTATTATCTATATATATATATAATTCTCTTCTTGGGGACCATAGAAAACACCAAGCTGTAAGCGCACCAGCAGCCCCCCTCTCTTCCTCTCTAGGCATATCACTACCACCCCCACATGGTCTGGTGAGCTGTGTTTCACGCTAAAGGTTTACAATAGTAGAGCCAGGTTTAGTGATGGCTATTAGGGGCAGATAATTTAGTTTGAAACGATTTTAAACTTAGGGGAGGTAACTAAGAGGAGGCTTCTTTTCTTTCCTGGGGGGGGGGGGGGTGGAATGGTAGGGGTTGGGGGAAAGGAGGGTGGGTTTCATCCTTAATGACCTACTGATAGTGTTTTAAAGCAAACATTTTCAGTGGCAGCATTGGTACTGTCAAATTCACAAATTATGAATTACTGAAAAATAGAAAATAAAACAACTAAATAATGCGCTGCTAGTCAGCTCGTAAGATATATTTCTTAATCTTTAAACTTAACTTTTGATAAAATAAATAATATAATAATAAACAATAGTCTACTATAAAAGTCTACTAGTTCGATTTTGAAAATAAAACTAGACAACCCATTAAGAAAATAGCCTGTATGTTGCACTACACAACCCTAACCAACCTCTCATTAACATCACCAACACCACATATGCAAATGTTCACCTCCCTCCTATACTCATGTAAATTTTCTACGGGTCATCCATATTTTAGTTGCTTAAATTGATTCAGTGCCTTAAATAATGAATCTGAATTTTTTTTTTATTTGTGAATTTTTGTAACTAATTTTAATGTTTTGGCCAATGAATATAGTGAAAATACTTTGGATCAGTAAATAAAAAAATGGATTTATTTAAACCTTGATAGGGAAGATCTATTTGTTTCCTACCTAAAATAATCTATCTATATAATTCTCTACGTGGGGACCATGCTAGACACCACCACGTAAGGGCTTAGCCGTTCCTGCCCCGCTCTCTAGGCATATCGCTACCACCCCACCCCACCAGTCTGGTGAGCAGTGATTAACTCTAAATGTTTACAACCGTAGAGCCGGGTCGAATTAGTAATGGCTATTAGTGGCATATAATTTAGGTTTTAAACGATTTTGAAACTAAGAGGTAAGAGATTCTGCTTGATGTTTTCATTGTCATCTGTAAACTGTCATCACAGACGGCTGCTTTCATGGGGGTGGGGGAAGAGGAGTGGAAAGTGAGGGTGAGGATAATCGTCCTTCACTAGCTACTGATGGTGTTTTAAAGCAAAATATTTTCAGTCGCAGCATTGGTAGTGTTGAATTCACAAATTATGAATTACCGAAAAATAGGAATTAAATTAAACAGCGGCGTATGCTACGTTGCGGGTCAGGTCATAATGAATAATTCATCAACTAATGCAACTTAAAATTTGAATTCCCTTTTATTAGAAAGGTCAATAAGTAAGCCTAGGTTGATTGATGAATATATCTTACACATGACACTGAAAAACTTATCTCAGTTTCAATACTTTTTTAATGATCATTTTTTTTACACATTAGAGAAAGAATGAGCATCCTTCACATTCAAACCAAGAGCAAAAAGTATCATGATTGTGTTTCACCTATGCTGATACAAGTTTTACAGAAAATAAGACAGCATTTCGTTCAACATCCACTGCCTGCATTCATATTTCCATTCAAAACCAACAAGTCTTTGTGTCAAGAGACCAAGCAACTAGCATGAAAACATCATTCTGTCTTACAAAAAAGCCAACCGTTCTGGCTCTGGTCAAAAGATTGCATTATTCAAGCATGAAATTCATGATGAATTGAAAAAAACAAAACTGACAACATTCTGACTTGAGCTCTAAGTCCTACTCTGCTCAATGGAAAGGCGGACAACTGCATGTACAAGCAGAGAAAAAATCCTTTTACAACTGTATACATAGATAATATACATAAATAAAGACAAATCAAAAGTCTACTCATTGGTTAGTAAACTTTTGTACAAATGAGCATACAAATGTAAAAATAAAATTTGAATCATGATCAAATTAAGTCATTTAACGTTTTGGATTAAACACATTTTTTTTTACATTCCATGCACATGATTTTTTTCTCTAAAATATTTGGCTATTGAGAAAATAAATGTACTTATATTGTAAAGTTATATAAATAGTCATCATATCATTCATTTAATAACAAGTGTATTGAAAACAGAATTTTGTATTGAATGGAAGTTAATAAAAAAGCAGATCCAAAAAGAAGCAAATCAATGTGTTGTGCACATGACTGGTTGAATATTGCAAGTGTTTAACACAGACCAACACTATCTACAAATATGACTAGTCTCCACAGATGTACACACAGGCATGGCTCAACAACACTGCTGGAATAGACATAAAAAAATACACTGGTTCAACCTTTGTCAACCCTCGCCTGCAATTCTTGTTTTTTTTTTTACATTTAAAGAGAATTATTCAGGGTCATGTGCTGGCATTTGATCTAAGTAGCGAGCTGTCCTAGGAACTGTGGAGAGGTGGTCAGAGCCAACCCTCCCCAGCTACGACTAGAGATAGCAAGAAATTCAAATTACAGCCACAAGGAGGCTATTCACAATTGCACTCTGAGAATCCAGTTCATTTTTTATTCACTGAATTGTAAGACAAGAAAAAATAAATAAGTCAGAGAGAGCTTCAAGTGGATAGTGAAACTTTCATCAGTATGCTGAGATAGTGCTGGGTGCTGTCAGGGCATCAAGTGGACAGTTAAAACATCAGAGTTTCTTTCAGGCATCATTTTCTGAAGCACAACCCCCCCCCCCCCCCCCCAAGAGAAAATTGTCTAAAAGAAACACTTGTTTACAATCAAAATGAACATTAGTAAGCAATACAATGTAACCCCCAGTGTCTAGATGTGAGAGTGCAGCAATATATACTGTGGTCTCCATTCACTCAGCTCACTGGAGCAGCACATTTTCTTCAATCACTTGCACCAACACCACCCAACACAACCTAAAAGCTAGCCTCATTTCATTCAAGCTTAGCGCCATGGAGGAGTGAGCAAATGGTCAGTGAGCGTGTGTGCTATATGTGTAGTGTGTGTGTGTGATGACCTGTGCTAGATATGTTGGTCCCTTGTACCCCACACAATCCAGTGAGCAAGTGCTGACAATCCCATTAAAAGACCCCCCCCCCCCCCCAGTATGCTGAGATAGTGCTGGGTGCTGTCCTGTCAGGGCTTCAAGTGTTTCTTTCAGGCATCATTTTCTGAAGCACCCCCCCCCCCCCCCCAGAGAGGACCAAGGTTTATTGCTAACACTGTGGTCAGCAGTGGGTCAAATTTAGTTGTGACTTTAATGATGGGACTACTTGTTCTACTGTGTTAGCAAGAGTGATCTGTAAGTTCACTGATTGAGTCCCACCTTCTTACACTTGATCATCAAATCCCCACGGCAACAACATTTGATTGAACAGAAGAGGAAAACAGGATGAAAGACTAAATGATAAAGTATTCAATGTAAAAACTACCACCTGAATAGAAGCCAAACAAAATGAGCTGAGATAAAGACATAAGCCAGGCTCTGGGTACCCTGTGGTTGGCCCAACTAGCAACCCATCAATGAGATGCTGGGGTTGGCCCAACTAGCAACCTATCAATGAGATGCTGGGGTTGGCCCAACTAGCAACCCATCAATGAGATGCTGGGGTTGGCCCAACTAGCAACCCATCAATGAGATGCTGGGGTTGGCCCAACTAGCAACCCATCAATGAGATGCTGGGGTTGGCCCAACTAGCAACCCTTCAATGAGATCCTGGGGTTAGCCTACAGTACAACCAAGTTCAACAGATAGCAATCATATGACAGAGCACTCAGCTTATAATAAAGCATCAGATCTGGAGCACAGGATATGTGTGGTCATGAAAGAGAAAATAAAGATCTATAGAAATAAATGGTTTGTATCTATCTAAAAATAAACGGGGGTTAATCCTTTCTGGTCCAACATGTAACAATCAATGGTGGGTTGTCCAATGGTGGAGCAGAGAGAGTTAACTGTAGCACAACCTGTAGTCAAGGTAAAAGAAAGACTTGACCCTTTGGTCAGACAAATAGAAATCAAATCATCAGTGTCCATGTGACATTCAACTAGGACAAGACAGCACAGTGTCAAGGTCTAGCTGCACACCAACACCCCTAACACAACAACTTTGACCAGGGATTGCACATCATTAAATACAAGCTTGTTCATTGACTAACCTCATATGGTCAAGTTTTTTTAGTTTGTACATCAATGCTTTCAAGAAGAATATAAAAAATCAACAAATGCCTGTAGTGCACTGGTCAACTAGGCAAACTTGCCAGACGGTACAACTAGGCAGATGGTAGAACTAGGCAGATGGTATAACTATTCCACAAAGCAAGCTATCTCTGTATGACCCCCAAGATTTCCTTGTTAGTGACTTGTATATCATCCAGCAGCTTGCCACCCCCTGAAGGTGTACTGCTGGTGTATGTCTTCAGGCTCTGACTGTGGGCTTGCATCCGAGTTAGAAGTTCCCGGGCTTGGAATTTGGCGTGAGGGGGCAAGGCGTCGATGTAGCGGGAACAGAGGCAGTAGAAGGCCAGGACCTCCTCAGAGAGCAGCATGAAGTTGGTGCTGGTCTTGTTGCCGGCCTCAGCCAGCCGCTCGATGCAGCCCTTCAGCCTCTCTGATGCTGACTTGATGGAGTCCATGCTGACTGGCTCGCTGGGCTCAGGGCTGGCCCCATCCACTGGGGAGGAAGCTGCTGGCTCCAGACAAAAACTGCCAGTCATAGAGAGCGGCACACTCATGGCATTAGGCAGTATCTTGACTCCCGTGGTGCGGTAGGCCACAGCTTCCTTCCCTGCTGGTCCTGCATCAGAGACCTCCGTGCTGATCAGGTCAAGGTCACGGGCAGCTTGCTGGGATAGTTTTTGGTCAGAGTTCAGGTTCACTGATGGTTTGGCATACATTTTAAAAGAGCTGACGTTGCTAGGGGCTCCATTGAGCTGCCCCTCCTCCAGACGTTTGAGCCCCACCATCCACCCTGGTGGCCGGTACGACTCCGTTAAGTTCTCTGAGACCATATTGTTGGGAGGAGCCCGCGGGTGGAGGAGAGGGGATTCCTCTACAAACTGGCGAGAGAAGCGGGGGCTGGGCTTGGGCTTCCCGGCCAGCTCTGGGAAGTGGGAAGCTGTGTGGGGAGCTGAGTGTGGTGGCGCTGGCTGTGGGGGAGAGTGGTCAGTCAGGCGGGAGATGGGGTCAGTGTCCGAGCGTTGGACGGAAGCAGGATGGTGGTAGCTGGAGGAAGCAGTGGAGGTGGCCATCTGGTCTGAGGAGGTGAAGAGCTCCGAGGGGGTGCTGGGCTTGCTGGAGGAGGACAGGTCGGACTTGTGTCGCTGGAGCAGGCCGGAGTACTGGGACTTGACGTTGGTGGAGTTGAGAGCCGTCTGAGTGGTGGCAGGGCTCTCCACAATGCCGTGCTGCGACTGAGACTTGACAAAAGCCGAGGGTCTCAGATTGGGCTCCTGCTTGATGCCCGGGTCAGAGTCCTCACTGATGCCCTCCCCCTTTTTCCCATTGGTGGCCGCAGCCATCTCCCCCAAGCTGTGGTCTCCCCCTAGAGTAGGGCAGGACGTGACGCTGGCGCTGTCTGTGCCTGAGTCGTGGTCATCCAGTGCTGGCAACTCCCTCCCATGACACTCCTGCTCTCTCTCCATTGACTCTAAATAAGCTCCAATCCTCACCCCTTTTGGTATGGTGCCGTACCTGTTGATAGTTTTAGCTACATTAGTCACATCCAGCTTGCCCAGGCGTGGGGGACCCTCCAGCTCACTCTCATCCACGCTAACACTGTGGGAGAGATCAGAGGAATGTTCAGAGAGTTTCTTCCTGGGGAGCAGGGCGGACCTGTGTGGGGGGAGCAAAGCTTTCTTCTGGTACTGGCCTGAGCTGTCCAGGTTGTAGTCCCCTGAGCGCGGGCCCAGGCTCCTGGTGCTGCTCCGCTCTGGGGCGTGTTTGTCAAAGGTGCGGGCATTGGCCTCAGATATCAGGTACTTGGAGCGGTCTATCTGGGCAGCTTTTAAGTTATCCACAGATGTTTTACTGGCTTTGTCCTCGCGGGAGAAAGTGGGCGAGCCAGCCTGACCTTGAACTTTCATCATGGAAGGTACAGAAGTGCTGTGGGGATAGTAAGGTCCTCTGTGGAGAGAAGGGTCAAGGCCAGAGTTGCTCTCACTCAAATCTGATTCGTTGACCTCAGGCAATGACGCGTTATCCAGTTTGACCTTCTGAAGACGTATACGAGATTTCAGTTCCGAGTCTAAATCCCCACCACCTGATTCTGGACCCCCATCTTTCACCGAAGTTGTCCTGCGGGGTGGAAGTGGAGCTGACTTGCCAGCTTTTTTCCTGGATGATTTCCTGGCAAGGACGTCATTTACTTTGGTCAATGTGACAGGTTGCTGCTCATCTAATGTGGGCAGCACTCGTCTGCCTGCTGGTGGGGTGGGACCTGGTGGAGCAAACAATCACATCACTCAAACAATCACATCACTCAAACAATCACATCACTCAAACAATCACATCTTAACACTCAAACACAAACAATCACAACACTCAAACACAAACAATCACATCACTCAAACACAAACAATCACAACACTCAAACAATCACATCTCAACACTCAAACACAAACAATCACAACACTCAAACACAAACAACAGATCTTAACACTCAAACAACAGTCAGACAATCACAAACAATACTTAAACAATTTGTGCTATTTTATTTTGCTATTACACATTGTTAATTTTGAACTTATTTTCAGTCATTAATTTCTAGTGTCAGTTGCCAGTTTAGATAAGATTTTAAGTGGTCAGTTGCCAGTTTAGATAAGATTTTAGGTGGTCAGTTGCCAGTTTAGATAAGATTTTAGGTGGTCAGTTGCCAGTTTAGACAGAAATTGGTGGTTAGTTGCCAGTTTAGATAAGATTTTAAGTGGTCAGTTGCCAGTTTAGACAGAAATTGGTGGTTAGTTGCCAGTTAAGACAGAAATTGGTGGTTAGTTGCCAGTTTAGACAGAAACTGGTGGTCAGTTGCCAGTTTAGACAGAAATTGGTGGTCAGTTGCCAGTTTAGACAGAAATTGGTGGTCAGTTGCCAGTTTAGACAGAAATTGGTGGTTAGTTGCCAGTTTAGACAGAAATTGGTGGTTAGTTGCCAGTTTAGATAAGATTTTAAGTGGTCAGTTGCCAGTTTAGACAGAAATTGGTGGTTAGTTGCCAGTTTAGACAGAAATTGGTGGTTAGTTGCCAGTTTAGACAGAAATTGGTGGCTAGTTGCCAATTAGGACAAGTGGTATACCTGCACTACTGCGACCTTCACTAATTAGGTCAGGTGACTCTTGAGCCCGCCCCTTCTTGGAGGGTAAACTTGGGGCTTTTCTTTCAGTCTTCTCTAGCTCCTTCTCCACCTCTGAAACAAAAATTTTTAATAAAAAAAAAAAATCAAACAATACTAAGCCACTGAGATAACTTGAAAACAAACAATGGCTGCATTATAATATTTCATACAAATATTTCCAAATAATTAACAAATTGAATAAAAAAAGTAAAGCATAGCATGAAAGTTGGTCAAGCAAAAATCAATGGGTTAGTATTGGTGGTAAAGTTAGGAGGTATCAGCTCAGTGTTAACCTGCTGAGCCCTAGTGAGAGGTCAGTAGTTATCTTTAATGTTAACTGTTGCAGCTGTTGGGTATCAAACAGCTGTAAGCTAGGAGGCCTGTTTTTCCTTCCAATAGCAGGGGTGCCACTCAGTTTTAAACTACAACCTGATCCCTCACATTTTACTAACCCTAAAAACATAATTTAAATCAATTAAGAAACAACACAGCAATTTTACGACTTTCCACACTTTAGTTTCATGTGATGTTAATACAGGTTTTTTTAGCAATATTTAAACCCAAAAACTTGAAGGGACTTTGGTTTAGCAATATTTAAACCCAAAAACTTGAAGGGACTTTTGTTTAGCAATATTTAAACCCAAAACCTTGAAGGGACTTTCTCATGTTTTTACAAATGTGACCATTTGTTTTGTTGTAAAGAGTACTTTGAGTTTGTCAGTGACAAATGTTATTGGCTTTTCATTTTCTCCACAAGCTGAAGAAAAACTTGACAAAGCAGTTTTTTAATTATTTTTTTTAGTTCATAATGGCTGTTTTTTTTGTTGATTTTGGCTAATCTTCAAGCTCAATTTTTTTGTTGATTTCTGAATTTCTGGCAAAAAAATTCTAGCTCAATTTTGAGCTGCTATTAAATGCAGTAATTTTTTATATTAGATTTTAATAAAAATTAAAGATTATAAATACTAAAATAAAAGGGGAGATCATTATTTATTTTAAAAATGCATAATTACTAAAAAGAAGAAAGTATTAAAAAACTGTTTAAAAAATGTAAAACAACCTTTATAATAAGATTTTAAATGCACTGAGAATAAGAAGACAAAACAAACTTCCTTTTTGTAGTAAAAGCATTGGTTAGTAAAACTTGAAAAAGATTTTATGAGTGACCAATTCTTTCACAAAAAAAAAAACAGCAAGTTTTTTATGTTCTCAGTGCATTTGAGACTTATTTATAAACATTTTAAACATCAGTTCAAACAGCGGTCAGTGGTCAAGTACGTGAGCTAACTCCACAAGTCTTGAGTTCGAACCCTGAGCAGATGAGGCTTAATAGCTGGGGACAACAACCTATCTAGGAGAGAAAACTCCAAACAAAGCAAGTTTTGTGATAACTTGTAGAAAATATCCTTTGTCTGATACTGCTGGTGTTGGATACTTGCTGTTTCTACTGGAGCAGAAGACACTTTATAAAAGCATTTAGCCATCCCACCTAAACATTTTTTCTTTAGCAGAAAGTTAAATGTCCTTCCTGCTGATTTTTTCAATTCAGGACCAGAGCTTCAGCCATTCATGTCAATAAGATGACAGCCAACCAAATGGTATTTAAATGTTGAATTACCTATCTATAATATAAGCGGCTAGGTAGTGGGTAGTGTGTCAGCCCATCATCGCTATAGATTTTCAGTGTCTTATTATAAATAATAGAGTAGGGTTTGTTTATATAACGACATAAAATTATTTTATAGTTGCCACTGTTTTTACTCTTTTGCATAACGTAAAGAAAATATTAAATACACGCACATCGCTAAAACATATTAAAAGGATCAATGTCAAATATAATTTTTGTTTATATTCCTGGAAAAAGTGGATATATTTTCATAACAATAGGTCGAAAAAACTAATTAATTCAACTTTTTTTGGGTAATTTTTGCAAGGGAGGTAATTTAAATTTAAGGTGATTCTAATTACATTGCCAATGTGTTTTCTTAGAACCATAAAAGTAAACACCCCTTGCCGTACATTTATTTGCATTGCATTGTTTTATTATAAGTAATGGAGTAGGATCTATTTATGAGGCTTAAATTTTTTATGCTGGAAAGGCTCTCTTTGTGCGCGGACGTTAGAAAAGCATGTTGTTCGGTGGTGATTCTAATGTTGTGGTTGTGTTGCGGTTATGTTGTGGTTGTGTTGCGGTTATGTTGTGGTTGTGTTGCGGTTATGTTGTGGTTGTGTTGCGGTTATGTTGTGGTTGTGTTGTGGTTGTGTTGTGTTTTTGTTTGTTTTTTATGCTGGAAAGGCTCTCTTTGGGCGCGGGCGCCTAGGAAAGCGTGTTGTTCGGTGGTGATTCTATTGTTGTGGTTGTGTTGTGGTTGTGTTATGTTTGATTTGTTCTTTAAAAAGATTTACCGTGGCGGAGCATGGGTATGCAGCTAGTAAGTCTATAACTAGCAATCTCAGTTATATGAGATACACAACAGTTGTCCTTAGTATGAGCCCCCAGAATAGCCTTCTGTGATTGAAATAACTCAATCAATTTGATAGTTATCTAGATCTACAAGGTAAACTACTTCCTGATACAGGACAAGAGGTTGTGGAGGAGATGTTGGGTAGATAACAAATCAATGATCAGTGACTGATATAGGACAGGAGGTTGTGGAGGAGATGTTGGGTAGATAACAAATCAATGATCAGCAACAGAAAGTACAACTTATATTAATATCCTTTCAACAAGGTTTACCGTGTTCTAATAGTAAGCTTTATGCCAGTCATAATTCCCATTAATTAAATGTTAAAATATTTTCTTTATTTGAATGTCAGCTAAAAAACAAACAAACAAGGTGATTGTTACTGAAATGTGGCACCCCTGTGTTTGGTGCTTACTACCAATGTCAACATCAACGATCACAGCTGACAAGAGGCTGGGATTTCCCCAGGCATTCCATTTGTCATCAAACTGGATATTCACATTGACCCTCTCATCAACATTTGTCATCAAGTATAGATGACAGAGCAGATGGGGCAGAGTTCACATGCATGTAGGATCTCTGTATATGGACTCAGAGATCCGAACTGGACACTATCAAGTGAGCTGTTGTGCACACTACTACCCCACCACACCATCCCATCTGAAACACTACTTGTTCATTTTTTGTATTGCCACTGTCATGAGACTAAGCCCAGAATAAACATACAGAAACTCTATTTCCTGTCTCCCATTGTATGTTAGCTCATGGTTTTTATGGAGCCCATGATTGTCCACAAGGCCAACAGCTGTCTATGTGATCAACTGACTGTCTACAGGGTTAGACTAAATGCAAGCAAGCAGGTGATGAAGCAGGCACAAGCAAGCAATGAGTACATGTTCAACCCCCCGAGCCCTAGGGGCACCAGTCAAAGGACGCGCTGGTCAACAGTGAGCTCAAGTGACCTCAGAGGCTGGGAGGGTCAAGCTAATCAAATCCAGAACGCCTACCTGTCCACCCTCCGAAGGAAGAGGTGCTGAAATTCTCACCTTCATTAATACTGGATTTTTCAAACATGTTTTCAAGTAGGAAGTGGATATCCTTAAATGTTGGCCGATCTTTGGGATCCCACTGCCAGCCTGTGGGATACAATGGACAGTCAGGGCATGGGCTGGTGCCAGATAAAAACTTACATTTTAACATGAGTGTGTGTATCTCAGGGGGTGTGCCATGTGGCAAGTCTTCCTACACTAGCCAGATAAAAACTTACATTTTAACATGAGTGTGTGTATCTCAGGGGGTGTGCCATGTGGCAAGTCTTCCTACACTAGCCAGATAAAAACTTACATTTTAACATGAGTGTGTGTATCTCAGGGGGTGTGCCATGTGGCAAGTCTTCCTACACTAGCCAGATAAAAACTTACATTTTAACATGAGTGTGTGTATCTCAGGGGGTGTGCCATGTGGCAAGTCTTCCTACACTAGCCAGATAAAAACTTACATTTTAACATGAGTGTGTGTATCTCAGGGGTGTGCCATGTGGCAAGTCTTCCTACACTAGCCAGATAAAAACTTACATTTTAACATGAGTGTGTGTATCTCAGGGGTGTGCCATGTGGCAAGTCTTCCTACACTAGCCAGATAAAAACTTACATTTTAACATGAGTGTGTGTATCTCAGGGGGTGTGCCAGGCGGCCGCTCCATCCTGTAGCCTTTCTCAAGAAGGTGGTAGACCTCGGTCAGGTCGACCCCTGGGTACGGGGACATGCCAAATGTTGCCAGCTCCCACAGCAAGACACCAAAGGCTGGGGACACAAAGATGGTAACATCAGGCAAACACCAGGGACATTTGTATCACACTAGGGACATTTGTATCTAATCTAGACACACTAGGGACATTTGTATCTAGACACACCAGGGACATTTGTATCACACTAGGGACATTTGTATCTAGACACACCAGGGACATTTGTATCTAGACACACCAGGGACATTTGTATCACACTAGGGACATTTGTATCTAATCTAGACACACCAGGGACATTTGTATCACACCAGGGACATTTGTATCCAATCTAGACACACCAGGGACATTTGTATCTAGACACACCAGGGACATTTGTATCCAATCTAGACACACCAGGGACATTTGTATCTAGACACACCAGGGACATTTGTATCTAGACACACCAGGGACATTTTTGTATCCAATCTAGACACACCAGGGACATTTGTATCCGATCTAGACACACCAGGGACATTTGTATACAATCTAGACACACAAGGGACATTTGTATCCAATCTAGACACACCAGGGACATTTGTATCTAAACACACCAGGGACATTTGTATCCAATCTAGACACACCAGGGACATTTGTATCCAATCTAGACACACCAGGGACATTTGTATCTAGACACACCAGGGACATTTGTATCCAATCTAGACACACCAGGGACATTTGTATCCGATCTAGACACACCAGGGACATTTGTATACAATCTAGACACACCAGGGACATTTGTATCCAATCTAGACACACCAGGTTTGTATCCAATCTAGACACTTGTTAGCTTTCTTGTTTGCGTTTTCTTTGTGATTGCTGTTGGGTTTGTGTTTTCGTTTTCATTTTTGTTATGGTTGCGTTTTTTTGTTTGTGTTTCGGTTAGTGTGGGCAATGCCGGTCATATGCTGATTACTAAACACACATGTCATGGTCCTTTACAGATAGGTTTTTAAACAAAGACAGAGGAATCAAGTTACAAATAAATTCATATGTTTTTTCCTGAGAAATCTGAATAGGGTAAAGTACTACTTCCTATCAGTAGAAATGACAAAAAATTGGTCAGAAAACAGAGAATTAGATCTACACCATCTATGTGAAATTTCTTCTATCTAACTGAAACAGTACTTAAGTTATTATTGGCTTTTGAAAAACAGAAAGTAGAGTAACTTCCACTCCTGGTTACATGAAATCAGTGGAAGGTTGATACACAACTATAAATATGATAAAATACTTAAATATGAAATTTCATCAACTTAGCTGCAAGGGTACTCAAGTTATCGTGTTCACAGACACAGATAAAATTGTACAATTAAGTTTGTCCAACTCAGAGAGGTGTAAAACGTAGAGATTGTGAAAAAGTAAAAATGTTTAAAAATGATCTTAGTTGTTGTCTAATGTTGTTCTAAATGATAAAAATATAATTTTAAAGTTTGGGTAAGAAAGGGTCAATGAAATGATGTTTCTAAATATAGCCTACAAGTAAGCTGCTTACCCCAGACATCAGACTTGGTAGAAAACCTGTTGTAGGCCAAGCCTTCTGGCGCCGTCCACTTGATGGGGAACTTGGCTCCTGCGTGGGCAGTGTAGGTGTCGTCCTTCATCAGGCGAGCCAGGCCAAAGTCAGCCACCTTGACCAGGTTGGCCTCTCCCACCAGACAGTTGCGGGCAGCCAGGTCCCTGGGGAGACACAAGATTCAATGCTCCACACATCTCACTGGACAGTCTAGTGGACAGAGTCTTCTTCATTCTAAGTTAATTGACATTGGGCAGTCTAGTGGACACAGTCTTCTTCATTCTAAGTTAATTGACATTGGACAGTCTAGTGGACACAGTCTTCTTCATTCTAAGTTAATTGACATTGGACAGTCTAGTGGACACAGTCTTCTTCATTCTAAGTTAATTGACATTGGGCAGTCTAGTGGACACAGTCTTCTTCATTCTAAGTTAATTGACATTGGACAGTCTAGTGGACACAGTCTTCTTCATTCTAAGTTAATTGACATTGGACAGTCTAGTGGACACAGTCTTCTTCATTCTAAGTTAATTGACATTGGGCAGTCTAGTGGACACAGTCTTCTTCATTCTAAGTTAATTGACATTGGACAGTCTAGTGGACACAGTCTTCTTCATTCTAAGTTAATTGACATTGGGCAGTCTAGTGGACACAGTCTTCTTCATTCTAAGTTAATTGACATTGGACAGTCTAGTGGACACAGTCTTCTTCATTCTAAGTTAATTGACATTGGACAGTCTAGTGGACACAGTCTTCTTCATTCTAAGTTAATTGACATTGGACAGTCTAGTGGACACAGTCTTCTTCATTCTAAGTTGACATTGGACAGTCTAGTGGACACAGTCTTCTTCATTCTAAGTTAATTGACACTAGACAGTCTAGTGGACACAGTCTTCTTCATTCTAAGTTAATTGACACTAGACAGTCTATTTTATCATACCTTATTCTAATGAAGTAATCACTAATGTGCTTATCTGATGTACAATATTTTTATAAACAAAGATTTTAAAATTCTATTAAAAATAAACCCATGTATTAAGATCAAGTGAGACCACTGAGATATTGTAGATGTTTGAGAATGCCCTGATGGTTGTACAAACCTATGGATAAAACTCCTAGCCTCTAGGTAAGCCATGGCTGATGCTATCTGTGTGGCCATGTACATGAGCACTGTGGGACCTATGTCCTCCTTGTTAGAGCTCCTCAGGTAGTCCAGCAAGTTGCCTTGTGCCATAAACTCTGTCACAATATAGAAGGGGGGCTCCCTTGTACAAACACCTGTCAAACAAACATCGTTAGTGCCATGTCAAAATGGTTCCGTCAAAAGAAACTAGAAATGACCCACCCACCACCAGCCAGCCAGAACTGTCCCACCCACCCACCCACCCACCCACCACCAGCCAGCCAGAACTGACCCACCCACCCACCAGAACTGACCCACCCACCCACCCACCCACCAGCCAGCACTGACCCACCCACCCACCCACCAGCCAGCCAGAACTGTCCCACCCACCCACCAGAACTGTCCCACCCACCCACCCACCAGAACTGTCCCACCCACCCACCCACCAACCAGCCAGAACTGTCCCACCCACCCACCAGAACTGACCCACCCACCCACCCACCAGCCAGAACTGACCCACCCACCCACCAGCCAGCCATAACTGACTCACCCACCCACCCACCAGCCAGCCACCACTGACCCACCCACCCACCAGCCAGCCAGAACTGACCCACCCACCCACCAGCCAGCCATAACTGACCCACCCACCAGCCAGTCAGAACTGTCCCACCCACTTACCAGCCAGAACTGACCCACCCACCCACCCACCAGCCAGCCACCACTGACCCACCCACCCACCAGCCAGCCAGAACTGACCCACCCACCCACCAGCCAGCCATAACTGACCCACCCACCAGCCAGTCAGAACTGTCCCACCCACTTACCAGCCAGAACTGACCCACCCACCCACCCACCCACCAGCCAGAACTGACCCACCCACCCACCAGCCAGAACTGACCCACCCACCCACCAGCCAGAACTGACCCACCCACCCACCCACCAGCCAGAACTGACCCACCCACCCACCCACCCACCAGCCAGAACTGACCCACCCACCCACCAGCCAGAACTGACCCACCCACCCACCAGCCAGAACTGACCCACCCACCCACCAGCCAGAACTGACCCACCCACCCACCCACCAGCCAGAACTGACCCACCCACCCACCAGCCAGCCAGAACTGACCCACCCACCCACCAGCCAGCCACCACTGACCCACCCACCCACCAGCCAGCCAGAACTGACCCACCCACCCACCAGCCATCCAGAACTGACCTAACAACTGGACAAGGTTTGGGTGCTTCATCTCCTTCATGATGGCAGCTTCCTCTAGGAAGTCCTTGAGCGCCATGGTGTCCTCCTTTAATGTCTTGACTGCCACTGTCTTGCTGTACCTCTTCCAGACAGCTTCGTACACGTCACCATACTGGCCCCCTCCTGCAGCACACAAGACACATACGTTGTATGACTGCATTCAGTCAGGACAGTCACACGACTTTATTCTGTCAGGACAGTCACATGACTTTATTCAGTCAGGACAGTCATGTGACTTTATTCAGTCAGGAGAGTCACATGACTTTATTCAGTCAGGACAGTTACATGACTTTATTCAGTCAGGATAGTCACGTGACTTCACTTCATTCAGTCAGGACAGTCACGTGACTTCACTTCATTCACTCAGGACAGTCACGTGACTTTATTCAGTCAAGACAGTCACATGACTTTATTCAGTCAGGACAGTCACATGACTTTATTCAGTCAGGACAGTCACGTGACTTTATTCAGTCAGGATAGTCACGTGACTTTATTCAGTCAGGACAGTCAATCATCACTAACTTGATGCTGTCAGATAAAACATGTCAAATTAGTTAGATGTGTCTCCTCCAGCCTGCCAGCATTAACCTTACCTAACCGATGCTTCATGGCGATCTCCGTCCTCTCAATCTCCCACTTATCTGGCTCTGGACTGACCCCAAAGACGGTTGGCTTCTGTCTCTTGGGGGCGGGGTACAAGAGGGTGGTGACTAGCCCATCTGCGTGAATGGAATGGTGATGGACCAGCTCCCCCAGAGTGTTGAACCTGTGCTCCTGGGTGACAAAGACCTGAGGGGGAGAGGTAGGGTTAGCTCTCTGGCTGGTTGTGTCTGGCTAGAGACTTAACAAGGCCACCAAACCTACCTTGCCATCTGAGTCTTCACTGATCCTATAGTGGTAGACCCTGCCTTCATATCTGACAGAGATTGACCTCTGACCCGGGCTGCTCTCACTCTCCCGCACCAGGAAGCTGCCGTTGATGCCGGAGCTGAGTAGGTACTCGGAGGCGTTCCTTGAGATGGGCCCGTGGTACCAGGAGAACTTGTCCACGCTGTTGACTGGACCAATGTAGTTGCTGGGCACCCAGCCTCCCTGGCCTGCCCGGTTCTTGACCTCACACCACTCCCCACTGTTGTTGTAGGCTATCATGGTCACCATCTCACCTGGTGCCAACACAGACAACAATTATGCTCAACCACACATCTTCAGCAAGCAAATGTTGCTCAACCACACATCTTCAGCAAGCAAATGTTGCTCAACCACACATCTTCAGCAAGCAAATGTTGCTCAACCACACATCTTCAGCAAGCAAATGTTGCTCAACCACACATCTTCAGCAAGCAAATGTTGCTCAACCACACATCTTCAGCAAGCAAATGTTGCTCAACCACACATCTTCAGCAAGCAAATGTTGCTCAACCACACATCTTCAGCAAGCAAATATTGCTCAACCACACATCTTCAGCAAGCAAATGTTGCTCAACCACACATCTTCAGCAAGCAAATGTTGCTCAACCACACATCTTCAGCAAGCAAATGTTGCTCAACCACACATCTTCAGCAAGCAAATGTTGCTCAACCACACATCTTCAGCAAGCAAATGTTGCTCAACCACACATCTTCAGCAAGCAAATGTTGCTCAACCACACATCTTCAGCAAGCAAATGTTGCTCAACCACACATCTTCAGCAAGCAAATGTTGCTCAACCACACATCTTCAGCAAGCAAATGTTGCTCAACCACACATCTTCAGCAAGCAAATGTTGCTCAACCACACATCTTCAGCAAGCAAATGTTGCTCAACCACACATCTTCAGCAAGCAAATGTTGCTCAACCACACATCTTCAGCAAGCAAATGTTGCTCAACCACACATCTTCAGCAAGCAAATGTTGCTCAACCACACATCTTCAGCAAGCAAATGTTGCTCAACCACACATCTTCAGCAAGCAAATGTTGCTCAACCACACATCTTCAGCAAGCAAATGTTGCTCAACCACACATCTTCAGCAAGCAAATGTTGCTCAACCACACATCTTCAGCAAGCAAATGTTGCTCAACCACACATCTTCAGCAAGCAAATGTTGCTCAACCACACATCTTCAGCAAGCAAATGTTGCTCAACCACACATCTTCAGCAAGCAAATGTTGCTCAACCACACATCTTCAGCAAGCAAATGTTGCTCAACCACACATCTTCAGCAAGCAAATATTGCTCAACCACACATCTTCAGCAAGCAAATGTTGCTCAACCACACATCTTCAGCAAGCAAATGTTGCTCAACCACACATCTTCAGCAAGCAAATGTTGCTCAACCACACATCTTCAGCAAGCAAATGTTGCTCAACCACACATCTTCAGCAAGCAAATATTGCTCAACCACACATCTTCAGCAAGCAAATATTGCTCAACCACACATCTTCAGCAAGCAAATGTTGCTCAACCACACATCTTCAGCAAGCAAATGTTGCTCAACCACACATCTTCAGCAAGCAAATGTTGCTCAACCACACATCTTCAGCAAGCAAATGTTGCTCAACCACACATCTTCAGCAAGCAAATATTGCTCAACCACACATCTTCAGCAAGCAAATATTGCTCAACCACACATCTTCAGCAAGCAAATGTTGCTCAACCACACATCTTCAGCAAGCAAATGTTGCTCAACCACACATCTTCAGCAAGCAAATGTTGCTCAACCACACATCTTCAGCAAGCAAATATTGCTCAACCACACATCTTCAGCAAGCAAATATTGCTCAACCACACATCTTCAGCAAGCAAATGTTGCTCAACCACACATCTTCAGCAAGCAAATATTCAAGTTTAATGGAGTTATCAGACCTTGGGATAAAGTAAACTGACCTTGGGATAAAGTAAACTGACCTTGGGGTAAAGTAAACTGACCTTGGGGTAAAGTAAACTGACCTTGGGGTAAAGTAAACTGACCTTGGGGTAAAGTAAACTGTCCTTGGGGTAAAGTAAACTGACCTTGGGGTTAAACAAACTGACCTTGGGGTTAAGGAAACTGACCTTGGGGTAAAGTAAACTGACCTTGGGGTTAAACAAACTGACCTTGGGGTAAAGTAAACTGACCTTGGGGTTAAACAAACTGACCTTGGGGTTAAACAAACTGACCTTGGGGTTAAACAAACTGACCTTTGGGTAAAGTAAACTGACCTTGGGGTAAATCAAGCTGACCTTGGGGTTAAGCAAACTGACCTTTGTAAAAATCAAACTGACCTTGGGGTAAAGAGCACTGACCTTTGGATATACTGAGCTGGTTGTCTCCCCCTGCCTGGAAGTCGTAAAGTGCAACAAACAAGCTGGGGTCCTCCTCTGCTGCCATGTTGAGCAAGTTTTCCTTGGACATCCATCTCTGACCAAGGTTGTCCAGCGGGGCCTCAGGCAGTGGCCGGTGTTGGAGCAGGGACTCTGTGGACAGAGGGAGGGAACTTGCTACAACATCTATGGATGTCTGGCCCAGCGGGACACCATCAGCCCACAGTGGGACACCACCAGCCCACAGTGGGACACCATCAGCCCACAGTGGACCACAAGCCAGTGACTGGAGACAGGTGAAGTATAGTGTGTCAAACAGTAGACCAGTGGGTTAGTTACAACAGGCTAGTGTAAGGGTTAGGTGTGCATCAAATAAGACTTAATACTTGTATCTGTAAAACTAAATTTGCTATCAAGTTAAGTCATGTGATCAAATTGTACACTTTGGGAACTTGATTTACTTCTGATTGGAGATTCCAGATACATCAATATCAAATACTAGACCATTGGCCCAGTAGAGAGGAAAAGGGCAGTAGGCTGGGTTTTTTTTCTAACCCAAACGTTAACTTTCAATAAATTTATTTTGTCAGTTGTTCATTTGGGAATGTCTTTGGAGTTAACCATTGGTCGAATACAGCAGACTGATCATCATGTTTCTTTTTATAAGCCTTTTTTTTCTTTGCTAGGTCTCTTTGTGGTAAATCTTGTAATTCAATTTTGACCCACTTTTATTGCAGCAATTTAGTTCAAACTTTCCATATATGTTCCACTTTGATGACAACACAAGTCTATCTATTTTTTAATTAAATCAGATGTTTAATTAGTCATTAAAATAAATTAAACTTGATAGATTACTATATTCAATAACAGACGGGGAAATTACTAGCTAGACACGATCTCCCTAACAGTCTAGTGAGCTGTGGTTCACCAGAATGTTTACAAAAGCAGATCTTGTGAAGGCTATTAGGGGTAGATAATAAAGATTTAAAACGATTTGAGACTAAAGGGAGGTAAAAAAAATAAATTAAGACCTATCTTATACTCTGTAAAATAATGTCACAGACTGCTGCTTATCAAAGAGCAGATAATTATGTATTAGATATTGCGAGCTATTGATGGTGTTTTAAAGCAAATATTTTTAGTCGTGTCAACTTCATAAATTAGGAATCATTAAAAGTAGAAAGTAAAACAAATATAAAAAACCTTTATAACCAGCTTTTAAATACACTGAAAATAAGACAAAACTAATTTACTTTCTAGCTACCATACAGTGTCATCTATTACACCTGAACCAAAACCCTATTAGCTACCATACAGTGTCATCTATTACACCTGAACCAAAACCCTATTAGCTACCATACAGTGTCATCTATTACACCTGAACCAAAACCCTATTAGCTACCATACAGTGTCATCTATTACACCTGAACCAAAACCCTATTAGCTACCATACAGTGTCATCTATTACACCTGAACCAAAACCCTATTAGCTACCATACAGTGTCATCTATTACACCTGAACCAAAACCCTATTAGCTACCATACAGTGTCATCTATTACACCTGAACCAAAACCCTATTAGCTACCATACAGTGTCATCTATTACACCTGAACCAAAACCCTATTAGTTTTTGGACCAACAGGCTAATTCTACCAACCACTATTTTAAACCAACATTCATCCAACAGGCTAATTATTATGGGCCTGAGGGCGCTGTGACCCTGTGTGGGGGTCAGAGGTCACCTGCTGATGATGGATGGGGCAGCAAATGTCATGATATCTGGAACACTCCTTGTCATAGCCCAGCTGATTGACAGGAGCATTCACTCAACACCCTCCCTAACTACTGAACACACCCAACACCCTCCCTAACTACTGAACACACCCAACACCCTACTTAACTACTGAACACACCCAACACCCTCCCTAACTATTGAACACACCCAACACCCTCCCTAACTACGCAACACACCCAACACCATCCCTAACTATTGAACACACCCAACACCCTCCCTAACTATTGAACACACCCAACACCCTCCCTAACTATTGAACACACCCAACACCCTCCCTAACTATTGAACACACCCAACACCCTCCCTAACTATTGAACACACCCAACACCCTCCCTAACTATTGAACACACCCAACACCCTCCCTAACTATTGAACACACCCAACACCCTCCCTAACTATTGAACACACCCAACACCCTCCCTAACTATTGAACACACACAACACCCTCCCTAACTATTGAACACACCCAACACCCTCCTTAACTACTGAACACACCCAACACCCTCCCTAACTATTGAACACACCCAACACCCTCCTTAACTACTGAACACACCCAACACCCTCCCTAACTATTGAACACACACAACACCCTCCCTAACTATTGAACACACCCAACACCCTCCCTAACTACGCAACACACCCAACACCATCCCTAACTATTGAACACACCCAACACCCTCCCTAACTATTGAACACACCCAACACCCTCCCTAACTATTGAACACACCCAACACCCTCCCTAACTATTGAACACACCCAACACCCTCCCTAACTATTGAACACACCCAACACCCTCCCTAACTATTGAACACACCCAACACCCTCCCTAACTATTGAACACACCCAACACCCTCCCTAACTATTGAACACACACAACACCCTCCCTAACTATTGAACACACCCAACACCCTCCCTAACTATTGAACACACCCAACACCCTCCCTAACTCTTGAACACACCCAACACCCTCCCTAACTATTGAACACACCCAACACCCTCCCTAACTATTGAACACACCCAACACCCTCCCTAACTACTGAACACACTCAACACCCTCCCTAACTACTGAACACACCCAACACCCTCCCTAACTATTGAACACACCCAACACCCTCCCTAACTACTGAACACACCCAACACCCTCCCTAACTACTGAACACACCCAACACCCTCCCTAACTATTGAACACACACAACACCCTCCCTAACTATTGAACACACCCAACACCCTCCCTAACTATTGAACACACCCAACACCCTCCCTAACTATTGAACACACCCAACACCCTCCCTAACTATTGAACACACCCAACACCCTCCCTAACTACTGAACACACTCAACACCCTCCCTAACTACTGAACACACCCAACACCCTCCCTAACTATTGAACACACCCAACACCATCCCTAACTATTGAACACACCCAACACCCTCCCTAACTATTGAACACACCCAACACCCTCCCTAACTATTGAACACACCCAACACCCTCCCTAACTATTGAACACACCCAACACCCTCCCTAACTATTGAACACACCCAACACCCTCCCTAACTATTGAACACACCCAACACCCTCCCTAACTACTGAACACACCCAACACCCTCCCTAACTATTGAACACACCCAACACCCTCCCTAACTATTGAACACACCCAACACCCTCCCTAACTATTGAACACACCCAACACCCTCCCTAACTATTGAACACACCCAACACCCTCCCTAACTATTGAACACACCCAACACCCTCCCTAACTATTGAACACACCCAACACCCTCCCTAACTATTGAACACACCCAACACCCTCCCTAACTATTGAACACACCCAACACCCTCCCTAACTATTGAACACACCCAACACCCTCCCTAACTATTGAACACACCCAACACCCTCCCTAACTACTGAACACACCCAACACCATCCCTAACTATTGAACACACCCAACACCCTCCCTAACTACTGAACACACTCAACACCCTCCCTAACTATTGAACACACACAACACCCTCCCTAACTATTGAACACACCCAACACCCTCCCTAACTATTGAACACACCCAACACCCTCCCTAACTATTGAACACACCCAACACCCTCCCTAACTACTGAACACACCCAACACCCTCCCTAACTATTGAACACACCCAACACCCTCCCTAACTATTGAACACACCCAACACCCTCCCTAACTACTGAACACACCCAACACCCTCCCTAACTATTGAACACACCCAACACCCTCCCTAACTATTGAACACACCCAACACCCTCCCTAACTACTGAACACACCCAACACCATCCCTAACTACTGAACACACCCAACACCCTCCCTAACTACTGAACACACCCAACACCCTCCCTAACTACTGAACACACCCAACACCCTCCCTAACTATTGAACACACCCAACACCCTCCCTAACTATTGAACACACCCAACACCCTCCCTAACTATTGAACACACCCAACACCCTCCCTAACTACTGAACACGCACAACACCCTCCCTAACTACTGAACACACCCAACACCCTCCCTAACTATTGAACACACCCAACACCCTCCTTAACTACTGAACACACCCAACACCCTCCCTAACTACTGAACACACCCAACACCCTCCCTAACTACTGAACACACCCATTGGAATTTGCCACTGTAGAATCAATCTAGTTTGCAAGCATAGAAGTCAGTGAAAAGAAATTCAAGGACACTTGTGATGATAACATTGAATTGTTACTGGGGATGTATTTTTAAATGCCTGACCTAATTTTCTGCAGTGCACTAGGGTTGCTGTGAGGTAGTTCTACACGTCAGTGTGACAAAACATTTTATAAGGGTTTCATCCGGGTCACTGCGCACCGGGTCAATGACTGCAGTAGTGCTGGTAAATGTGCCTCATTTGATTTAATCCCCTATTATTGTGTCCCTAGTGTAATCTAAAACAAACATATTGCTCATGAGGGAGCCTGGGGTCACCTGACTGCAGGGCACTGGTCAATCCACCTAGAACAGTTTGACCACTGAATCAAAGAGTACCCCTGTACAGGCAGTCCAATCAACAGATCCCCAAACTTTTATGGCTATCAGGTGAAAGATGTTGTAGGCATAAAGCAAAAATTACAGATATATATATATATATATATATATATATATATATATATATATATATATATATATATGTATGTAGTCACACACAAACACTTATATCTACATATATGTTGTATTTTTTAAAATAAAAAAGTTTCCGAAAATGAAATGTTAAGTGAACCAATACATAGGATTACCCGTATTTAATTCTACAACAAAAATTAATGAACCAATCTGGTGGAAATCCCTGAACAAAAGCAAGATTCTAAAGCCTTGAGAGATCCTTAAGTAAAGCTTGAACAGCACTGAATGAATGCATGAAGGAAGGAAAAGTTGCTGCCCACTGCTGCCAGCTAGATAAACAAAGCCCATCACACTCAAGCAAACAACAAAACTAGCGCTAGCAAAGAAGAAATACTGATCAAAAATTAAAAAAACCCATAGCAAATCAGTCCAAAAAAAGAAGAAAAATAAAAGGAGCTGACAAGAAAATAAAAGGTGACTAGGGTGAGCCATAGAAAGTATGGTGCACCAAAGTGATCATATGGTACAGTACCTTGGTTTAACTGAATCTCCAAGAGACTTTTATCTTCCAAAAAAGATTGCTCCCGTCTATAGGGGATCTGAGCTTTTCCTACAACAAAGAAAAAATGTGTCTACAACAGTGAAGGCCCAGTGCAGACATTGGCATGCTTTGTTACACAGTCTACTACAGCTGGGTACAAGACTGGTGTTGTCTACATCAACCAGCACAGCTACTAATGCTAGGGAAGCTACTACAGTCAACTCAACTAGACATGCAGCACAGGTGACCATCCCAAGACTTGCTTCAACTTTCTGATGCAATTGTCAGAGGAAAGTGTTGGAGCTCGTTTCAAACATCACACACTGCCACACAACACCACACATACACTACCACTCAACACCACACACACTACCACAACACCCCACACAAACTCTCACACAACACCACACCGACTGCCACACAACACCACACACACAGGTCACACAACACCACATACACAGGTCACACAACACCACACACTACCACACAACACCACACAATACAAACGGATCACACAAAACTACACACACTGCCACACAACACCACAAACACATGTCACACACCACACACATATCACACAGGTAAATAAACACCACACACTGTCTAACATGTATAAGGTAGGGGCAGCTTTAACAGACTGGACCTTACAACAGACTGGACCTTACAGCAGACTGGACCTTACAGCAGACTGGACCTTACAACAGACTGGACCTTACAACAGACTGGACCTTACAACAGACTGGACCTTACAGCAGACTGGACCTTACAACAGACTGGACCTTACAACAGACTGGACCTTACAACAGACTGGACCTTACAACAGACTGGACCTTACAACAGACTGGACCTTACAACAGACTGGACCTTAAGCAGTTAAAACAGACTGGACCTTACAACAGACTGGACCTTACAACAGACTGGACCTTACAACTTACTGGACCTTACAACAGACTGGACCTTACAACAGACTGGACCTTACAACAGACTGGACCTTACAACAGACTGGACCTTACAACAGACTGGACCTTACAACAGACTGGACCTTACAACAGACTGGACCTTAAGCAGTTAAAACAGACTGGACCTTACAACAGACTGGACCTTACAACAGACTGGACCTTACAACAGACTGGATCTTACAACAGACTGGACCTTACAACAGACTGGACCTTACAACAGACTGGACCTTACAACAGACTGGACCTTACAACAGACTGGACCTTACAACAGACTGGACCTTACAACAGACTGGACCTTACAACAGACTGGACCTTACAACAGACTGGACCTTACAACAGACTGGACCTTACAACAGACTGGACCTTACAGCAGACTGGACCTTACAACAGACTGGACCTTACAACAGACTGGACCTTACAACAGACTGGACCTTACAACAGACTGGACCTTACAACAGACTGGACCTTACAACAGACTGGACCTTACAACAGACTGGACCTTACAACAGACTGGACCTTACAACAGACTGGACCTTACAGCAGACTGGACCTTACAACAGACTGGACATTACAGCAGACTGGACCTTACAACAGACTGGACCTTAAGCAGTTAAAACAGACTGGACCTTACAACAGACTGGACCTTACAACAGACTGGACCTTACAACGGACGAGACAAACGAAGCGGAGCTGACCCCCATGTCGACACCTCCAACAAGTCGTGCTGAAATAGCGCTCACACTCAAACACAGCCGCCTCCCGCCACACCAGGCGCCGCTCCACACACACACACACAGAGGCACGCACACACACACACCGACTGCAGCAAAAGCGTGAACTTATCCCCCGGCCCACCCCCACTACATCCAAATGACTTTTTAACGGTCGGGACGGCTGAGAATTTTAACAACAAATTAAGAAATGTCTCCTGTAATCTCTCGACTAGGTAGGTGTGTAGTAGGTCACAGTGCCGGTTTGTGTAGGTGTGTAGTAGGTCACAGCGCCGGTTTGTATAGGTGTGTAGTAGGTGACAGCGCCGGTTCGGGTAGGTGTGTAGTAGGTCACAGCGCCGGTTCGGGTAGGTGTGTAGTAGGTGACAGCGCCAGACCGGCGTGTGCCGTCCATCACGAGCGGCCAACTGCTTATGTCAATCAGCCGCATCCTTGTAATGAGATCTGGTCCCGCTAGAGTTCATGCAGCCACCTCTGGTGTGGACGTGAACAGAGTAAGGAGAGGCCGAGAGAAGATGCTCTACTCCATGAGGATCGTTTGGAGCGTCCCAGTTGGAGACGGCAGTAAAAAGCCTCCCCGTGTTAGCAAATGGTCACATGACCTAGATACAGACAGTGATTAAAGCTATCTACATTGGTGCAGGCGAGATATCGCACCCCCCCCCCCCCCTCCCTTACACAGCCGGTATTTCAATAACAGCGTGTAAAGAGACGCTAATGAGCTTGTTAGCTTTGTCTCGTCTCTCTGATGGCTGTACCTACCCCCCCCCCATCTTCGTGAGCTGTACCTACCCACAACCTACCCAATATAACAAGAAACAGAAAACTGTTCTAAAAGGTTCAAAACATAGTTCAATCATCTAGCTTGAGGTTAAAGTTCATTATAAATCAGAGGAAATCATTGAAGTCAATTACTCAGCAAAATAGATGAAAAAGGCTAAAATCAAAACGTCTCAAACTTTTGAGAATCATACCAGGGCTAGAGACGCTTACACATCAAGTCACCATTGGGCCACATCATGTCACCAGTGGGCCACTCATGTCACCAGTGGGCCACATCATGTCACCATTGGGCCAAATCATGTCACCAGTGGGTCACTCATGTCACCATTGGGCCACTCATGTCACCATTGGGCCACATCATGTCACCAGTGGGCAACTCATGTCACCAGTGGGTCACTCATGTCACCAGTGGGCCACTCATGTCACCAGTGGGCCACTCATGTCACCAGTGGGCCACTCATGTCACCAGTGGGCCACTCATGTCACCAGTGGGCCACTCATGTCACCAGTGGGCCACTCATGTCACCATTGGGCCACTCATGTCACCAGTGGGCCACTCATGTCACCATTGGGCCACTCATGTCACCATTGGGCCACTCATGTCACCATTGGGCCACATCATGTCACCATTGGGCCACTCATGTCACCAGTGGGCCACTCATGTCACCAGTGGGCCACATCATGTCACCAGTGGGCCACTCATGTCACCAGTGGGCCACTCATGTCACCAGTGGGCCACTCATGTCACCAGTGGGCCACATCATGTCACCAGTGGGTCACTCATGTCACCATTGGGCCACTCATGTCACCAGTGGGCCACTCATGTCACCAGTGGGCCACTCATGTCACCAGTGGGCCACATCATGTCACCAGTGGGTCACTCATGTCACCATTGGGCCACTCATGTCACCATTGGGCCACTCATGTCACCAGCGGGCCACATCACCACATCATGTGCTTATCCAGTGCCCAACCTTGCTGCCACCATATCATAGAAATCTTTAATCCTACTTGAAATAGCACCCGTAATCATCAAAGAAAACAGGGCGTCTCAAAGTGTAGAAGGAGCGTCTTAAACTGTACCAGGGGCGTCTCAAAGTGTACAAAGTGCGTCCTAAACTGTAGAAGGGGCGTCTTAAACTGTACCAGGGGCGTCTCAAAGTGTACAAAGTGCGTCCTAAACTGTAGAAGGGGCGTCTTAAACTGCAGGGGTGTCTCAGACTGTAGCATGTATTAGGGCGACATGAAGCAGTCACTAAAATATGAAGCAACTAAACCTGTGCCAATGTGTTAAACACCCGTCACGTTCACTAACAGCTGACGGACTCAAGAAACTTTACAACACAAACTAGTTTTTTTTTCTTCGCTAAGGCATACGCTAGTTGATTTTTTTTTAAATTTCAAAGTCAAGGCGCGCGCAACAGCTGATGTTGTCTATGTGGGAGTGTGTACAAGGCTAGGGTTGTCTATGTGGGAGTGTGTACAGGGCTAGGGTTGTCTATGTGGGAGTGTGTACAGGGCTAGGGTTGTCTATGTGGGAGTGTGTACAGGGCTAGGGTTGTCGATGTGGGAGTGTGTACAGGGCTAGGGTTGTCTATGTGGGAGTGTGTACAGGGCTAGGGTTGTCTATGTGGGAGTGTGTACAGGGCTAGGGTTGTCTATATATTGTCTACCCCCACTATATATTGAGATCAATGGGCACATAGTGCACAGCCCCTAATTACAGTTAAACGTTGAATAGGTTGTGTGACACGTCATACTTGAGCAAAACGTCACGTGATTCGTCACACTTGAGCTATACGTAACGTGACTCGTCACACTTGAGCTATACGTACACATAATGTACAGTGGAGGGTACACATAATGTACAGTGAAACAACGCCTCTTGATGTAACATGGTAGGACTATGTAGCATTAGGTCAAAAGGTAGGACTATGTAGCATTAGAACCCATGGTAGGACTAAGGGCTATGTAGCCGACATAAAGTCCAAGCATGACCTTGACAACAACAATCTACGTGCCCCGAGAGTATGAATGAAACCTTGAAGCAATGATTGAAAAACCCCGAGAGTATGAATGAAACATTGAAGCAATGATTGAAAAACCCCGAGAGTGTGAATGAAACATTGACGGAATGATTGAAAAACCCCGAGAGTATGAATGAAACATTGAAGCAATGATTGAAAAACCCCGAGAGTGTGAATGAAACATTGACGGAATGATTGAAAAACCCCGAGAGTGTGAATGAAACATTGAACCACTGCCAGCCACCAAACAGATAGTGACAGATGGTTCAAGCCTCGCTCGTTAGCCCGAGTGTGGCAGTCTGGCGGGTGAGCTATGTGGCAGGTAACGGCCCAGGTAACCACATACCTACACGGGCAATGGGTTATCAACTAGATAAACAGGTAAACACTCAAGGTGGCTCGTCTTGCTTGGCAATCAATCAGTCAAGTTTCAAATGACATGAGCCATCACTGTGACCTGCTGATGACATGAGCCATCACTGTGACCTGCTGATGACATGAGCCATCACTGTGACCTGCATATGACATGAGCCATCACTGTGACCTGCAGATGACATGAGCCATCACTGTGACCTGCTGATGACATGAGCCATCACTGTGACCTGCTGATGACATGAGCCATCACTGTGACCTGCAGATGACATGAGCCATCACTGTGACCTGCAGATGACATGAGCCATCACTGTGACCTGCAGATGACATGAGCCATCACTGTGACCTGCAGATGACATGAGCCTTCACTGTGACCTGCTGATGACATGAGCCATCACTGTGACCTGCTGATGACATGAGCCATCACTGTGACCTGCTGATGACATGAGCCATCACTGTGACATGCTGATGACATGAGCCATCACTGTGACCTGCAGATGACATGAGCCATCACTGTGACCTGCTGATGACATGAGCCATCACTGTGACCTGCTGATGACATGAGCCATCACTGTGACCTGCTGATGACATGAGCCATCACTGTGACCTGCTGATGACATGAGCCATCACTGTGGCCTGCTGATGACATGAGCCATCACTTTGACCTGCTGATGACATGAGCCAGATTACGTCATTAAACAGTAGGATGGAAACTAAAGGCCAATGCAACAACCGATGTACGATATAGCTAGATGTGCTGGATGTGTTACATACGTGCTGGGTTGTGTTACACACGTGCTGGATGTGTTACACACGTGCTGGATGTGTTACATACGTGCTGGATGTGTTACACACGTGCTGGATGTGTTACACACGTGCTGGATGTGTTACACACGTGCTGGACTGGATGTGTTACACAAGTGCTGGATGTGTTACACACGTGCTGGATGTGTTACACACGTGCTGGACTGGATGTGTTACACACGTGCTGGACTGGATGTGTTACACACGTGCTGGACTGGATGTGTTACACACGTGCTGGACTGGATGTGTTACACACGTGCTGGATGTGTTACACACGTGCTGGACTGGATGTGTTACACACGTGCTGGATGTGTTACACACGTGCTGGACTGGATGTGTTACACACCTGCTGGACTGGATGTGTTACAGACGTGCTGGATGTGTTACACACGTGCTGGATGTGTTACACACGTGCTGGACTGGATGTGTTACACACGTGCTGGACTGGATGTGTTACACACGTGCTGGACTGGATGTGTTACACAAGTGCTGGACTGGATGTGTTACACACGTGCTGGACTGGATGTGTTACACACGTGCTGGATGTGTTACACAAGTGCTGGATGTGTTACACACGTGCTGGATGTGTTACACACGTGCTGGATGTGTTACACACGTGCTGGACTGGATGTGTTACACAAGTGCTGGATGTGTTACACACGTGCTGGACTGGATGTGTTACACACGTGCTGGATGTGTTACACACGTGCTGGACTGGATGTGTTACACACCTGCTGGACTGGATGTGTTACAGACGTGCTGGATGTGTTACACACGTGCTGGATGTGTTACACACGTGCTGGATGTGTTACACACGTGCTGGACTGGATGTGTTACACACGTGCTGGACTGGATGTGTTACACACGTGCTGGACTGGATGTGTTACACAAGTGCTGGACTGGATGTGTTACACACGTGCTGGACTGGATGTGTTACACACGTGCTGGATGTGTTACACAAGTGCTGGATGTGTTACACACGTGCTGGATGTGTTACACACGTGCTGGATGTGTTACACACGTGCTGGACTGGATGTGTTACACAAGTGCTGGATGTGTTACACAAGTGCTGGATGTGTTACACACGTGCTGGACTGGATGTATTACACACGTGCTGGACTGGATGTGTTACACACGTGCTGGGCTGGATGTGTTACACACGTGCTGGACTGGATGTGTTACACACGTGCTGGACTGGATGTGTTACACACGTGCTGGACTGGATGTGTTACACACGTGCTGGACTGGATGTGTTACACTCGTGCTGGATGTGTTACACACGTGCTGGATGTGTTACACACGTGCTGGACTGGATGTGTTACACACGTGCTGGACTGGATGTGTTACACACGTGCTGGATGTGTTACACACGTGCTGGACTGGATGTGTTACACACGTGCTGGACTGGATGTGTTACACACGTGCTGGATGTGTTACACAAGTGCTGGATGTGTTACACACGTGCTGGACTGGATGTGTTACACACGTGCTGGATGTGTTACACACGTGCTGGATGTGTTACACAAGTGCTGGATGTGTTACACACGTGCTGGACTGGATGTGTTACACACACGTGCTGGACTGGATGTGTTACACACCTGCTGGACTGGATGTGTTACACACGTGCTGGACTGGATGTGTTACACACGTGCTGGACTGGATGTATTACACACGTGCTGGACTGGATGTGTTACACACGTGCTGGAGGTGTTACACACGTGCTGGATGTGTTACACACGTGCTGGACTGGATGTGTTACACACGTGCTGGACTGGATGTGTTACACACGTGCTGGATGTGTTACACACGTGCTGGACTGGATGTGTTACACACGTGCTGGACTGGATGTGTTACACACGTGCTGGATGTGTTACACAAGTGCTGGATGTGTTACACACGTGCTGGACTGGATGTGTTACACACGTGCTGGATGTGTTACACACGTGCTGGATGTGTTACACACGTGCTGGACTGGATGTGTTACACACGTGCTGGACTGGATGTGTTACACACGTGCTGGACTGGATGTGTTACACACGTGCTGGATGTGTTACACACGTGCTGGATGTATTACACACGTGCTGGACTGGATGTGTTACACACGTGCTGGACTGGATGTGTTACACAAGTGCTGGATGTGTTACACACGTGCTGGACTGGATGTGTTACACACGTGCTGGATGTGTTACACACGTGCTGGACTGGATGTGTTACACACGTGCTGGACTGGATGTGTTACACACGTGCTGGACTGGATGTGTTACACACGTGCTGGACTGGATGTGTTACACACGTGCTGGACTGGATGTGTTACACTCGTGCTGGATGTGTTACATACGTGCTGGATGTGTTACACACGTGCTGGACTGGATGTGTTACACACGTGCTGGACTGGATGTGTTACACACGTGCTGGACTGGATGTGTTACACACGTGCTGGACTGGATGTGTTACACAAGTGCTGGATGTGTTACACACGTGCTGGACTGGATGTGTTACACACGTGCTGGACTGGATGTGTTACACACGTGCTGGACTGGATGTGTTACACACGTGCTGGACTGGATGTGTTACACACGTGCTGGACTGGATGTATTACACACGTGCTGGACTGGATGTATTACACACGTGCTGGATGTGTTACACACGTGCTGGATGTGTTACACACGTGCTGGACTGGATGTGTTACACACGTGCTGGACTGGATGTGTTACACACGTGCTGGACTGGATGTGTTACACAAGTGCTGGATGTGTTACACACGTGCTGGACTGGATGTGTTACACAAGTGCTGGATGTGTTACACACGTGCTGGATTGGATGTGTTACACACGTGCTGGATTGGATGTGTTACACACGTGCTGGACTGGATGTGTTACACACGTGCTGGATGTGTTACACACGTGCTGGACTGGATGTGTTACACAAGTGCTGGATGTGTTACACACGTGCTGGACTGGATGTATTACATACGTGCTGGATGTGTTACACACGTGCTGGATGTGTTACACACGTGCTGGACTGGATGTGTTACACAAGTGCTGGATGTGTTACACAAGTGCTGGATGTGTTACACAAGTGCTGGATGTGTTACACATGTGCTGGATTGGATGTGTTACACACGTGCTGGACTGGATGTGTTACACACGTGCTGGACTGGATGTGTTACACAAGTGCTGGATGTGTTACACAAGTGCTGGACTGGATGTGTTACACACGTGCTGGACTGGATGTGTTACACACGTGCTGGATGTGTTACACAAGTGCTGGATGTGTTACACACGTGCTGGATGTGTTACACACGTGCTGGATGTGTTACACACGTGCTGGACTGGATGTGTTACACAAGTGCTGGATGTGTTACACAAGTGCTGGATGTGTTACACACGTGCTGGACTGGATGTATTACACACGTGCTGGACTGGATGTGTTACACACGTGCTGGGCTGGATGTGTTACACACGTGCTGGACTGGATGTGTTACACACGTGCTGGACTGGATGTGTTACACACGTGCTGGACTGGATGTGTTACACACGTGCTGGACTGGATGTGTTACACTCGTGCTGGATGTGTTACACACGTGCTGGATGTGTTACACACGTGCTGGACTGGATGTGTTACACACGTGCTGGACTGGATGTGTTACACACGTGCTGGATGTGTTACACACGTGCTGGACTGGATGTGTTACACACGTGCTGGACTGGATGTGTTACACACGTGCTGGATGTGTTACACAAGTGCTGGATGTGTTACACACGTGCTGGACTGGATGTGTTACACACGTGCTGGATGTGTTACACACGTGCTGGATGTGTTACACAAGTGCTGGATGTGTTACACACGTGCTGGACTGGATGTGTTACACACACGTGCTGGACTGGATGTGTTACACACCTGCTGGACTGGATGTGTTACACACGTGCTGGACTGGATGTGTTACACACGTGCTGGACTGGATGTATTACACACGTGCTGGACTGGATGTGTTACACACGTGCTGGAGGTGTTACACACGTGCTGGATGTGTTACACACGTGCTGGACTGGATGTGTTACACACGTGCTGGACTGGATGTGTTACACACGTGCTGGATGTGTTACACACGTGCTGGACTGGATGTGTTACACACGTGCTGGACTGGATGTGTTACACACGTGCTGGATGTGTTACACAAGTGCTGGATGTGTTACACACGTGCTGGACTGGATGTGTTACACACGTGCTGGATGTGTTACACACGTGCTGGATGTGTTACACACGTGCTGGACTGGATGTGTTACACACGTGCTGGACTGGATGTGTTACACACGTGCTGGACTGGATGTGTTACACACGTGCTGGATGTGTTACACACGTGCTGGATGTATTACACACGTGCTGGACTGGATGTGTTACACACGTGCTGGACTGGATGTGTTACACAAGTGCTGGATGTGTTACACACGTGCTGGACTGGATGTGTTACACACGTGCTGGATGTGTTACACACGTGCTGGACTGGATGTGTTACACACGTGCTGGACTGGATGTGTTACACACGTGCTGGACTGGATGTGTTACACACGTGCTGGACTGGATGTGTTACACACGTGCTGGACTGGATGTGTTACACTCGTGCTGGATGTGTTACATACGTGCTGGATGTGTTACACACGTGCTGGACTGGATGTGTTACACACGTGCTGGACTGGATGTGTTACACACGTGCTGGACTGGATGTGTTACACACGTGCTGGACTGGATGTGTTACACAAGTGCTGGATGTGTTACACACGTGCTGGACTGGATGTGTTACACACGTGCTGGACTGGATGTGTTACACACGTGCTGGACTGGATGTGTTACACACGTGCTGGACTGGATGTGTTACACACGTGCTGGACTGGATGTATTACACACGTGCTGGACTGGATGTATTACACACGTGCTGGATGTGTTACACACGTGCTGGATGTGTTACACACGTGCTGGACTGGATGTGTTACACACGTGCTGGACTGGATGTGTTACACACGTGCTGGACTGGATGTGTTACACAAGTGCTGGATGTGTTACACACGTGCTGGACTGGATGTGTTACACAAGTGCTGGATGTGTTACACACGTGCTGGATTGGATGTGTTACACACGTGCTGGATTGGATGTGTTACACACGTGCTGGACTGGATGTGTTACACACGTGCTGGATGTGTTACACACGTGCTGGACTGGATGTGTTACACAAGTGCTGGATGTGTTACACACGTGCTGGACTGGATGTATTACATACGTGCTGGATGTGTTACACACGTGCTGGATGTGTTACACACGTGCTGGACTGGATGTGTTACACAAGTGCTGGATGTGTTACACAAGTGCTGGATGTGTTACACAAGTGCTGGATGTGTTACACATGTGCTGGATTGGATGTGTTACACACGTGCTGGACTGGATGTGTTACACACGTGCTGGACTGGATGTGTTACACAAGTGCTGGATGTGTTACACACGTGCTGGACTGGATGTATTACACACGTGCTGGACTGGATGTGTTACACACGTGCCGGGCTGGATGTGTTACACACGTGCTGGACTGGATGTGTTACACAAGTGCTGGATGTGTTACACACGTGCTGGACTGGATGTATTACACACGTGCTGGACTGGATGTGTTACACACGTGCTGGGCTGGATGTGTTACACACGTGCTGGACTGGATGTGTTACACACGTGCTGGATGTGTTACACACGTGCTGGATGTGTTACACACGTGCTGGACTGGATGTGTTACACACGTGCTGGACTGGATGTGTTACACACGTGCTGGACTGGATGTGTTACACAAGTGCTGGATGTGTTACACACGTGCTGGACTGGATGTGTTACACAAGTGCTGGATGTGTTACACAAGTGCTGGATGTGTTACACACGTGCTGGATTGGATGTGTTACACACGTGCTGGACTGGATGTGTTACACACGTGCTGGACTGGATGTGTTACACACGTGCTGGATGTGTTACACACGTGCTGGACTGGATGTGTTACACAAGTGCTGGATGTGTTACACACGTGCTGGACTGGATGTATTACATACGTGCTGGATGTGTTACACACGTGCTGGACTGGATGTGTTACACAAGTGCTGGATGTGTTACACAAGTGCTGGATGTGTTACACAAGTGCTGGATGTGTTACACATGTGCTGGATTGGATGTGTTACACACGTGCTGGACTGGATGTGTTACACACGTGCTGGACTGGATGTGTTACACAAGTGCTGGATGTGTTACACACGTGCTGGACTGGATGTATTACACACGTGCTGGACTGGATGTGTTACACACGTGCTGGGCTGGATGTGTTACACACGTGCTGGACTGGATGTGTTACACAAGTGCTGGATGTGTTACACACGTGCTGGACTGGATGTATTACACACGTGCTGGACTGGATGTGTTACACACGTGCTGGGCTGGATGTGTTACACACGTGCTGGACTGGATGTGTTACACACGTGCTGGATGTGTTACACTCGTGCTGGGTGTGTTACATATCGTGTGCTATGCACGAATATGCTCCCATACACTCGTGTTTACGAACTCAGAGATTTACATCCCCCCCCCCCCCAGTAAAAGAGTGGCCAGAGAAAGATCAATAAATCACGTCTGTCAGCTAAAGGAAATCATCCAAGAAGATACCCCAGCAAATCATGTCGGTGTTATCAACTCTTGTATTACGGAAGTAAAACAACAACTAATCGTATGGGCCATTGTTTATGATTGGAGCACACAGTGAAAGAGAGAGCATGAGGAGAGCAAACGTTAGACCTGACGCTGGCTGGCAGGCAGGCAGAGATGACTAAATAGATAATTAAGGCACTCACCTGGCGCAAGGGATAAGTCAATAAACAGAGCGCCATTCAAGCCTAGCACGCCAGGGGGAGGGAGGGAGAACTCGAGGCGTGGTTAGACAGTCTAAATTTCCCGTCTTAAAACTAGAAGGAAGGGAGAAGATTGGGCCGTCTTCAAGTGGTTGTCTGCCCGCACACACACACACACACCCTGCACGTGCTCTTTGTCCTCACCGGCAGGGGCGAGAACCGCAACCGTTGCCTACCAGAGCTCTAACCTACTACACGATTGTCTACCCTGGATTTGTTACCGGCACTCCACAACTCCTGGCTAGATAGACACGCTCAAACATGCTCAACTACAATGTCCAGTATAGCCACACCCCAACATGCTCACCTACAATGTCCAGTATAGCCACACTCCAACATGCCCACCTACAATGTCCAGTATAGCCACACCCCAACATGCTCACCTACAATGTCCAGTATAGCCACACTCCAACATGCTCACCTACAATGTCCAGTATAGCCACACCCCAACATGCTCACCTACAATGTCCAGTATAGGCACACTCCAACATGCCCACCTACAATGTCCAGTATAGCCACACCCCAACATGCTCACCTACAATGTCCAGTATAGCCACACCCCAACATGCTCACCTACAATGTCCAGTATAGCCACACTCCAACATGCTCACCTACCATGTCCAACCATCACTGGCACTATCAGTCCCCAACCATCATTAACATCACCAACCATCATTAACATCACCAACCATCTAACCATCTCAGCACTACTAGCAGATCAATTGCAACATGACCATCATTTGCTAACTCAAAGTGTGAAGCTGAATGGATGTCCCACAAGAGCAAACCTTCAAGCAAACACTAGTGATAGCATCAACACTCAGACAATCTATGGATTTATCACACAGGGGGCAGCGCTGAGAATTTGACAAGTAACTTGTTTACATTCCTTCAAACTAAACTTGTATTCACATTTTTAATGGCTGTGTTTGTGTGCATGTGTGTATGTGCTACTAGACAGGTTGTAAATAAAAGCCTAAGCCCAAACGAAGCAATGATCACTGCACTCCAGTGTACCAGGAAGTGGTCTAGCCCCCTACATACATGGCTTTGTATAGGATTGAAACAATGGCTTCCCCACTCAAGCCAGGCCTGGTTGGGGGCAGTGGAATGTCCAGCTGAGTTGGATGGTGTCCAAACACAAGTGGGAGCTAGACAAGTTAGGAATCTGGCTGACCCTCCCCCTCCCCCCCCCCCAGTTCTAGGTCAATAGTGTCTGTCATCTGCCTGCCTGGTCAGACAAAATTTCATGGTGGACCACATGGATGTAACCACATGACTGAAGATGTAACCACATGACTGGAGATGTAACCACATGACTGGAGATGTAACCACATGACTGAAGATGTAACCACATGACTGGAGATGTAACCACATGACTGAAGATGTAACCACATGACTGGAGATGTAACCACATGACTGTAGATGTAACCACATGACTGAAGATGTAACCACATGAGTGGAGATGTAACCACATGACTGAAGATGTAACCACATGACTGGAGATGTAACCACATGACTGAAGATGTAACCACATGACTGGACATGTAACCACATGACTGGACATGTAACCACATGACTGAAGATGTAACCACATGACTGGAGATGTAACCACATGACTGGAGATGTAACCACATGACTGGAGATGTAACCACATGACTGGACATGTAACCACATGACTGGACATGTAACCACATGACTGGAGATGTAACCACATGACTGGAGATGTAACCACATGACTGGACATGTAACCACATGACTGGACATGTAACCACATGACTGGAGATGTAACCACATGACTGTAGATGTAACCACATGACTGGAGATGTAACCACATGACTGGACATGTAACCACATGACTGGACATGTAACCACATGACTGGAGATGTAACCACATGACTGTAGATGTAACCACACGACTGGAGATGTAACCACATGACTGGAGATGTAACCACTGCCATGACTGGAGATGTAACCACTGCCATGACTGTAGATGTAACCACATGACTGGAGATGTAACCACACGACTGGACATGTAACCACATGACTGGAGATGTAACCACATGACTGGAGATGTAACCACATGACTGTAGATGTAACCACACGACTGTAGATGTAACCACATGACTGGAGATGTAACCACATGACTGGACATGTAACCACATGACTGTAGATGTAACCACATGACTGTAGATGTAACCACATGACTGTAGATGTAACCACATGACTGGAGATGTAACCACATGACTGGAGATGTAACCACATGACTGGACATGTAACCACATGACTGGAGATGTAACCACACGACTGGAGATGTAACCACATGACTGTAGATGTAACCACATGACTGGAGATGTAACCACACGACTGGAGATGTAACCACATGACTGGAGATGTAACCACATGACTGGAGATGTAACCACGTGACTGGAGATGTAACCACATGACTGGAGATGTAACCACATGACTGAAGATGTAACCACATGACTGGAGATGTAACCACATGACTGACCACATGACTGGAGATGTAACCACATGACTGGAGATGTAACCACATGACTGGAGATGTAACCACACGACTGTAGATGTAGCCACAAGGATGTAACCACATGACTGGAGATGTAACCACATGACTGGAGATGTAACCACAGGACTGGAGATGTAACCACAGGACTGGAGATGTAACCACATGACTGGAGATGTAACCACATGACTGGAGATGTAACCACATGACTGGAGATGTAACCACATGACTGGAGATGTAACCACATGACTGTAGATGTAACCACACGACTGTAGATGTAGCCACAAGGATATAACCACATGACTGGAGATGTAACCACATGACTGGAGATGTAACTACATGACTGGAGACATAACCACATGACTGGAGACATAACCACATGACTGGAGATGTAACCACATGACTGGAGATGTAACCACATGACTGAAGATGTAACCACATGACTGGAGATGTAACCACATGACTGAAGATGTAACCACACGACTGGAGATGTAACCACATGACTGTAGATGTAACCACATGACTGAAGATGTAACCACATGACTGGAGATGTAACCACAGGACTGGAGATGTAACCACATGACTGGAGATGTAACTACATGACTGAAGATGTAACCACATGACTGGAGATGTAATCACATGACTGGAGATGTAACCACATGACTGGAGATGTAACCACAGGACTGGAGATGTAACCACATGACTGGAGATGTAACCACATGACTGGAGATGTAACCACATGACTGGAGATGTAACCACATGACTGTAGATGTAACCACATGACTGAAGATGTAACCACATGACTGGAGATGTAACCACAGGACTGGAGATGTAACCACATGACTGGAGATGTAACTACATGACTGAAGATGTAACCACATGACTGGAGATGTAACCACATGACTGGAGATGTAACCACATGACTGGAGATGTAACCACAGGACTGGAGATGTAACCACATGACTTGAGATGTAACCACATGACTGGAGATGTAACCACATGACTGGAGATGTAACCACATGACTGGAGATGTAACCACATGACTGGAGATGTAACCACATGACTGGAGATGTAACCACATGACTGGACATGTAACCACATGACTGGACATGTAACTACATGACTGAAGATGTAACCACATGACTGGAGATGTAACCACATGACTGGAGATGTAACCACATGACTGGAGATGTAACTACATGACTGGAGACATAACCACATGACTGGAGACATAACCACATGACTGGAGATGTAACCACATGACTGTAGATGTAACTACATGACTGGAGACATAACCACATGACTGGAGACATAACCACATGACTGGAGACATAACCACATGACTAATAGAAGCTTTTGTTGCTAAAATATGTAAACGGTCTGATGAGCGACCACAGCTTTATTAAAGAAAGCAAATTAGTTTTAATTTATTATTTTTAGTGCAATATAAAGCTTGTTGCTG
This sequence comes from Physella acuta, assembly GCF_028476545.2. Taxonomy (NCBI): domain Eukaryota; kingdom Metazoa; phylum Mollusca; class Gastropoda; family Physidae; genus Physella; species Physella acuta. Next base: position 379,070 of record NW_026731794.1, read on the forward strand.
TAAATGTAAAGGTTTTTTTATATATATTTTTATTTTCTACTTTTTAATAATTCTTAATTTATGAAGTTGACATGGCTAAAAATATTTGCTTTAAAACGCCACCAGTAGCTCGTGACATCTAAGAGACTATGATCTACCTCATGAAAACCACTAGATCTACCGGCTCTACCATTGTAAACGTTATCGTGAACCACAGCTCTCCAGACTGTCAGGGTGATCGCGTCTAGATTGTTATCTCCCCTTATGTTATTGAATATAGTAGTCAATTGAGGGATTTAATTTTGTTATCTTTCCTTAGTTTTAAAACCATTTAATAGATTTTCAATTTTTAATTAAACATCTAATTAAATAAAAAAAATTGATAGACTAGTAAGCTGTATTGTCAATGAAGTATATTGTATCTGAAAAGTTTGAACGAAATCGCTGCATTAGAGGTGGGTCAAAATTGAGTTGCAAGATTTGCTACAAACAGATGTTGCGAACTAAATAAAAGCTTGTAAAAATTGCTTGTGTTTACATAGTCAAGATATTCACCTTTCAACTTTCAACTTTCACACATGTTTATAGAGGTCTCAACAAAAAGTATCTGCTGCATACATACATACAAAAATATCATTAATATAACTGGTCAGCTATGAAAGCATGTCGTATGACATACAAACACACATGTTAGCAATAACATTTAAATTGGCTAGCTATGAAAGCTTGTAATAATTCCTAACACCGAAGGATATAAAATCATAGTAACAAACCCTATGACAACATTTAAAACAGTTAAATGCCATGCAAATATAACAAAGCCACAGTATGTCAAAACATCATTCATGACAACATCCAATGTATTCCATGTGGAATATTGCTAACTTTAAGTCAACAAGCAACAAATATTGGTAGATTGCGATGAGAAACATATAACGGAGACAGTATCTGTAACAAAACATCCCAACTTTTACAAGAGACAGAAATGACAAATGTGCACATTCTGTCATTTCCATACATACTTTGTAGGTCTTGTATCATTTTCACCAGCCCCAACCCCCACCACTTTGGTAATAGAACAGACAACCCCCACCACTTTGGTAATAGAACAGACAACCCCCAACACTTTGGTAATAGAACAGACAACCCCCACCACTTTGGTAATAGAACAGACAACCCCCACCACTTTGGTAATAGAACAGACAACCCCCACCACTTTGGTAATAGAACAGACAACCCCCACCACTTTGGTAATAGAACAGACAACCCCCACCACTTTGGTAATAGAACAGACAACCCTCACCACTTTGGTAATAGAACAGACAACCCCCACCACTTTGGTAATAGAACAGACAACCCCCACCACTTTGGTAATAGAACAGACAACCCCCAACACTTTGGTAATAGAACAGACAACCCCCAACACTTTGGTAATAGAACAGACAACCCCCACCACTTTGGTAATAGAACAGACAACCCTCACCACTTTGGTAATAGAACAGACAACCCCCACCACTTTGGTAATAGAACAGACAACCCCCACCACTTTGGTAATAGAACAGACAACCCCCACCACTTTGGTAATAGAACAGACAACCCCCACCACTTTGGTAATAGAACAGACAACCCCCACCACTTTGGTAATAGAACAGACAACCCCCACCACTTTGGTAATAGAACAGACAACCCCCACTACTTTGGTAATAGAACAGACAACCCCCACCACTTTGGTAATAGAACAGACAACCCCCACCACTTTGGTAATAGAACAGACAACCCCCACCACTTTGGTAATAGAACAGACAACCCCCAACACTTTGGTAATAGAACAGACAACCCCCACCACTTTGGTAATAGAACAGACAACCCCCACCACTTTGGTAATAGAACAGACAACCCCCACCACTTTGGTAATAGAACAGACAACCCCCACCACTTTGGTAATAGAACAGACAACCCCCAACACTTTGGTAATAGAACAGACAACCCCCACCACTTTGGTAATAGAACAGACAACCCCCACCACTTTGGTAATAGAACAGACAACCCCCACCACTTTGGTAATAGAACAGACAACCCTCACCACTTTGGTAATAGAACAGACAACCCCCACCACTTTGGTAATAGAACAGACAACCCCCACCACTTTGGTAATAGAACAGACAACCCCCACCACTTTGGTAATAGAACAGACAACCCCCACCACTTTGGTAATAGAACAGACAACCCTCACCACTTTGGTAATAGAACAGACAACCCCCACCACTTTGGTAATAGAACAGACAACCCCCACTAATATGATGTTACACAGTTCCATATTCTCTCATTTTTTCCTCTACAAAATGTGTATGGTGAAGCTGTGAACTCATATGGTTAAACATAAGGTATAACACAATAAATAAAATAAACTCTAGAAACAAATAAGTGAGACAATGGTGCACACAATTAAGATATTAAAAATGTATTTAATTCATGCAAGTAGGAATAGGTACAGAAACAGCACCTCTAATAGAGAGAGATGGAACATACATTCCTGTTTTCTACCAGCTCATTTTATGAGGGTCCATTATTTTTGCTGTGATGGGTTACCTAATTAGGTTTGAACTCATTATTCTCAGTAGGTACAACTCTCAAAATTGTGTGTGAATTGTGTGTGGCGGGGCAATTCTAGTTTTCCTTGTTTTGAAATTAACAAATCTGTATGAATGTTGTTAGTTAACTAAGGTTTTGTGTGTTAATTCTGAGAGAATTTTTTTTGTACTTCAGACCAACTTAGTACCAGAGTTATCTGTCATATTTAATCAAAACTTTTCACTCATTTTGGTAAGTAGTATCACAGTGCTAGGAAATATAGCCCTTTTTTTCTATGACCAGTGCAGGGACTTTTGTTAAAAGAAATAGTTATGAGCTTACTTAAATTTCATGCTAGGCTATGTCTAGGGAAAAATGAAAAGTATTAAAGCAATAGAAGTGGAATATAACAGGTCAACTTGCAACTGGCATAAACTATTTTGTCTACCCTTTTGTACTGTTATACACACTTCAGTTACAGTTGAGTTAATAATGCAGAATTGCTAATTAAGTCAAAATGGAGATGCGAGTCACAAGTAAATTCAATACAGTTGTAATTGGAGAACTAAATGGTACCTTCACATAGATAGAAATGCAAGTCACAAGTAAATTCAATGCAGTTGTAATTGGAGAACTAAATGGTACCTTCACATAGGGATGCAAGTCACAAGTAAATTCAATGCAGTTGTAATTGGAGAACTAAATGGTACCTTCACATAGAGATGCAAGTCACAAGTAAATTCAAAGCAGTTGTAATTGGAGAACTAAATGGTACCTTCACATAGAGATGCAAGTCACAAGTAAATTCAATGCAGTTGTAATTGGACTAAAAAGTAGATGGTACCTTCACATTCACACCATACATGCAGTCTAAAAATTATCTACTAAAATGTAGTTATCAACGTGTAAATTTGATTGATACACTACATATTTACTTCATACAAACAGGCCTGGTAAAATAAACAAATGACTAGTTTAGGATCAATAATTTTTAGAACAGAATGAATTTATCAATTTATCGTAATTTTTGTTACTTGATACAGGTACTTATTTGCTAGTAGGCAAGATATAGATCTAGGATGTTTTTGTTATATAGGCCTTATAGCCTATAGACAGGCAAAAAGCATTAGTAAAAAGAAACTTGAGTAGGCCTAATTAGTAAGCTTAATTATATTGCTGTGATTGAATTTTTAAAAGTACAATAAATAAGTAACTATGTTGACTGGTAGACCTTGAAGTAATTAGATCTCTATAGCCTACTAAACAAATTAGACCTAGTCGCTTTAAGTGCTTAAGTAAGAGGCAGGGAAACTGAAAGGTTCACTAGGCCCAAGATCTAAACATTTAACAAATTAACTTAATAAAATATTTAGGCTAGACTGATCAAAGTTATACGATACTTAAATGCAAATTAATTTTATTTAGGCTACAACGTTAGTTGACCAATACTACTGCAGTAAATAAATAATTAAATAATTGGCCTAGGGCATGCCTACTCAGATTCATCATTTTTTAACTTTAACAAGACACAAGATCTAGAAAAAAAATTCTAGATTCTAGTCAATGGTACAGTACAAAGGCTAAATAATAAATTAGGCATTCAGAGCAGTTTAATTTTTTGTCAAGATCCACACCCCAGATGGAGAACTCACTCTACCAACAGTAACACACTGACATGACATCACCACATCAACATCATTGTCATCATCATCCCTGATCCTGTGTCTGTTGGAGTGAACTGCTTCACTACCCCCCTCCCTCCCACAATGAGAACAATGACATTAAAATTTATACCTGTATGATCAGCAAATATGTTTCCTTGGGAACCTCTTGACTCCTTTGTAGCTTTATTTTTACTTGTTTTTCCGGAACTTGGCTTTGGTTCCTTCGAATTTGGTGCTCCCATTTCTCGCCTCTCCAGTGGGCTTTTGTTTGGCTCAGGCTGCGATGATCAGTCGCAAATTGAGCCCTTAAACTCGCAATAATCCAAAGCGAACTACATATCCAATACGAATAAACAAAAACAATTACTTAAACTGAAATAATTAAACACTCCATTACACAAAATAATAGGCGTTGACACGCCTTTGTTCAACTCTCAGCACAAAACCCTCCACTTCCTCTCTCTATCGGTGGTGGCCATGTTTGATCAGAAATACTATTGAGTTTGAAAGTGAGGCAGAAGGATAACCTTTGCCTCTTGACCCATGAACCTTGGGGGAAAGCCTTGATGTATCGTCTGAATGTTTTAGGTTGAATTTTGGATTTTTAAAAATAAAATATTCTGTTATTTCAAATACACCATTAAGTTCCTTACCCCTTAAGAGAACATTTGACACCACATTTAAATATCTAGCTTACTCGGTTGACGAGAAAAGAGAGAATTTGAAAATTAATCAAAATTGAAAATGAATGACAAAACAGCGTTCTTGGCAGGGTCTAGCCCGTAGTGTCGAAACGAAAGTAGAAAAATTTTAGTATTGTCCGTACTGTCGAAATTATTTTTTGCTATTTAAAATATTAGATATTGATTATAGTTATAAACGTTTTTGATTTCTTCAAAATATATCACAAATACAATATGTAATTTTGTGTATTAAAAAAAAAATAATCGCAACGTAAATCGGTGTTACAAAATAATCGTACGTGTTAATACTCGATTATTATAAGGGAAAAAAATGTCTAAAACAAGAACCAAAACAAAAAATTACTAAAACAAATAAAATTTTATATTCCTTCGTTTTTGAATTTACAAAAACTGAAATCGTCATTTAAAAACTCAGTTAATGGCATTTTTACAAGCTTTTATTTAACTTGATTGCTCGTGCTATTTCTCTCATGTCTGAGTCAGAGTTTCTTTCAGGCATCTCTTCTGGGGGGGGGGGGGATTTAATGGATTTTATATAAAAAAAACATTCTTTTAACAGTGTCCGCTTCCCCCCCCCCCCCCCCCAGGTGAAAAAAAGTCTGGAAGAAACACTGGCCTGGGTGGAAACTTTGCTAACAAAAAACAAAATTATACCCGAACCGATGGGGTTAAACTTGAATGTCACTTAGGTTAGATCTGATAATGCAATGTGCCACGAACTTTGACTTAATTAAAGGTGTTTCGTTCCTTTTTAAAATTAATTAAATATTTCTATGGCCTATAGTGCACACTTACTTATAATTTAAGGCCTATATATAATAAATATAAGCCTTTTTAAAAAAAGAAAAACGTAAATAGTAACAAAATATATGCGTGCACTATAAAGATGTATGGGACGGAGTGGTCTAGCGGTAGAGTTCGAATCCGGGTTCAAGTCAGTAGAGTCCCTGAGTCCACCCAACTCTGATGGGTACCTAACTCACGTTAGGGAAAGTAAAGGCGGCTGGGCATAGTGCTGACCACACTATCTCTTCATATGCCGAGGTCACAGAAACAAGTGAACTCTACTCAGTGGTGTAGCGAGGTCGGGTGTCACCCGGTGCGGCACTTAATGGTGTCACCCAACCAGAGGCGTTGAGACCCTCCCCGGGGACAAACTTTCAAGTTTTCGATTTGCACCCCCCCCCTCAAGTTTTTCTCTATATATTTTGCTATTTTTTGCCTTGGTGTTACCCCCCTAAATGGTGTCACCCGGTGCGGTCCGCACCCCTGCCCCCCCCCCCCCTCGCTACGCCCCTGACTCTACTTCACTTGCCCCATAGACCGTCAGGTTTGAAAGGGAAACTTTACTTTACTTACTAAAAAGATGTAGATCTAGAACTAAAACATAATGACAAAAAATTATTAGCTTTAAACATAATATTGCACCATATTTACATAACTGTTCGTGACTATATATACACCCTTCTCCCATGCATAATATACAGCGATCCATGCTCTATTTATATTATATATATTTGGTTTATATAAAATGTGGTGCATTAATTATTGTGTTTAAAGATAGTCATTTTATTTTATTCTTTTTTTAAGACAGTTGTTATATTTTTTATCAGTATTATTCAACAAATTTAATTTATATCAGTCTCATTTTGTTGCGACCGGGCACCCAAAAACATTTCAAAGTGCAATATTTAACTTTAATTGTGTTTTTCAAGGTTTCTAATTCTAATCTAAATTTAGATGGGTTAGCTGAGCCTAGTTTGAAGTCTTGAGTAGCCTATATGTTAAATGGCCCACTCTCCTGTCACCTGTCTATATAAAAAGGTTGGTTATTGGGCGTTTGACTGCTATCCGTAGGTCTTGAGTTTAGATCCCAGAATCAAGTACTTAGGACGTATCTGAGTTGACTCAGATCTGATGGGTACCTGACTATGTTTAATAAAGGTCATAGAACCGACCACATTATTATTATCACTTCTTATGGGTCTTCAATGGTCACGGAAACAGGAAAACTCTTCTTTGAAGTATGCCCTACTTACTGTAAGGTCCGAAATGGTATTTCCACGTGCTTTATTTTTCTGTAAAATGATTATTATTGTAGTTCAAATTGAATTTCTCCGACGAAGTTTAAACTTAGAAATCTTTTTATTTTTTAATAAGGGGTCATCCATAAATGACCTCACGCTTCCCCCTACCCTCCGTCACACATCTTCACAAAAATCAAGACCCCCCCCCTAAATGACGTCACAACCTCAGTCTACAACCCCCCCCCCCCCCTTAAAATTGCTGTATAATTTTTCTTATAACATCGATATTTTTCCAAAATCTTGTCAGAACTAGATGTATGTCGACGGGAACAGGGCATTTCCACCCTGTCAATTACCCCCTGGATATCCCCCCCCCCGACATTACCCCCCCAGAGTAATTACCCCCCCTGTCAATTACCCCCCCCCCCCTTGTCAATTACCCCCCGCCCAGTAGGACATTACCCCCCCCCCCCCCGGACAGGGTTAGAGTTAGGGTTAGAGCTAGGTTTAGGGTTAGGGTTGTGTCTAGCTTTGGTTTTGGTTTTGTGTGAAGTTTTAGGCTAAGGTGGATTCTTAGGTTTTGGTCTTTTTCTTAAGGTTTGGATTAAAGTAGTATATAGGTATAAAATTCTAGTTAGAGTTAGGATTTTAACTTGAAAGGGGGGGGGGGGGTAATTCCCCGGGGGGGGGGGGGATTGACAAGGGGGTAATTGACGGGGGGGGGGGGGGGGCGGACACTGTCGAAAGTATATATTTTCTATATAAATTCCATTTTGTTCGGGGGGGGGGGGGCGGTGAAAGAGATGCCTAGAAGAAACTCTGCCTGGAAGAAACTGCCTGGAAGAAACTTTGTTCTTGTATTTGTTCTCTCTGAAATTGATTAAACCATCATAAAGAAGTCGCAACCCACCTTGCCGAGCTTTGACTTACGTTGATATTGTTTTCTGTACTATTGTCATCGTGGATTCTGGGGCTAATCGCTTAAAGTTTGTCAATATTAGTGAATGAGGCTGACCAGGCGAAATTTTGTTTTTCTCTGGGTCACGAGTAAACTTTTCTTCGTCAGATTCTTGTATCTTACCTTGCATCAGAGTGGATGTACTTGAGAAAGTTGGCATTGGAGTAACTCAGCCTTTTAGAGCGGCAAATAGATTGCGGGGGTGAACATGTACAACACTATTTTAGTTAACGAGTAATATACTTGACGTGTAACTAACTAGTACCTACTTATAAAGTTCATGAAGTCTACATCGGTGTTAGAGCCAGAAAGTATTTTATTACCGGTTTACTAACAAACATTAGGGTACTCTTGTAAATTCCCTAAATCTGACATCCTCACCTACTTCTGTAATAAAGGTGATCCACCTCCTCCAAGCAAAAGTTTGAAATTAATCTGATTAATCCTGTCATAAATGAAGCTCTCGTTGTTCATGAAGCGCCGTAACTAGCATCCCTTTCTGATATTAGAAACTTGTCCTAACCCCCCCCCCCCCCATAAACCTCTCGTACATAAAAACTACACTGGTATATTAATCCCTTGCTTTTTATTAAGCACCTGTCAGTGTCATCAAGCCATACATATCTTGCAACATATTACAGCTCAATTAGTTGTACAAGTCCATGTAGTACTTTCAAGCCTATTTACTAGTGATTGAGACATTGTCGCCTGTGCTGGTACCCTACATTTTTAAAAGCTTGCCAGTGGGATATATATACACTTTGCTACAGAGGCGTAGCGCGGGCGTGGAGTGCGAACTAGCGACGTCACTGCTTTGCTATACTTTAATGTATGTGTTAACTATATATATGAAGATTGATAATGTGCATAATTATTTTTTTTAACCTCCCAATACAGATGCATAAAAATATGCAATTTGCAATTCTCTTGAATTACTTTTACTAATACTAGTGTAAATCATAGTAAATGCTACACATGTTTACTTCACTGTGAGATGAATGCCCTTCCCCCCTCCCACTACAAGAAAATTACAGGTGCACAAACTGGCTACTTAAATTTATACTGTAACATGAAGCGATAGTTTACTTGTTTAAAATTTTTATTCACATTAAAAGAATACTTTTGATGCTACAATTAAGTAATAGATCATATAGGTTACAAGTGGACAAGTAAGTAGATAGATAAATCAATATTATCAGATTTCAGTATGCTCAATAACTAGACAAAATGGAATCAATACATACAACCTCCACAATAAATAAAAATTTGATGGCAACAGACAATCTCTAATCCACATCTTAATCTAACAAGTTTTTAATATTATATGACTGTGTGTAACTAGACCTTAGTTTCACACACAAACATAAATATATGCATATATATATATATATATATATATATAGATAGAAAAACATATTTATAAACAAATACTGCGTAGCAGAATATCTCTACATGAAAGCCAACCTAGTGAAAAAATTGAATTTGCACATTCAATCGCTAAGAAATTCAGCAATAGTATCCAACACCTCCACAAAGACTCCAACTGCCAGATTATCCACAAGTTAACCAGCCCTTTTTCAGTGAGTACAGAAATGTTATAAGTATAAGCTTTTCACCAATAAAGTACATCAGACCAAAAGGTTGAAATACAGTGGACCCTCACTTAGCTGGAGGTCTAGATATTGAGGATGCTATACTCTCACATTGACAACATGCCCAATCCACGCTAAGCAAACTATGATGAACCTTCTTAATATAGGCTTAATGATCAACTGGAAAAAACAGAAGAGATAAGAATCAACAACAAACAGGAGTTCCACTTAGGATACAAGAAATGACTATTTTGGAGCAGGATCGCTTCACACATCTAGGATCTGTTGTAAGAAGATGGGGGAGCAGATGAGGACATCAAAAGACATATCAGCAAAGTATCCAACATCCTCCGCACAATATGGATGTCAAGAGCTGTCTACAGTTTTCCAAATATGACTGTTGAACAGCAATGTAAAATTTGTTCTCCTCTATGGTTCTGAGACTTTCAATAATGAATGGCTGTGTAGCAAACTGAACATCAGGTGGCCTGAAATAATAACCATCTGTGATGTTCTAACATCCATCTTGAAGAGACGCCTTAATCCTCAGGCTGGTAAATCCTGGGAAACAAAAAATACACATTCTGTAAGAAAATAAAGACAAAGGTTTAATCTTTAAAGAGACGCCCTCCACCAGTTGCTGTTATGGTGACATATTAAAACTGAAATATCTTGAGTGTGGAAATTGTACTAAAATAAAGATTGTCTACAAAGGTCTACCCTTTATTTCAAACATTTGTTTGACAATGTGGCTTTGGCAAACATGCTGACTGATATAGCACACATTTTGAATTAACAGTAAGATATCTGAGTTTTTTACATTTAGAATCAATAGTGTCCACATATTAGTTCATGTATGAAAATATCTTTTTTAGTTTAGTTCAACTCATATATAGCCCTACTAAATATTAAAATAAAATAGCATCAAAAATTTTTTTTAGTTACCAGTTATACTATGATAGCACCTTCCAGCAAGATTTCACTGTTTTATTAATCCAGGTTCGCTGCAGACAAACAAAATGTTTTGGTTAACAAATTAAAAATATCTGTATCACATCACTTAAGTTTATTTAGCCTGCCGGTCCATGGGGCAAGTGCAGTAGAGATAAGCTGTTTCTGTGACTTCAGCATATGAAGGGATAGTGTGGTCAGCACTATGCCCAGTCTCCTTTACTTTTCCTAACGTGAGTTAGGTATCTATCAGAGCAGCTGGGTGAACTCAGGGAAGTTCTGCTGACTTGAATCCAGATTCAAACTTGAGACTTTGGGTTATACCGTCTTGCTCCATTGCTAAGCCACACCATCACCTTACATAATTTGCTTTAAATCAAATGTTTGCACCCCACTTCTCATTGGGAAGTACATTGCAGTACAGTTGGTGCTTGTTTAGTGTAACCTTAAATTCACAATGATAAATAAACAAACGATATATAAAATATAACGATATACAAATAATACAGTGTATGTGAGTAGCAGAACATTGGATAACTAACCTGATAGTCTCAAGTTCTAATAATGGGCTCTAGTAACTGGTTGGGAAAATAAAGGTGGCTGAGCATTGTATTGAACTTGACTACACTATCCCTTCCTATGCCAAAGTCAGAGAAACTCATGATCTCTCCATCTGTCCCATGGACCTGAAAGGAAGCTTACATGTACAAATAAAAAAAAATTAACAAAATACAATCACAACAGTTCAGCTCTACATAATGGTTTTTAATTTATCATTCAGCTTTATTATTCAGTGTTACATTTTTTACTGTTATAATGCAATTAGTTTACCAACAAAAGTTTCACCTTTAATTAAATCAGATTGGAAATTCTTTCATATTTACAATCATACCTGGTTTGTTTCAACCTATCACAGCACTTGGTTTTATTTTTTACTGTAATCATAAACCCATAAGCACAAAACACCTGCAAAACAATGACAAGATCAGTTTACTTTATTATACTACAGTATAAATGGTACTTAAAAGTGATACTAATAATATTACTAATATCTTAATTTAGTTTACACTCTTAAATGAAATATTTAAAATTTAGAATGTAGTATAGTCCTCCACCCCACAGAAGTCACATAAAGGGATCTGAACAATTAACTCTTAAAGTAACATACATGGTAGTACTCTAGCCACTTGAATACAGAGGGTTGTAAATCAGTTGATTGCAGTGTTCTAGAACATTGTTGGTATCTTTGTCCCTGTGTCTGTCTTATTCCTGTCTCCATGTTGAGAGAACCTGAAGATTAAAGTTTTGAAATTAGTAAAAATTTAAATAAAGTGCTTACGTCTAAGGCCCAATGGCATCGCTAGATCGGGTGTCACCCAAGTAACGAGGTTTATCTTTAGTCTGTTAATAATACAGTTGGAACTTGGATGTAGCAATGTTTTCTCTATAGTTAGTACTTTAGTACCTTTACGACATGGTATCACCCCCACCCTCTGGTAATAATTGTCAATTTGTACTTAAAAGACTATTTAACTTTAATTAATCATTAATGGGACTGGCAAAACAACATTTTTCTTCTGTATATTTTGCAATTTTTTGCCTTGGTGTCACCCCCTTAAATAGTGTCATCTGGTGCAGTCTGCACCCCCCACCCGTGCTATGCTAGCTAAGGCAAGGGTTATCAATAAAAATGTTATAAATAAAAAAAAATATTAATAAATTAGAAATTAATTATTAGCCTAATAATGTAATATTAATTATAATTCATTAGGCCTATCCTATTATTAAATTAATTAATAATAAAATACGCTCAACTGGAGGTGAACGTGAAACGGGGAATAAAATACGTTAAAATAGAGATGTAGATGTAGATCTAATTATTGTGTAATTTACTAATCAGTGCCAAGATCTATTTTATTTTCTACAAAAAGATCTAGAGATCTAGATATTTCCCACCAAATCAATTAATTATGTTTTCTGTTGGATCTAGTTTCGGTATCGTAAATTATTTAAGTAAAATAAACAACGATCTTAGCTGTTCGACTACTTAAAAATATTTCAGCGGGATTTTCGACAGTACGGCCAAGTTTAAAATATCTGTACTTTCGTTTCGACACTACGGGCTAATCCCTCTTGGCATAACATGACATCGTCGACTTGTGTACACGAGCTTTTAATTCCCGCCATGGTAATTGCGTCAGCTTAGGTAATTTACTCACCGGAAAATAACAAAAAGCAACTGGTTGATAATAAAACTAGATCTAGTTATTTTATTATTTTTTAAATTCTACTCTACATGTTATTCATACCATTTTATGAAGTAATGAACACCTGCATAAATCAAATGACCATAATAAATATTTTTATTTCAAATTCTAATTTTAAATAATAAATAATAAATATGCTTAAAATAATAAGATAGTATCAGTTATGATCGTTTATAAATACAAATACATTTTACACTCAATTCACATTATATTGAGTCAACAGTGTGGCAGCTGAGGTTCATACATGGTATATTTTTTTTTTACATTACAATTTTTTTTCATCTTGAAAACATGACGTATGTGATTTTTTTTTTTTAAATCTCCAAACATCGTCACTCGCGTGATTGCTTGCTTACGTTTACTATCCTGTGGATGAAAAATCCCACCACGGTCGCGGGTCACCGTGAGTTCAGCAGGCCTATAGTACACGTCATAGCATGAACACGCGTACACGAGATGGTCGGTGTCTTCACTTCTCTCTCTTTCCCCCCCCCCCCCCCTCCCTCTAGCCAATTGAAAAACAGACCTACTTCCCTACTTCTGGTCATTTTTTTTAAAAGTTCGGTAATTTTTTTTTTTAAGTTCACATATCAGGCATGCAAGACAGCCAGCCAGTGGCGTAGCGAGGTCGGGTGTCACCCGGTGCGGCACTTAATGGTGTCAGCCCCCCCCCCCCCCAAGGCGTAGCGACTCTTCCCGGGGACAAACTTTCAAATTTTCGATTTGCACCCCCCCTCAAGTTTTCGATTTGCACCCCCCCCCTCAAACTTTCGATTTGCACCCCCCCCTGCAGCCAGCTGTATTAAAAAATATTTTTTAAACTAGATCTACGTCTAGCTTAAAAAAATAAATGAACGCTTAAAATGCCCGTAAACAGATTATTTAGCGCCAAAAAAAAAAGGCCGCTGAACGAGCATTTTTTAAAATACGCAGCAATGAAAAGGGCTAACGGCCGATCAATTAAGTCTAAAAAACGCCCGTAATTAGGCCTAGCTCTGAAAAAGGCCACTGAACGAGCATCACTAATTATATAAACGAATAGGCCACGCAGCGTTGACGAGGTTAACCACCGGTCACGAATTAAATTCAATGCAGCTACTGTCGGCCCACAGTGAAGAAAAAATCAATATACTAATAAAATTACTAATACAAAAATAATTTCCATAATTTTACTTTTTCTGCACACGCTACAATTGAATTATAATTAAAATACTAGACTTAACAGTTCATTCCGCAAAAAACAAAAACGAGTTGTTTCTGTGAGGTAACTAGCGTAACAATGACGTCACGATAGTAAACAAAGCGGACAGAAATGTCTGCATGGGTACCTCATATGGAAATTCGATATAAAATAGGCGAATCATCATAACTGTAATTACTCATTATAAATATCTCAATTATATATTACTACTTCTGTGCCGGGGGGTTTCGACCGAGTGCTGGGCCGTTTAAAGCGACAGTTCAGTTTTTCCCAAGAGTACTCGACAAGAATAGCATGTATTAATTAAAACCACATATCTGGCTATTTTTTCGGCCATTTTCAGGCATGGCGTCCATTTATATAGCATGTCTCATTAAAATAATGATGAGAATTAGCGAGATTAGCAGTTTTTTCATTTGTCGTGTATAGGACCCCTAAAATAAACGTAAAAACCGTCAGAAAACGACGCGTGACGTTTCAGGGTCAGAGGTCAATCCAGCCATCTAAGCAATGAGAAAATCTAGAATGTTTGCTTACACGTTTGGCATTCTTCAAGCTTTAATTTATTAGAATTAGATTTAGACCTAGATCTAGACTAGATCTAGATCTAGAATCTACTTAAAAATTATAAAATATCATTTGCAATAATTTCTCGTTTAAACTTTATTTATATTGAAAGGTATCATAATAAATAACAGCAATCAAATGTTGTTAATAGTATTTATTACTAGTATTTAATATTTAATTTATTACTCTATGATAATATTATTTATAATATTGTTTTAGGTTTTAGGCAGGCCTATTTTAAAACTATTTATTTTAGTATTTAGACCTTAGACTTAGTTCAAGAAATATTTTTTATTTAGCCTTTAGCTCTAGATCTATTATTACCATGGCATATAGATTTAGATCTAGATCTAATTTAATTATTATAGCCTACTATTAAAAATTATATAATTATAAATTATAGCCTAATATTTTTTTTTTACTAGGCTTAATAATTAATAATAATAAAATTTTAATATTTTTCTGACTAACAATGCAACAATGTTATGTATCGATATCGAAAGTTAAATGTAATTTAAGTCTTAAGTAAATAAGTAGTTTTTAAGTAGGCCCAATAATTTTTAAATAGGCCCCTACTAGTTTTTAGTCTGAGATTTTACAAAGTAGGCCTGCCCTATGGCCTATAGATTTTGGACTATTTTAAAAAAATGGAAGTTGAGTCACCCTTTTTGGGCCTGATAGTCAATGGGGTAGCATGAATCAGTTACCTACTAGAGGTGTGTGAACTCAGGGACACCCTATGGACTCGTTTGGGTTCCGAACCAGTGTTTCTACTTGATATTTTGGGGGGTGGGGGTGGTCAACATTTTCCGGGGGGGGGGGGGGGGGGGGGGGCGGACACTGGTAAAAATATTTTTTTTCTATATAAATTCCATTTTGTTCAGGGGGGGGGGGTAGACTCCAAAGGGATGCCTGGAAGGAACTCTGGTCCGAACCCAAGGCTTTCAAGTTAGCAGCAATGTGCTCTATACGTCAGCCTCTCTGCTTTTATGTAGACTATTGGCCAGTAGTAGACTAAAGTCCATTGACTTACTTTTAACCATTTGTAAAGGGAGAATTGAAATGGTTATCATTGAATCAATTTTGAAATTTTTGTTAAAAATACCGAACACTTGAGCCATATGATACAGAAATGATGAAACCCAGTCCCCCAGCATCTAGTCCAGCCCTATCCAAAAGCTTACCCTTGCCAATAAAAAAGAGGATATGAAACGTGTACTTTTAGTTTTTACCCAACCCTAAAACTAGAGGTGGATAGGAGTCCTTTTTATGGCATGCGTTTAAATGTTCAAATGTCTCGACATCAGAAATTGGTCACAAGTGGTGGGGCGTAACTTTTTACATTAGTGGCGGAGCTTTTAAGACAAGATCTGTAAGCCATTCTACTCTCATTTGGTTGGGGGCTGATGCCAGTACTCATAACTCTGGGAGAAAAATTGTAAGCAATCGTGATTTGAAGGAATAATTTGTATCATCTTATTCAGGTCCATGTGGAAGAAATAAGATGGCTTCACCCAGCGAGGAAGAAGATTTTATGTCATTGGCTGTTAAAAAGGATGGGATTTCCTTTATCCCAGGATTCCCTAACACAGAGACACTACAGCCTTGCAGTGACATGCTGTTGGCTGCTTCAAAAGCTGTTTTGGTTTGAGATTTATTTCATTTGGTGTCACCAGTAGTATCTTTAAAATGGTTATTTTAAAAGTAATTAATATATGAATTAATTATTAAAGTAATTAATATATGTATTAATTAAGATACATAAAGAAAAGTTCATAGTCTAGCTCAAGATATTATGAATAGTTTTCTTTTTTTCAGTAAGTTATAGTTAAATTATAACTTGATTTGGGTTAGGTTTTACTGTTAGTAGTTTCTGTTTAGATTTTTTTCCCATACCTTTTTATGTGACCTCAGCATATGAAGTGGTAGTGTGGTCAGCACTATGCCCAGCCACCTTTACTTATCCTAAGAGTTAGGTACCCTTCAGAACTGGGTAAACTCATGGATGGTCTATTGACTTGTACCCAGATTCGAACTCAAGACTTACAGGCTAGCATTCTAGCTCTCTCCAATTAGGCCACTCCGTCCCTGATTTACCCTTAAGCCGGAAAGATATTGCCTAAATCTTATTGGCTCTGATTTGTAGCATTGGTTGTTCCCATGATTTTCATCCAGATTGGTGCTATAAAAGAACTAGATGAGATTTCCTTGCTCTAAAGATCTGGGCAACAAAACAACAACTGACAGTAATGTGGTGGCCAGATCAACACTAGCAACAACTGACAGTAATGTGGTGGCCAGATCAACACTAGCAACAACTGACAGTAATGTGGTGGCCAGATCAACACTAGCAAATTGAGTCCAAAGTTCTTTCCTTTATACTATATTCCATCCCTTGTTTTTAACAACAACCTTCCACCCCTCTTATGTTTTTAACAGCAACCCTCAACCCCTCTGGAAGTTGAAAGTTTATTCAAGTATGGCGAGGCACAGGGGGACAAGGAATTTAGAGAAGAACTTTCAAAGTTTTTAACTTCAGAATACAACAGCCAGGTTGATAGGTTAGCTCATTTGTGTTGCACAAGAAAGAGAGAATCAGTATTCAGAATACAACAGCCAGGTTGATAGGTTAGCTCATTTGTGTTGCACAAGAAAGGGAGAGAATCAGTATGTGAGGTTGTAGACTATTGCGTGGTTTGGGGCTGGTTTTAAAACAAACAACCATAACCCTAACGCCATCTTATTCCCAACTTGAATCCTGGCCAGGAACCAGTGGTCAGCTGAGATCTTGTCCATTGTTAGCCGTTGTCTAACAAGATTGGGGTGCCACTTGATGTTTAGACCAACAATTTATCAGATATACTTCCTCTAGCTGATCTAGCCTTAAAGCAGATCAACTCTACATCACCTGTTCAACAGGAAATTATGTTACCAAACTCAAACGGAACTCTTTAATTTGTTTTATAAAATTAAAGCGCTATGTAAATCTATAATTTTCTATTTCCACACCAAATGGCCAACATTTCCCCACCAAATGGCCAACATTTCCCCACCTAATGGCCAACATTTCCCCACCTAATGGCCAACATTTCCCCACCTAATGGCCAACATTTCCCCACCTAATGGCCAACATTTCCCCACCTAATGGCCAACATTTCCCCACCAAATGGCCAACATTTCCCCACCAAATGGCCAACATTTCCCCACCAAATGGCCAACATTTCCCCACCTAATGGCCAACATTTCCCCACCAAATGGCCAACATTTCCCCACCAAATGGCCAACATTTCCCCACCTAAAGGCCAACATTTCCCCACCTAATGGCCAACATTTCCCCACCTAATGGCCAACATTTCCCCACCTAATGGCCAACATTTCCCCACCTAATGGCCAACATTTCCCCACCTAATGGCCAACATTTCCCCACCTAATGGCCAACATTTCCCCACCTAATGGCCAACATTTCCCCACCTAATGGCCAACATTTCCCCACCTAATGGCCAACATTGCCCCACCTAATGGCCAACATTGCCCCACCTAATGGCCAACATTTCCCCACCTAATGGCCAACATTTCCCCACAGCAACAATTTATTTGTTACTGCTGGAGCCACCAATGGCCTTCACCTAATTTTGTCGCTACTGTGTGAGCCCACCAGCCCAGTGTTTATTGAAGATCCTAGCTACTTTATTGGCATCAAGCTCATTAGAGATGATCTCAAGATGGATCTTGTATCTGGTAAGTCAAGCTCATTAGAGATGATCTCAAGATGGATCTTGTATCTGGTAAGTCAAGCTCATTAGAGATGATCTCAAGATGGATCTTGTATCTGGTAAGTCAAGCTCATTAGAGATGATCTCAAGATGGATCTTGTATCTGGTAAGTCAAGCTCATTAGAGATGATCTCAAGATGGATCTTGTATCTGGTAAGTCAAGCTCATTAGAGATGATCTCAAGATGGATCTTGTATCTGGTAAGTCAAGCTCATTAGAGTTGATCTCAAGATGGATCTTGTATCTGGTAAGTCAAGCTCATTAGAGATGATCTCAAGATGGATCTTGTATCTGGTAAGTCAAGCTCATTAGAGATGATCTCAATTCAATTTGGTATTTTTAAATTAGAGTTTTCAAGATTAGCAATCATGGTGGGGCAATCAGTATAATTGTTTATAATAAATGATTTTATGTAAAGAAAAAACAAATAAAATTAAATATTTTGTATGCCTGCACACATTTCCAAAAGGATAAATAAATAATGGAGTGTGATCAATTTGTGTACATTATTCTTGTGTGTAGTGTACTGTGATGAACAGGGGATAGTACCTACACATTTGGAGCAGGCTATCTGTGATTACAAGAACCAGAGCAAGGGAAGTCACTCCAAAAGATTTTGGGCAGCTGTTTATCTCATCCCTGTATTTGGTAACCCAACAGGGTGGGTGTACAGCCCAGGTATGTACACAATTACAGGATACACGCTTACAACATACTAATTACAACATACATGCCTACAAATTAGACTTATTTCAAAATTACCTCGACCATTCCATCTTTAGAGTTTTATTTTAGTGACAGACCCAGTTCATACAAAATGAAAAGGTGGAATTTGATCTGTGGAGAGTTTTTGTTGTGAATTTTTTATTTAGAGAAATAGATTAGTAATCAGTGAAAGCTTTTAGCACTTGGAATTAGGAGTGAGGACTAATCCTCTCCACCACTGTAGACTAATCCCCACCACCAGACTAATCCCCCCCACCACTGTAGACTAATCCCCACCACCAGACTAATCCCCCCACCACTGTAGACT
This sequence comes from Physella acuta, assembly GCF_028476545.2. Taxonomy (NCBI): domain Eukaryota; kingdom Metazoa; phylum Mollusca; class Gastropoda; family Physidae; genus Physella; species Physella acuta. The sequence goes on from NW_026731794.1 coordinate 398,357, forward strand.
AATCCCCACCACCAGACTAATCCCCCCACCACTGTAGACTAATCCCCTCCACCAGACTAATCCCCTCCACCAGACTAATCCCCTCCACCACTACCTGTCCACTCCCTTCTAGAGCGATGTGTAGAGCTCATCCATCTGGCCAGGAAACATGATGTTCTTCTCATCGTGGAGGATGTTTATAACTTAATTTACTACACTGACAAGTGTCCCCCGCGCTTGCTTGCATTTGACAAGCCATCAGACCCAGACTACGCTGCAGGACACGTCCTCTCCAACGCCACCTTCTCAAAGATTTTTGCTCCCAGCATTAGGCTGGGCTGGATTGAAGGGTCAAGGCCACTCCTGTCACAGTTGTACAACAGGTTTGGTTGTGTCAATAGTGGCTAGCTGTGTTGACCATTACTTCAGTAACTGCAGTATTTGTGTTGACCATTACTTCAGTAACCGCAGTATTTGTGTTGACCATTACTTCAGTAACTGCAGTATTTGTGTTGACCATTACTTCAGTAACTGCAGTATTTGTGTTGACCATTACTTCAGTAACTGCAGTATTTGTGTTGACCATTACTTCAGTAACTGCAGTATTTGTGTTGACCATTACTTCAGTAACCGCAGTATTTGTGTTGACCATTACTTCAGTAACTGCTGTATTTGTGTTGACCATTACTTCAGTAACTGATGTATTTGTGTTGACCATTACTTCAGTAACCGCTTTCTGTTGACAGTAACCTGAGCTTGAGTGGGGGAGGCTTGAGCCACTGCATGGCCAGACTGATGACCCAGGTCATCTCTAGCGGGGCTCTGACCCAGCATGTTATCCAGTTGAGAGACACGTACAAGGTTTGTAGGTCAAGTGTACAGGGTTTGTAGGTCAAGCATACATGGTTTGTAGGTCAGATTGTACAAGGTTTGTAGGTCAGACGTACTGGGTTTGTTGGTCAGATGTACAGGGTTTGTAGGTCAGATGTACAAGGTTTGTAGGTCTGATGTACTGGGTTTGTAGGTCAGTCAACCAGGGTTTGTAGGTCAGATGTACTGGGTTTGTAGGTCATATAACATAAAATGACACAATATATGAGGCCATGTAACATGAGTGTCCTTGACCTGTTGAGATTTCTGTTTTCCTCCTGTCAATGTCTGTCACCCAGGAAAGAATGTCTGCCTTGTGTGACTGTATAGACCAGTTGAACATCACAGGCTGGAGCTACACAATACCAAAAGTAGGTGCTGGTAACACTAATTACACAATACCAAAAGTAGGTGCTGGTAACACTAATTACACAATACCAAAAGTAGGTGCTGGTAACACTAATTACACAATACCAAAAGTAGGTACTGGTAACACTTATTACACAATACCAAAAGTAGGTACTGGTAACACTAGTTACCAATAGTTTGATGGTAGTTGAGGTAACTGTAAACACATGTTTCTGTAGGGAGGTTTCTTCCTGTGGCTTGTCTTCCCCCCACACATTGATGCAGCACAGTTTGCCAATCTGGCAAGTCAACATTCTGTTTTCTTCCTGCCAGGGTCATGGTGAGTTGACAGTGTAACATCCTAATGTTACATTATTACTTTCTTGTGTACCAAGTATTAGTATATTACAGTATAGAGAAAGAGTTGTAATCGTGCAAAAAAAATTCTCAACATTTTACACCTCCCTGAGTCGGAAAAATATAGTTTTGCAATCTTGTCTGTGTGTGTGTAAACACGATAACTTGAGTACCGTTACAGCTAGGTTGATGAAATTTCATTTATAAGTATCATATCAAATTTGTAGTTCTATATCATTTTTTTAGCGATTTCCGATTACTTTCAATTTTTCAAAAGCCTATAACTATAACTTGAGTACTGTTTTCAGATAGATGAACAAAATTTCACATATAAGTAAAAGATTTATTTTTCTGCTTTCTGTCAAAATTTGAGTAATTTCCGGTAATTAATAAAGTACTAATAATATTCCGCACTATTATACACAGATTGTTTGGCTTTTACTTGGTGCTCAATTATTTTTTCTACCAGATTCTATTTTAAAAAGTTTAATCAATTATAATGGATTAAAAATATTGTCTATATCCCAGTTGCCATCCCCTGTAGTGTTATATAAGAATATTTGAGAAAGTTTAGGGGAGATCACTCCTGGTTTATTTAGTCTAAAATCATCCTGATGTTACAGCCATTTTTTAAACCTTGTGTGGCATGTAGAAGTCTCTGGTTGACTTGTGATTGTGTTCCTCAGGTGTTGAGGTCTCTGGTTGACTTGTGATTGTGTTCCTCAGGTGTTCAGCTCAAGGCTCGTACAAAAACTGCGCTCGTTTGTCCTTCAGCTACATCACGCTCCAGGAGATTCCAGTTGGTGTACACAGACTGGCAGCTGCCTACAGGCTCTTTACCAGCACAACAACCACATCATGAAACCACATCATCAGTACAACAACCACATCGTGAAACCACATCATCAGCACAACAACCACATCATCAGTACAACAACCACATCATCAGTACAACAACCACATCATCAGTACAACAACCACATCATGAAACCACATCATCAGCACAACAACCACATCATGAAACCACATCATCAGTACAACAACCACATCAACAGTACAACAACCACATCATCAGTACAACAACCACATCATCAGTACAACAACCACATCATCAGTACAACCACATCATGAAACCACATCATCAGTACAACAACCACATCATCAGTACAACAACCACACCATGAAACCACATCATCAGTACAACAACCACATCATCAGTACAACAACCACATCATCAGTACAACAACCACATCATCAGTACAACAACCACATCATCAGTACAACAACCACACCATGAAACCACATCATCAGTACAACAACCACATCATCAGTACAACAACCACATCATCAGTACAACAACCACATCATCAGTACAACAACCACATCATCAGTACAACAACCACATCATCAGTACAACAACCACACCATGAAACCACATCATCAGTACAACCACATCATGAAACCACATCATCAGTACAACAACCACATCATCAGTACAACAACCACATCAACAGTACAACCACATCATGAAACCACATCATCAGTACAACAACCACATCAACAGTACAACAACCACATCAACAGTACAACCACATCATGAAACCACATCATCAGTACAACAACCACATCAACAGTACAACCACATCATGAAACCACATCATCAGTACAACAACCACATCATCAGTACAACAACCACATCATCAGTACAACAACCACATCATCAGTACAACAACCACATCATCAGTACAACCACATCATGAAACCACATCATCAGTACAACAACCACATCATCAGTACAACCACATCATGAAACCACATCATCAGTACAACCACATCATGAAACCACATCATTATAACATGTGACAACATCATCTGAATGAAAACCCCATGAAAGTACATTATCAATTCCATATGCCTTTTATACTTGGAGACATTATATTACACTCATTTATTTCATAGAGCGAATTAGTCCTTAGGTGGACTTTGTTATTACAAAAACCACTACCTCCACCCTACCCCCCTCCCTAATGCCAAAACTGTAGCCACTTTAGTGGTGGGCTCAAGATTTGGATGTTGGTCAAAATATATGGGCTTTGTTACACAAGACAAATTGTTACGCTAGACAGATTGTGACATAAGACAAATAAAAATGTATGTTACATTGGCGTATCAAGTTTTATTCTAAGGCTAAGAAAGCACTCTGGTCATGTGGCTGGGGTGTCTAGACTAATGTGGTAGTACTTTAAATCATCAGGGGCAACAGAGGCCGGAGAGTTGCTGAGGGGATCCTTGCCTCCAGTGATCTTTGGGAAGGCTATGACGTCTCTGATGGACTCTGTCCCACACATGATGGACATCAGGCGGTCAAGACCTGCAACACATGTCAGGCTGGTCAGTTGGAGCAATCTTCACTCTAACATTGCGGGACTGTACTAGCTAGCTAGGGCTACCTTAATACCTAGGGTTCTAGCTAGGGCTACCCTAATACCTAGGGTTCTAGCTAGGGCTACCTTAATACCTAGGGTTCTAGCTAGGGCTACCTTAATACCAGGGTTCTAGCTAGGGCTGCCTTAATACCTAGGGTTCTAGCTAGGGCTACCCTAATACCTAGGGTTCTAGCTAGGGCTACCTTAATACCTAGGGTTCTAGCTTGGGCTACCTTAATACCTAGGGTTCTAACTAGGGCTACCTTAATACCTAGGGCTACCTTAATACCTAGGGTTCTAACTAGGGCTACCTTAATACCTAGGGCTACCTTAATACCTAGGGTTCTAACTAGGGCTACCTTAATACCTAGGGCTACCTTAATACCTAGGGTTCTAGCAAGGGCTACCTTAATCCCTAGGGTTCTAGCTAGGGCTGCCTTAATAACTAGGGTTCTAGCTAGGGCTACTTTCATACCTAGGGTTCTAGTTAGGGCTAATGTGTAGCATTCTGGCAAGGATACTATAGCCAAGATAAAGGATTAACCCACTTGAACTAGGGCTACACCTGAAAAAAAATTAACCCCCAAAGTGCTACACCTGAAAAAAAATTAACCCACCAAGTGCTACATCTAAAAAATTAACCCACCAAGTACTACACCTAAAAAAATTAACCCACCAAGTGCTATACCTAAAAAAATTAACCCACCAAGTGCTACACCTAAAAAAATTAACCCACCAAGTGCTACATCTAAAAAATTAACCCACCAAGTACTACACCTAAAAAAATTAACCCACCAAGTACTACACCTAAAAAAATTAACCCACCAAGTGCTACACCTAAAAAAAATTAACCCACCAAGTGCTACACCTAAAAAATTAACCCACCAAGTGCTACACCTAAAAAAGTTAACCCACCAAGTGCTACACCTAAAAAGTTAACCCACCAAGTGCTACACCTAAAAAATTAACCCACCAAGTGCTACACCTAAAAAATTAACCCACCAAGTGCTACACCTAAAAAGTTAACCCACCAAGTGCTACACCTAAAAAATTAACCCACCAAGTGCTACACCTAAAAAAATTAACCCACCAAGTGCTATGCCACCATGAGGAGGACAGCCACAGTCTAGGGCAAACAGCAAGTGTTCCAGCTCTGAACTGTCTTCCTGCAACCACAAAATGTTCATTTACACATGACATACAGATACCAGTGTTTCTTCCAGGCATTTCTTTTGCCCCCCCCCCCCCCCCCCCCGACGAAGAAAATGGAATTTATAAAGAAAACATACTTTTACCCCGAAACTGAACAACATGTTCATTTTAATAGTTTACATATCTCATACAGGTATATGAACAAAATGTTCTTGAAAACTATTTAGATAATATGAGCCAAATATGTTACCGACTTACACTTTCAAGATGTTTTTCAGTTATTATAATTCAACAGGTTTAAACAAAAGACAATGAATGTTGTGAGATTATTGTTGGGTAAGGTTTAGAATTAGAGCAAAAATTTTTTTAAAAAGTTCTTACTTTGAGCACCTCTGAGAGGACGTAACTTTGCAGCTTGGAGCTGTGGATCCTGATGGAGCCACCCCCTATCTCACTCCCATTCAGGACTAGGTCGTAGTGCTGGCCTCGTACCTGCAACAACCAATCACAGAACTTGTATCAATTTCAGCTTTCAAATCTCTGGGAGTCACTTAAGTAGAACTGAAAGAAGCAGCCATAATGGTGTCAGGACAACAAACAGCAACAAGAGAATGGAGTCAGGACAACAAACAGCTACAAGAGAATATAATGGAGTCAGCACAACAAACAGCTACAAGAGAATATAATGGAGTCAGGACAACAAACAGCTACAAGAGAATATAATGGAGTCAGCACAACAAACAGCTACAATATAATGGAGTCAGCACAACAAACAGCTACAAGAGAATGGAGTCAGGACAACAAACAGCTACAAGAGAATGGAGTCAGGACAACAAACAGCTACAAGAGAATGGAGTCAGCACAACAAACAGCTACAAGAGAATATAATGGAGTCAGCACAACAAACAGCTACAAGAGAATGGAGTCAGGACAACAAACAGCTACAAGAGAATGTAATGGAGTCAGCACAACAAACAGCTACAAGAGAATGGAGTCAGGACAACAAACAGCTACAAGAGAATGTAATGGAGTCAGCACAACAAACAGCTACAATATAATGGAGTCAGCACAACAAACAGCTACAAGAGAATGTAATGGAGTCATGACAAAAATGGAGTCAGGACAAAAGACCTTGGTCCGCTACAAAAGAATATTTTGTACCTGTTCTGGAGAGGTGTAGATCAGGTCCAGGTCATCAGGATGTGGGGCGGTGAAGGGGTGATGTGCTGATTCCAGACCCTCCCCTGGAGACATCACATTGATAAACATCCTGATGTTAGTTCATCTCCCACATTTACATACATCCTGATGTTAGTTCATCTCCCACATTTACATACATCCTGATGTTAGTTCATCTCCCACATTTACACACATCCTGATGTTAGTTCATCTCCCACATTTACACACATCTTGATGTTAGTTCATCTCCCACATTTACACACATCCTGATGTTAGTTCATCTCCCACATTTACATACATCTTGATGTTAGTTCATCTCCCACATTTACACATCTTGATGTTAGTTCATCTCCCACATTTACACATCTTGATGTTAGTTCATCTCCCACATTTACACATCTTGATGTTAGTTCATCTCCCACATTTACACATCTTGATGTTAGTTCATCTCCCACATTTACACATCTTGATGTTAGTTCATCTCCCACATTTACACACATCCTGATGTTAGTTCATCTCCCACATTTACACATCTTGATGTTAGTTCATCTCCCACATTTACACACATCTTGATGTTAGTTCATCTACCACATTTACACACATCCTGATGTTAGTTCATCTCCCACATTTACATACATCTTGATGTTAGTTCATCTACCACATTTACACATCTTGATGTTAGTTCATCTCCCACATTTACACACATCCTGATGTTAGTTCATCTCCCACATTTACACACATCCTGATGTTAGTTCATCTCCCACATTCACATACATCTTGATGTTAGTTCATCTCCCACATTTACACACATCTTGATGTTAGTTCATCTCCCACATTTACATACATCTTGATGTTAGTTCATCTCCCACATTTACACACATCTTGATGTTAGTTCATCTACCACATTTACACATCTTGATGTTAGTTCATCTCCCACATTTAAATTTACACACATCTTGATGTTAGTTCATCTCCCACATTTAAATTTACACACATTTTGATGTTAGTTCATCTCCCACATTTACATACATCTTGATGTTAGTTCATCTACCACATTTACACATCTTGATGTTAGTTCATCTCCCACATTTAAATTTACACACATCTTGATGTTAGTTCATCTCCCACATTTAAATTTACACACATCTTGATGTTAGTTCATCTCCCACATTTACATACATCTTGATGTTAGTTCATCTCCCACATTTACACATCTTGATGTTAGTTCATCTCCCACATTTAAATTTACACACATCTTGATGTTAGTTCATCTCCCACATTTAAATTTACACACATCTTGATGTTAGTTCATCTCCCACATTTACACATCTTGATGTTAGTTCATCTCCCACATTTACATACATCCTGATGTTAGTTCATCTCCCACATTTACATACATCTTGATGTTAGTTCATCTCCCACATTTACATACATCCTGATGTTAGTTCATCTCCCACATTTACATACATCCTGATGTTAGTTCATCTCCCACATTTACACACATCTTGATGTTAGTTCATCTACCACATTTACACATCTTGATGTTAGTTCATCTCCCACATTTAAATTTACACACATCTTGATGTTAGTTCATCTCCCACATTTAAATTTACACACATTTTGATGTTAGTTCATCTCCCACATTTACATACATCTTGATGTTAGTTCATCTACCACATTTACACATCTTGATGTTAGTTCATCTCCCACATTTAAATTTACACACATCTTGATGTTAGTTCATCTCCCACATTTAAATTTACACACATCTTGATGTTAGTTCATCTCCCACATTTACATACATCTTGATGTTAGTTCATCTCCCACATTTACACATCTTGATGTTAGTTCATCTCCCACATTTAAATTTACACACATCTTGATGTTAGTTCATCTCCCACATTTAAATTTACACACATCTTGATGTTAGTTCATCTCCCACATTTACACATCTTGATGTTAGTTCATCTCCCACATTTACATACATCCTGATGTTAGTTCATCTCCCACATTTACATACATCTTGATGTTAGTTCATCTCCCACATTTACATACATCCTGATGTTAGTTCATCTCCCACATTTACATACATCCTGATGTTAGTTCATCTCCCACATTTACATACATCCTGATGTTAGTTCATCTCCCACATTTACATACATCCTGATGTTAGTTCATCTCCCACATTTACATACATCCTGATGTTAGTTCATCTCCCACATTTACATACATCCTGATGTTAGTTCATCTCCCACATTTACATACATCCTGATGTTAGTTCATCTCCCACATTTACATACATCCTGATGTTAGTTCATCTCCCACATTTACATACATCCTGATGTTAGTTCATCTCCCACATTTACATACATCCTGATGTTAGTTCATCTCCCACATTTACATACATCTTGATGTTAGTTCATCTCCCACATTTACATACATCCTGATGTTAGTTCATCTCCCACATTTACATACATCCTGATGTTAGTTCATCTCCCACATTTACATACATCCTGATGTTAGTTCATCTCCCACATTTACATACATCCTGATGTTAGTTCATCTCCCACATTTACATACATCCTGATGTTAGTTCATCTCCCACATTTACATACATCCTGATGTTAGTTCATCTCCCACATTTACATACATCCTGATGTTAGTTCATCTCCCACATTTACATACATCCTGATGTTAGTTCATCTCCCACATTTACATACATCCTGATGTTAGTTCATCTCCCACATTTACATACATCCTGATGTTAGTTCATCTCCCACATTTACATACATCCTGATGTTAGTTCATCTCCCACATTTACACACATCTTGATGTTAGTTCATCTCCCACATTTACATACATTTACTACTGTACTGACTTATGCCCCCTCTGCAGGTGCTGCCCCTGTAAATTATCCCCCCCCCCTACACCCTATGGTTATTTGGGTTAGGTTAGCGTTATCTAACATTCAAAGCAACTTACTAAATTAAAGGGATAGAAGCAACGCACCAATCCAAGGACAGGGGGGGGGGGGAGGCAGACCTCCCACCCCCTGATACACCAGAATGTAACTGGTGACTTACCTCCATCCTCTTTTGGCAAAAACAAAGGGAAGTTATCCACCCACAGAAATTTGAAACCTTCTTGTCTAACTTGTATACCTGAATTTAAAAAAAAATAATTTCTGAATTATGTCCCTTATACCAACTTTTGATTAAGGATTACAAATCTTGACCTTGGTTTATATTTAGATAGTAGGGCCTGCCTATTTTATATTTCATTTGTTAAATTAAATGGCTAATGAAAAAATAATTCAGCAATAAAAATATTTAAAGATTTTGTTTAATGGAGTCACAGAATGTAGCTAGTGGAGTCAGATATTCTAGCCAGTGGAGTCAGCGGTAATAGTTAGTGGAGTCACAGTATGTAGCTAGTGGAGTCAGATATTCTAGCCAGTGGAGTCAGCAGTAGTAGTTAGTGGAGTCTTAAAAAAGTGGGCATGAGTCAGATTCTGGACAAGTGGCCGAGATTTCCTCAGGAAATATTGGAGGTAACCCAGACCAAGTCAAACAGGAAGCAACAAGAGCTCATTACAGCAGACACGGTCTGGTGAGCAAGGTAAACAAAGCAGTCATGCTTGAGGTCAGATATGGGCTTCACGCTTGACTGAACAGATTTGGCTGACCTAAATCTCAGGTTTAAACTTGGCCCAAACAAAGAAATGAATTCAATTATCATAACTGTTCCTGGACGTGCCAGCACATGTGCCTCAACACCATTACTAAATTATGCTAGGTACCCATCAGAGCTGGGTGAACACATGGATGACTCACAGATTTATGATCAAGAAGGCTATCTCCGTACACCAGTAGGCAGTTACATTTAGACCCCAAATTTACATTCAGACCCCATCAGTTATCTTTAGACCCCCATCAGTTATCTTTAGACCCCCAACAGTTACCTTTAGACCCCCAACAGTTACCTTTAGACCCCCATCAGTTACCTTTAGACCCCCATAAGTTACCTTTAGACTCCATAAGTTACCTTTAGACCCCCATAAGTTACCTTTAGACCCCAACAGTTACCTTTAGACCCCAACAGTTACCTTTAGACCCCCATCAGTTACCTTTAGACCCCAACAGTTACCTTTAGACTCCAACAGTTACCTTTAGACCCCTACAGTTATCTTTAGACCCCCACAGTTAGACCACAACAGTTACCTTTAGACTCCAACAGTTACCTTTAGACCCCCATCAGTTACCTTTAGACCCTATATCAGTTACCTTTAGACCCCCATCAGTTACCTTTAGACCCCAACAGTTACCTTTAGACTCCAACAGTTACCTTTAGACCCCTACAGTTATCTTTAGACCCCCACAGTTAGACCACAACAGTTACCTTTAGACTCCAACAGTTACCTTTAGACCCCCATCAGTTACCTTTAGACCCTATATCAGTTACCTTTAGACCCCCATCAGTTACCTTTAGACCCTATATCAGTTACCTTTAGACCCCCATCAGTTACCTTTAGACCCCCATAAGTTACCTTTAGACTCCAACAGTTACCTTTAGACTCCAAAAGTTACCTTTAGACCCCAACAGTTACCTTTAGACCCCCATCAGTTACCTTTAGACTCCATAAGTTACCTTTAGACTCCATAAGTTACCTTTAGACCCCCATAAGTTACCTTTAGACCCCAACAGTTACCTTTAGACCCCAACAGTTACCTTTAGACTCCAACAGTTACCTTTAGACTCCAAAAGTTACCTTTAGACCCCCATAAGTTACCTTTAGACCCCCATCAGTTACCTTTAGACCCCCATAAGTTACCTTTAGACTCCATAAGTTACCTTTAGACCCCCATAAGTTACCTTTAGACCCCATCAGTTACCTTTAGACTCCAACAGTTACCTTTAGACTCCAAAAGTTACCTTTAGACCCCAAAAGTTACCTTTAGACCCCCATAAGTTACCTTTAGACTCCAACAAGCTGGCTGCATTAAGTCGCACCTGGCCCAGAACTTGGTGCTGGAGAAAAAAGTTTTGGTTTAGCAGAGTCACAGGCTGGTCAAGTTGTCAGTTAGTTGTACTAACACAGGCTGGTCAAGTTGACCAGTGGTCAGTTAGCTCTACTAACACAGGCTGGTCAAGTTGACCAGTGGTCAGTTAGCTCTACTAACACAGGCTGGTCAAGTTGACCAGTGGTCAGTTAGCTCTACTAACACAGGCTGGTCAAGTTGTCAGTTAGCTCTACTAACACAGGCTGGTCAAGTTGACCAGTGGTCAGTTAGCTCTACTAACACAGGCTGGTCAAGTTGACCAGTGGTCAGTTAGCTCTACTAACACAGGCTGGTCAAGTGGTCAGTTAGCTCTACTAACACAGGCTGGTCAAGTTGTCAGTTAGCTCTACTAACACAGGCTGGTCAAGTTGACCAGTGGTCAGTTAGCTCTACTAACACAGGCTGGTCAAGTTGACCAGTGGTCAGTTAGCTCTACTAACACAGGCTGGTCAAGTGGTCAGTTAGCTCTACTAACACAGGCTGGTCAAGTTGACCAGTGGTCAGTTAGCTCTACTAACACAGGCTGGTCAAGTGGTCTGTTAGCTGTACTAACACAGGCTGGTCAAGTTGACCAGTGGTCAGTTAGCTCTATTAACACAGGCTGGTCAAGTTGACCAGTGGTCAGTTAGCTCTACTAACACAGGCTGGTCAAGTGGTCAGTTAGCTCTACTAACACAGGCTGGTCAAGTTGACCAGTGGTCAGTTAGCTCTACTAACACAGGCTGGTCAAGTGGTCAGTTAGCTCTACTGACACAGGCTGGTCAAGTTGACCAGTGGTCAGTTAGCTCTACTAACACAGGCTGGTCAAGTGGTCAGTTAGCTCTACTAACACAGGCTGGTCAAGTGGTCAGTTAGCTGTACTAACACAGGCTGGTCAAGTTGACCAGTGGTCAGATATACTTACAGGCTGGTAGTGCTGTCCAGCAGCCAGGAGCAGCCAGTCATGTGGCTGTAGCTGCATGCCTGCAGCCACCCTCTGTCTGCAGGCAGTGTCCAGCTGGCGGTCAAGGCTGGAGCCCCAGCTGCCACCTGCCTTTATCTTGGCGGCCACCAGTTTCTGGGGACACAACACGACCGTGAGATCATACATGTATGGGGGGGGGGCAGCACATACATATGGGGAGGGGAGCCACCAGGAACATACAGAGGTCTGGCTATAAAGAAATGAAAGGAGCGGGCTACTAAAATCATGTGATTTTTAAATGTGGGGATTCACAAATCGTGTGATTTTAAAAACCCAACAGGTTCAGAGATTGTGCTGTGCTACTATACTAGTCAATCAAACATTTGTTTTTAAATCTATTTTAAAGTTTCAAGTGCCATAAAATGTGACCAGAAGGCAACGTCTGATAGATTTGATAGGGTGTGGGTGAATGTCTACTATTGTCTACACATAGTTGGTTAACTGAATCAATGTGGGCCCTTGGTTTTCAACCTCAGGTACAATAGGCCAAGTCAACCACACGGGACACAGCGGGAATACCCGGAGATTTACCAGAAAAATCTTCAACAAGCGCCCACTCGGTAGGGGGATTCCACCATCATTTCCCCAATCAGGGAGGGGGGGGGGGGTTCCACCATCATTTCCCCAATCAGGGAGGGGGGGGGGGGTTTCCACCATCATTTCCCCAATCAGGGAGGGGGGGGGGGTTTCCACCATCATTTCCTACAATCATGGAAATTTCCACCATCACTTCCCCCATGTTTCGTCAACAAGTGGGGGAGGGGGTACCCAACTCGGTGTCATGATATTGATGATAACCAACGTTAACCCTCCCCCCCCCCCACTCGCCGGAACAAATAGAAAGAATATTTTATATCGATATATACTTGAACCACTCTCGGCCCCACAGTAAAATGTTAGAAAGAACACTACAGGTGACGTAATTCAAGAACAAATCGATAGTCTTTATAAGCTGGTCGATATGTACCATTGGATACAAGAGCGAGACCCCCCCCCCCCCCAGTTTACATTGTGTAAAAAAACTTGTAGTCAAGCTGTCAAGTGTGACGGACGATCTCAAGTATTTTGTCTGTTTTTCCTACCCCGGCTACACAAGTTGGGAGAGCTACCAAGTTTTTTATGGCTGTAAACATTTGTAACACATCGCCATTGTGTGTAGAATGTTCACACGCACCAGTAAGCCACCTGATGTTTACTTTCAGCAGTTTCGGTTTCTCCGCGATGGCGGGAGAGAGCACGTGGTTTCCACGAACTCCGATTTTCCTGTACACCGACTCTCGTGAGACTTGGGGGGATGACGTCACTTTTCTCCGTACTCGCGTCTCCCTAGTTGACCTCATTAGGTACAATCTACATCCACTTGAAGACGTTATCGTTTAGAATTCTAAACGTGTCGTGAGCTGGGGGCGGTCGGGTAGGAGAATTGAGCTCAGCAGTTGGGCGACAAACAAAAATACCAGAAAAAAGGGCCTGTACTTTCCCCATGTAGAAAAACGTGGCAGCATTCTAGCAGCCGAGGCTACTCACCCAACCTCTCTCCTCTAGCACGTCAATTTTTTGTATTAATCTCAATTAATTAATTACACGATTACCCCCCCCCCCCCCCCCATAGTGTCCGAAAGGTTGACCACCCCCATCCCTGAGTCACGTAGTGCCAACAACCAATCAAATCAAACCTTGGTTTGGTTTCTCATCAGAGATAGGACATGTGACGTCATTAACTGTCCGTCAGTCTAGTCCGGACATTCAGTTGCTCAGTGTTTCTTTCAGACATTTATTCGGGAGGGGGGAAGGAACCAAAAATATCCACACTAAGTCAAAATGTTCCAGCGGTGTATCAAACGGCACCCTAGCCATTGTATCAAACGGGACCCTAACCATTGCCTGGATCAAACGGGACCCTAACCATTGTATCAAACGGGACCCTAGCCATTATCTGTATCAAACGGGACCCTAACCATTTCCTGGATCAAACGGGACCCTAACCATTGCCTATATCAAACGGGACCCTAACCATTGCCTGGATCAAACGGGACCCTAACCATTGCCTGTATCAAACGGGACCTAACCATTGCCTATATCAAACGGGACCCTAACCATTGCCTGTATCAAACGGGACCCTAACCATTGCCTGTATCAAACGGGACCCTAACCATTGCCTATATCAAACGGGACCCTAACCATTGCCTATATCAAACGGGACCCTAACCATTGCCTGTATCAAACGGGACCTAACCATTGCCTATATCAAACGGGACCCTAACCATTGCCTATATCAAAAGGGACCCTAACCATTGCCTATATCAAACGGGACCCTAACCATTGCCTATATCAAACGGGACCCTAACCATTGCCTGTATCAAACGGGACCCTAACCATTGCCTATATCAAACGGGACCCTAACATTGCCTATATCAAAAGGTACCCTAACCATTGCCTATATCAAACGGGACCCTAACCATTGCCTATATCAAACGGGACCCTAACCATTGCCTATATCAAACGGGACCTTAACCATTGCCTATATTAAACGGGACCCTAACCATTGCCTATATCAAACGGGACCTTAACCATTGCCTATATCAAACGGGACCCTAACCATTGCCTATATCAAACGGGACCTTAACCATTGCCTATATCAAACGGGACCCTAACCATTGCCTATATCAAACGGGACCTTAACCATTGCCTATATCAAACGGGACCCTAACCATTGCCTATATCAAACGGGACCTTAACCATTGCCTATATCAAACGGGACCCTAACCATTGCCTATATCAAACGGGACCCTAACCAGAAAGTGACTGGCATGGAGGCGTGTTGACCTGCACGGCGTCAGGTCACGTGACTGGTGCCAACAATTTAGATAGCGGCGATCAGGTTACAGCACGGTCCAGTGGTGTAGACCTGGTGGGTCAAGTCGTAGGTCTGTATATACCACACATCACCCACACACATCACCCACACACACCAGCCCACACACATCAGCCCACACACACCAGCCCACACACACCAGCCCACACACATCACCCACACACATCACCCCACACACACCAGCCCACACACAAAGGTGGGTCACACAGAGTTTCTTTCAGGCATCTCTTTGGAAAATTGAAAAAAAGTCTGACACTGGCCACACAGAGGAGGGTTCAGTCAAGTCTTAGTTCTGTACACACCATCCACCACCATCTCACCCACCTACCACCTCACACACCACCCACCCACCACCTCACCCTCCACCCACCCACCTCACACACCACCACCTCACACACCACCTCACACACCACCCACCACCATCTCACACATCACCCACCATCTACCACCTCACCCACCACCTCACACACCACCTCACACACCACCCACCACCTCACACACCACCCACCACCTCACACCTCACCCACCCACCACCTCACACCTCACCCACCCACCACCTCACACACCACCTCACACACCACCCACCACCTCACACACCACCCACCACCTCACACCTCACCCACCCACCACCTCACACCTCACCCACCCACCACCTCACACACCTCACCCACCCACCACCTCACACACCACCACCTCACACACCACCCACCACCTCACCCACCCACCACCTCACACACCTCACCCACCCACCACCTCACACACCACCCACACATGACTGCTTAGATCCTGTCAAAAACCAGATAAAAACCCAACAAAAAAATGGTGCCATCGTGTGTATCCGACACTGTGAGCAAAAGTGGGCGTAAGTTGTAGGCCCGTGGTCAGTCGTCTGCCAGAGTCCACACAGCGTTCAGACGTCTGCTGCACATTTCTCGGGGATAAACGTGAGTTGACTTTGTTTACATTTGGTGCTAGTGCTCTCACGACATCTTAATCAACCAATCAAACCCGTTTGAGTTCAAACATTTAATCAACCAATCAAACCCGTTTGTTCAAACATTTAATCAACCAATCAAACCCGTTTGTTCAAACATTTAATCAACCAATCAAACCCGTTTGTTCAAACATTTAATCAACCAATCCAATCCGTTTGAGTTCAAACATTTAATCAACCAATCCAATCCGTTTGTTCAAACATTTAATCAACCAATCAAACCCGTTTGTTCAAACATTTAACCAACCAATCAAACCCGTTTGTTCAAACATTTAATCAACCAATCCAATCCGTTTGAGTTCAAACATTTAATCAACCAATCCAATCCGTTTGTTCAAACACTTAATCAACCAATCCAATCCATTTGAGTTCAAACATTTAATCAACCAATCAAACCCGTTTGTTCAAACATTTAATCAACCAATCCAATCCGTTTGTTCAAACATTTAATCAACCAATCAAACCCGTTTGTTCAAACATTTAATCAACCAATCCAATACGTTTGTTCAAACATTTAATCAACCAATCAAACCCGTTTGTTCAAACATTTAATCAACCAATCAAACCCGTTTGTTCAAACATTTAATCAACCAATCAAACCCGTTTGTTCAAACATTTAATCAACCAATCAAACCCGTTTGTTCAAACATTTAATCAACCAATCCAATCCGTTTGAGTTCAAACATTTAATCAACCAATCAAACCCGTTTGTTCAAACATTTAATCAACCAATCAAACCCGTTTGTTCAAACATTTAATCAACCAATCAAACCCGTTTGTTCAAACATTTAATCAACCAATCCAATCCGTTTGAGTTCAAACATTTAATCAACCAATCCAATCCGTTTGTTCAAACATTTAATCAACCAATCAAACCCGTTTGTTCAAACATTTAATCAACCAATCAAACCCGTTTGTTCAAACATTTAATCAACCAATCCAATCCGTTTGAGTTCAAACATTTAATCAACCAATCCAATCCGTTTGTTCAAACACTTAATCAACCAATCAAACCCGTTTGTTCAAACATTTAATCAACCAATCAAACCCGTTTGTTCAAACATTTAATCAACCAATCAAACCCGTTTGTTCAAACATTTAATCAACCAATCAAACCCGTTTGTTCAAACATTTAATCAACCAATCAAACCCGTTTGTTCAAACATTTAATCAACCAATCCAATCCATTTGAGTTCAAACATTTAATCAACCAATCAAACCCGTTTGTTCAAACATTTAATCAACCAATCCAATACGTTTGTTCAAACATTTAATCAACCAATCAAACCCGTTTGTTCAAACATTTAATCAACCAATCAAACCCGTTTGTTCAAACATTTAATCAACCAATCAAACCCGTTTGAGTCTGTGGAGTGTTGGGTTAACCCATTTGACACACACCTCTTCTATCAGCAAAGGGCCATTTATGTTCGATATTAATATAATCGGTGCACATTTTGTTTGATATAATGGGTGCACAAATGTGTTTATATAATGGGTGCACAATGCCAACTCAAGACTTGAGACCAAATGTGTACATGCAGGGCATAGAGCGTCAGACAGTGGGACTTGTGGGGCTGTAACACCTCTGTTGTGTGCACCCCCGTGCCACCTCTTCTAGCACCCCTCTTCTACCCCCACCACACTCCTACCCGCTTCATTCAAATCTCTTCCATCCTTCAGAGAATACAAGCATGTCCCTCTCCTTGACCTTGGTCACCATTGTGACCTTGCTGTGCACCAAGATGGCGAGCGGCCACGTCTGCCCCCACCGCTGTACCTGCTCCAACCGGAACCTGAACATCGACTGCACGGGGCTGGCCATGACGACCTTGCCCTTCATCACCGCCTCCACGCTGACCTTGAACTTGTCCAAAAACAGCCTCGGCCCGGTCATCAGGTCCGTGCTGCCCCAGATGACCAACCTGACCGACCTTGACCTGTCCCACAACGGCCTGACCCAGATCGTGTCGTGCACGTTCCGCGGGCTGGCGGGCTTGCGGCGGGTCCAGCTCCAGCACAACCAGCTGACCAACCTGACCGACTGCCTCTTCTCCGACTCCCAGGAGCTGGAGTACCTGGACCTCAGCCACAACCGTCTGACGCAGCTGCCGGACGGCGTCTTCAAGGACCTGCCCGCCCTCAGGTACCTGGACCTGTCCCACAACAACATACAGCAGCTGCTCATGGGCGCAGGCTTTCAGGTAGGTTTCTTACACGCATAGGTTGGGGAGGTTTGTTACACGCATAGGGTGGGGGGAGGCTTGTTACACGCATAGCTTGGGGGAGGTTTGTTACACGCATAGGTGGAGGGTAGGTTTGTTACACGCATAGGTTGGAGGAGGTTTGATACACGCATAGGTTGGGGGAGGTTTGTTACACGCATAGGTTGGGGGAGGTTTGTTACACGCATAGGTTGGGGGAGGTTTGTTACACGCATAGGGTGGGGGAGGTTTGTTACACGCATAGGGTGGGGGGAGGCTTATTACACGCATAGGTTGGGGGAGGTTTGTTACACGCATAGGTTGGGGGAGGTTTGTTACACGCATAGGTTGGGGGAGGTTTGTTACACGCATAGGTTGGGGGAGGTTTGTTACACGCATAGGGTGGGGGAGGTTTGTTACACGCATAGGGTGGGGGGAGGCTTATTACACGCATAGGTTGGGGGAGGTTTGTTACACGCATAGGTTGGGGGAGGTTTGTTACACGCATAGGTTGGGGGAGGCTTATTACACGCATAGGTTGGGGGAGGTTTGTTACATGCATAGGTTGGGTGGGGGGGGAGGTTTGTTATATGCATAGGTTGGGGGTAGGTTTGTTACACGCATAGGTTGGGGGAGGTTTGTTACACGCATAGGGTGGGGGAGGTTTGTTACACGCATAGGGTGGGGGGGAGGCTTATTACACGCATAGGTTGGGGGAGGTTTGTTACACGCATAGGTTGGGGGAGGTTTGTTACACGCATAGGTTGGGGGGAGGCTTATTACACGCATAGGTTGGGGGAGGTTTGTTACATGCATAGGTTGGGTGGGGGGGGGGAGGTTTGTTATACGCATAGGTTGGGGGAGGTTTGTTACACGCATAGGTTGGGGAGGTTTGTTACATGCATAGGTTGGGGGTAGGTTTGTTACACGCATAGGTTGGGGGGAGGTTTGTTACACGCATAGGTGGAGGGGAGGTTTGATACACGCATGGGTTGAGGGGAGGTTTGTTACACGCATAGGTGGAGGGGAGGTTTGTTACACGCATATGTTGAGGGGAGGTTTGTTACACGCATAGGTGGAGGGCAGGTTTGTTACACGCATAGGTTGGGGGAGGTTTGTTACACGCATAGGTTGGGGGCAGGTTTGTTACACGCATAGGTTGGGGGCAGGTTTGTTACACGCATAGGTTGGGGGAGGTTTGTTACACGCATAGGTGGAGGGCAGGTTTGTTACACGCATATGTTGAGGGGAGGTTTGTTACACGCATAGGTGGAGGGCAGGTTTGTTACACGCATAGGTTGGGGGAGGTTTGTTACACGCATATGTTGAGGGCAGGTTTGTTACACGCATAGGTTGGGGGAGGTTTGTTACACGCATATGTTGAGGGGAGGTTTGTTACACGCATAGGTGGAGGGCAGGTTTGTTACACGCATAGGTTGGGGGAGGTTTGTTACACGCATATGTTGAGGGGAGGTTTGTTACACGCATAGGTGGAGGGCAGGTTTGTTACACGCATAGGTTGGGGGAGGTTTGTTACACGCATAGGTGGAGGGGAGGTTTGTTACACGCATAGGTTGGGGAGGTTTGTTACACGCATTGGTTGGGGGGAGGTTTGTTACACGCATAGGTTGGGGGGAGGTTTGTTACACGCATAGGTTGGGGGAGGTTTGTTACACGCATAGGTTGGGGGAGGTTTGTTACACGCATAGGTTGGGGGAGGTTTGTTACACGCATAGGTTGGGGGAGGTTTGTTACACGCATAGGTTGGGGCAGGTTTGTTACACGCATATGTTGAGGGGAGGTTTGTTACACGCATAGGTTGGGGCAGGTTTGTTACACGCATATGTTGAGGGGAGGTTTGTTACACGCATAGGTTGAGGGGAGGGTTTATCGACATAGAAAGGTTTTATTCGGGCAGAGGTTTAAAGGAGGTTGTATGTCCACATCCCCGTCAGCCGTTGAGCCCACCCTTTGCTTCCCTCCCCCAGGTGTTGAGGATCCTGGAGCAGCTGGACCTGTCCTACAACCACTTCAGCTCGCTGACCAACGCGTCCCTGGCGGCCGCCTCAGACTGGTCGTCCAGCGTCCCACGCCGCAGCCTGACCCTGGCCTTCTGTCGGCTGTCTGACATCCAGGCGGGCGGGCTGTCCGCCGTCCCGCGCCTGTCCGACATCGACCTGTCCGGCAACACGGAGCTTTCCCCCACAGGTCTGGCAGCCATGCTCAAGGGTCTCAGACACCCGTCCTCTCTACAGACACTGACCTTGACCCACATGGGTCTGAGCGCACTGGACGACGTGTTCCTAGAGCAGACCTTCGCCCACCAGCTGCTCAACGTGTCCTACAACAACATCCGCGAGCTGCCCAGCGCCGTCTTCAGCAGCCTGCAGGACTGGACCAGGCTGGACGTCAGCCACAACCAGCTCGAGGCGCTGCCCGAGGGCATCTCCGGCCTGGCCAGTCTGAGCATGCTCAATATCTCCCACAACCGACTCTCCAGCTTCACGACCAGCCAGACGACGCACCTGGACAAGCTGGAGCAGCTGGACGTGTCCCACAACCGGCTGACGGAGCTGGCCCTCACGGGACTCACACAGCTGCGGGAGCTGAGGGCCGGCAGCAACAGGCTGCGCTCCCTGGCCCTGTCCAACGGCACGCGCCAGTTCCGGTACTTGGACTGCCGCGACAACCAGCTGACGCACGTCCCCAGCCAGCTCAGGTACTCGCAGGTCGAGAGCCTGGACCTGAGCGGTAACCAGCTGACGGCGCTGGGGAGAAACGTTCTCAAAGACGGCACGGCCATGAAGGCGGCCAACCTGAGCGGCAACCAAATCTCGGCCATCGACAGCCAGGCCTTCCCCGGCCAGTCGCCGCTGTTGCTGGACCTGTCCAACAACTCTCTCAGCTCCTTCAACGCCTCCAGCTGGGCGGCCACCCAGCGTCTGCTGCTCCACCACAACAGGCTGGCCGCCATCGGCGTCTTCGGCTTCAAGGGCATGTCCAGCCTGGATCACCTGGACCTGTCCCACAACAAGATGGCGGCGCTGCACGAAGACCTGCTCCACAACAACATGAACCTCCGCTCACTCGACCTCTCCCACAACCAGCTCGACATGGCCCCCTGGGGCTTGCTCTTCAGGAACCTCGAGAACCTGGAGACTCTGGACCTGAGCGCCAACCTCATCACGTTCCTCAACGTCTCCATGCTGGACCACGTGACCCGCCTCCAGAGCTTGTCGCTAAGCAACAACCGCCTCAAGACCGTCCTGCCCAGCGTGTTCAGGCCCGCCAAGCTCATGACGCGGCTCGACCTCTCCCACAACCCCTTCTACTGCTCCTGCGACATGATGGCATTCCGCGACTGGCTCAGGCGGACCCCCATCATCGTGGTGGGCCTCAACTCAAACTCCAGCGCCTACGTCTGCCAAAACCCGCCGGAGCGTGCCGGCGTGCACGTGACCAGCTGGGACCCGCGTGAGTTTGAGTGCAACAGACAGATGATGTACGTCATCATCTTCAGCTCCATCGGGGTCTTCCTGCTGGTCGTGGCGGTCGTGGCCAGCACGGCCTACCGTTTTGTCATGCGCAGACGGCGGGCACGGCCGGCTTGGAGAAAAAACCTTCAAGTCAAGCTAGAGAAGGACTGGGGCCACTCCAGGGGCAAGCAGGACTTTGTCGCGGAGATTTTGGAGTCCCACGACCGCAATGGGCGGAAGTACGAAGTCCCCGACAGAACCCACGAGTACAGGGGCGCGCTCAGGCCGAGTGAGCAGGCGCGCATGGAGAGGGGCTACAGGAAGGAGGGTGAGCAGAGGTACTCACGAATGGACCCCGCCTACAGGAGGAGACCCAGCGACCACGCCCACAGCTGGGTGGGGCAGGGGCGTCTGGCGAGGCCCGGGCACGCTGAGCGGGCCGAGAGAGATGGCCGCAGGGAGAGCGATTACGTCAACGTGGGCGTGTACCCGCGTCACGTGACCGGGCCCATCGTGCTCGGCGACTACCCGCCGGAGAGGAGGCGAACCCAGGAGAGGGGACAGTACTACAGGCCGCCCTACGCCCCAGCCATCCTGCCTGGGCACTGGGACTACCAGGAGACGTGGGGCGGACCCAGGGGCTTCGACAGACCCAGACGGAGCGACTACTACTACACCCTACCTGCTCGGGGAAGTGAGGGCAGAGAAATGAGGTCAGCAGACTACCAACAGGAAGTGCATTTCGAGGAGTTTCCCAAGCGGCCGTCACGCATGAGTGGTGACCTTGGCATACCGCGATCCAAAAGTTCCAGCCTTCTGCCCCAGGAATTAGCAGACGACCTCAGCAAGAGGGAGCAGGCAGGGAGCGAACCCTACCAGCACAAGAAAGCCATCTCCCAACCATTCCTGCCGTCCAGCGGCGCGTCTGATTGGCTGTAAGAGCAGCGGCCGAGCGCCCGTAAGATCACGTGACACACTTTGTTGATGGATGTGAAATATCTAACGGCCAGAGAGCTTGACTCATCAGTGACCCAATGTGTAAGATATTATCGTAAACAATCAGTAGGAAATATTCGCTCAGCACAAGTAGGAAGTTAAATCAGAAAAAATGGGGGATATGCTCTCAAGTTTAAGTTGAGAATAACAATTTCCACTAGGACATTCTCTTACAGGTTAACACAATCTCAATTTGGTTAAAGCAGGACAAAGGTTATAGGGTCAAGGCTGGACAAAGGTTACAGTGTCAAGGCTGGACAAAGTTTATAGGGTCAAGGCTGGATAAAGGTTATAGGGTCAAGGCTGGATAAAGGTTATAGGGTCAAGGTTGGACAAAGGTTAAGGGTCAAGGCTGGACAAAGGTTACAGTGTCAAGGCTGGACAAAGGTTATAGGGTCAAGGCTGGATAAAGGTTATAGGGTCAAGGTTGGACAAAGATTAAGGGTCAAGGCTGGACAAAGGTTACAGTGTCAAGGCTGGACAAAGGTTATATGGTCAAGGCTGGACAAAGGTTATAGGGTCAAGGCTGGACAAAGGTTATAGGGTCAAGGCTGGACAAAGGTTATAGGGTCAAGGCTGGACAAAGGTTATAGGGTCAAGGCTGGACAAAGGTTATAGGGTCAAGGTTGGACAAATGTTATAGGGTCAAGGCTGAACAAAGGTTATAGGGTCAAGGCTGGACAAAGGTTATAGGGTCAAGGCTGGACAAAGGTTAAGGGTCAAGGCTGGACAAAGGTTGTAGAGTCCAAAAGGCTGCACTATTCGTGTCAAATGTACAAGTCAAGATGAAATCTTGAAAATTGTGAAAAGAAAAATTGTTTGGTAGTTTACATGACTGGCTGGACCACACGACATACCACATGACATACCACACGACTTACCACACGACTGCCTGGAGATACAGCACAAGTTCTCAGAATGTCCTCCAGTTCTTTGTTGGATAAATGTTGCTGCAACATTATAAGACAGGTCAGACATACAACAAAATCTTGGTGCAACATTACAAGACAGGTCAGACATACAACAAAATCTTGGTGCAACATTACAAGACAGGTCAGACATACAACAAAATCTTGGTGCAACATTACAAGACAGGTCAGACATACAACAAAATCTTGGTGCAACATTACAAGACAGGTCAGACATACAACAAAATCTTGCTGCAACATTACAAGACAGGTCAGACATACAACAAAATCTTGGTGCAACATTACAAGACAGGTCAGACATACAACAAAATCTTGGTGCAACATTACAAGACAGGTCAGACATACAACAAAATCTTGGTTTAGTTGATTGGTTGAGTTGCTGCAACATTACAAGACAGGTCAGACATACAACAAAATCTTGGTTGAGTTGGATGGTTGAGTTGGATCAATCATTCAATTTGACCAGCCAAAGCCAATTAGCATGGTATAAAATGATTTGCTTCCAACACATCAATTTCAGCCAAACTATCTAGCAACAATATGCATGTATTTTAATTACTGTAACACATCAATTTCATCCAAACTATCTAGTCAGCTTGTAAAGGCGTACATGTACGGATGGAGGTTTGTTAAGGCATGCTATGATGTACAGAGATGTGATGTAATGTCTGTAAGAAAACATTGGCTAGACTCCAACAGGTCTAAGCTGATCACTGTGACCATGAATTAAAAGTTATAAAACATCCTGGGCCAAGGCTTGACATTTTCTTTGTTTACATCTTGTTGGTTCAGGTCTTCACATCCCTGTGTTTTATTCTCATTCCTCTTGTTGTTTTTGTAATCCCCCCCCCCCCCCCCCCCACATAACCTGTTCAGTTTTGTGACTGTCTGTGTTGGCAGGCCCCTGTTGGCAGGCACCTGTTGGCAGGCCCCTGTTGGCAGGCCCCTGTTGGCAGGCCCCTGTTGGCAGGCCCCTGTTGGCAGGCCCCTGTTGGCAGGCACCTGTTGGCAGGCCCCTGTTGGCAGGCACCTGTTGGCAGGCCCCTGTTGGCAGGCACCTGTTGCTGGGAGCTGGGCCTGATGACCTCATCCACTGGATCAGCTGATGACCTCATCCACTGGATCAGTTGATGACCTCATCCACTGGATCAGTTGATGACCTCATCCACTGGATCAGTTGATGACCTCATCCACTGGATCAGCTGATGACCTCATCCACTGGATCAGCTGATGACCTCATCCACTGGATCAGCTGATCACTCAAGTGGAGCCACACAAGAGAGAAACTTCTCAGGAAATCATTCATCCATGACTACCAGCTGCCAGGACAAACCAGCCCACGCCTGGCTGGAATGTTCTAGAACTAAACCTTCCATGTTTTCTCTACAGATCAGCTTTTGGCCACCTTGTGGTCTACAGATCAGCTTTTGGCCACCTTGTTTTCTCTACAGATCAGCTTTTGGCCACCTTGTGGTCTACAGATCAGCTTTTGGCCACCTTGTGGTCTACAGATCAGCTTTTGGCCACCTTGTGGTCTATAGATCAGCTTTTGGCCACCTTGTGGTCTATAGATCAGCTTTTGGCCACCTTGTGGTCTACAGATCAGCTTTTGGCCACCTTGTGGTCTATAGATCAGCTTTTGGCCACCTTGTGGTCTATAGATCAGCTTTTGGCCACCTTGTGGTCTACAGATCAGCTTTTGGCCACCTTGTGGTCTACAGATCAGCTTTTGGCCACCTTGTGGTCTATAGATCAGCTTTTGGCCACCTTGTGGTCTACAGATCAGCTTTTGGCCACCTTGTGGTCTACAGATCAGCTTTTGGCCACCTTGTGGTCTATAGATCAGCTTTTGGCCACCTTGTGGTCTATAGATCAGCTTTTGGCCACCTTGTGGTCTACAGATCAGCTTTTGGCCACCTTGTGGTCTACAGATCAGCTTTTGGCCACCTTGTGGTCTACAGATCAGCTTTTGGCCACCTTGTGGTCTATAGATCAGCTTTTGGCCACCTTGTGGTCTACAGATCAGCTTTTGGCCACCTTGTGGTCTACAGATCAGCTTTTGGCCACCTTGTGGTCTATAGATCAGCTTTTGGCCACCTTGTGGTCTACAGATCAGCTTTTGGCCACCTTGTGGTCTACAGATCAGCTTTTGGCCACCTTGTGGTCTATAGATCAGCTTTTGGCCACCTTGTGGTCTATAGATCAGCTTTTGGCCACCTTGTGGTCTACAGATCAGCTTTTGGCCACCTTGTGGTCTATAGATCAGCTTTTGGCCACCTTGTGGTCTACAGATCAGCTTTTGGCCACCTTGTGGTCTATAGATCAGCTTTTGGCCACCTTGTGGTCTACAGATCAGCTTTTGGCCACCTTGTGGTCTATAGATCAGCTTTTGGCCACCTTGTGGTCTACAGATCAGCTTTTGGCCACCTTGTGGTCTATAGATCAGCTTTCGGCCACCTTGTGGTCTATAGCAATGTTTCAACAATGTGATGGGAAGCTTCTCAAAGGTTATCAGTTCAAATCCAGAGGTATCTAATGAGTACACAGCATCAATTGTTTTTTAGCTGTGACCTAACAAACAAGTGTGTGACCTATGACCCTAACAAGTGTGTGACCTATGACCTAACAAGTGTGTGACCTATGACCTACCAAGTGTGTGACCTACAACCTAACAGACAAGTGTGTGACCTATGACCTAACAAGTGTGTGACCTATGACCTAAAAGACAAGTGTGTGACCTATGACCCACCAAGTGTGTGACCTATGACCTAACAAGTGTGTGACCTATGACCTAACAGACAAGTGTGTGACCTATGACCTAACAGACAAGTGAGTGACCTATGACCTAACAAGTGTGTGACCTATGACCTAAAAGACAAGTGTGTGACCTATGACCCACCAAGTGTGTGACCTATGACCTAACAAGTGTGTGACCTATGACCTAACAGACAAGTGTGTGACCTATGACCTAACAGACAAGTGAGTGACCTATGACCTACTAAGTGTGTGACCTATGACACTAAAAACAAATGTGTGACCTATGACCTAATAAACAAATGAGTGAGCTATGACCTACACAAGCCTCTGGTACTCTGAGTGCCTGGAGTGTTGAGCCGTCAGTGCTGAGAAAGTCTTGAAAAACTGCAGGGGGCGCAGGCAGGAGAGTAGAGGTCAGCTGCTGGATCTGGTGATACAGACATACAGACAAACACTTCAACAACTGGATCTGGTGATACAGACATACAGACAAACACTTCAACAACTGGATCTGGTGATACAGACATACAGACAAACACTTCAACAACTGGATCTGGTGATACAGACATACAGACAAACACTTCAACAACTGGATCTGGTGATACAGACATTCAGACAAACACTTCAACAACTGGCTCTGGTGATACAGACATACAGACAAACACTTCAACAACTGGATCTGGTGATACAGACATACAGACAAACACTTCAACAACTGGATCTGGTGATACAGACATACAGACAAACACTTCAACAACTGGATCTGGTGATACAGACATACAGACAAACACTTCAACAACTGGCTCTGGTGATACAGACATACAGACAAACACTTCAACAACTGGATCTGGTGATACAGACATACAGACAAACACTTCAACAACTGGCTCTGGTGATACAGACATACAGACAAACACTTCAACAACTGGATCTGGTGATACAGACATACAGACAAACACTTCAACAACTGGATCTGGTGATACAGACATACAGACAAACACTTCAACAACTGGATCTGGTGATACAGACATGGATCTGGTGATACAGACATACAGACAAACACTTCAACAACTGGATCTGGTGATACAGACATACAGACATACAGACAAACACTTCAACAACTGGATCTGGTGATACAGACATACAGACAAACACTTCAACAACTGGATCTGGTGATACAGACATACAGACAAACACTTCAACAACTGGATCTGGTGATACAGACATACAGACAAACACTTCAACAACTGGATCTGGTGATACAGACATATAGACAAACACTTCAACAACTGGAGCACACAGCTACTGTTGATGTGATGGAGATGTTTTCATTTGAATGACCCATGCTATCATGTCATGTCACCCCTGCCCACATGTCATGTCACCCCTACCCACATGTCATGTCACCACTGCCCACATGTCATGTCTTAATGACTCATGTCATGTGACCTACCTTCCAATCAAGTCTTAGGTCAGGCTTGTCGCAACCATAAAAGGTCATGGCCTCCTGATAGGCCATCTTGGGAAAAGGGGCGGCCACTTGTCCACACTCCTCTGGCCAAGTGGCCTGCAACAACTGCTCCACCAGGCTGATGACAGCTTCTTGTGTCACAAATGACATCTCCAGGTCAATCTGCACAGAGCAGCCGCCACATTTGTACAAATCCTAGTCAAGTTACAAAACCCCTCCCTCTACCAGCTAGAGCCTACCCCCCCCCCCCCACTGCTCCTATTACAGGTTGCCTACATCAACCTCCTCTACACCAGCCACTATCTAAATCTGCTACCTGTACAACCACCTGTGCGACCCACCTGTAGCTACCTGTACAACCCACCTGTGTGACCCACCTGTAGCTACCTGTACAACCCACCTGTACAACCACCTGTGTGACCCACCTGTAGCTACCTGTACAACCCACCTGTGTGACCCACCTGTAGCTACCTGTACAACCCACCTGTGTGACCCACCTGTAGCTACCTGTACAACCCACCTGTACAACCACCTGTGTGACCCACCTGTAGCTACCTGTACAACCCACCTGTGTATTTCACCTGTACAACCCACCTGTACAACCCACCTGTGTGACCCACCTGTAGCTACCTGTACAACCCACCTGTGTAATTCACCTGTAGCTACCCGTACAACCCACCTGTGTGACCCACCTGTAGCTACCTGTACAACCCACCTGTGTGACCCAACTGTAGCTACCTGTACAACCTACCTGTGTGACCCACCTGTAGCTACCTGTACAACCCACCTGTGTGACCCACCTGTAGCTACCTGTACAACCTACCTGTGTGACCCACCTGTAGCTACCTGTACAACCCACCTGTGTGACCCACCTGTAGCTACCTGTACAACCCACCTGTACAACCACCTGTGTGACCCACCTGTAGCTACCTGTACAATCCACCTGTGTATTTCACCTGTACAACCCACCTGTACAACCCACCTGTGTGACCCACCTGTAGCTACCTGTACAACCCACCTGTGTATTTCACCTGTACAACCCACCTGTACAACCCACCTGTGTGACCCACCTGTAGCTACCTGTACAACCCACCTGTGTGACCCACCTGTAGCTACCTGTACAACCACCTGTGTAATTCACCTGTAGCTACCTGTACAACCCACCTGTGTGACCCACCTGTAGCTACCTGTACAACCCACCTGTGTGACCCACCTGTAGCTACCTGTACAACCTACCTGTGTGACCCACCTGTAGCTACCTGTACAACCCACCTGTGTGACCCACCTGTAGCTACCTGTACAACCCACCTGTGTAATTCACCTGTAGCTACCTGTACAACCCACCTGTGTGACCCACCTGTAGCTACCTGTAAAACCCACCTGTGTGACCCACCTGTAGCTACCTGTACAACCTACCTGTGTGACCCACCTGTAGCTACCTGTACAACCCACCTGTGTGACCCACCTGTAGCTACCTGTACAACCTACCTGTGTGACCCACCTGTAGCTACCTGTACAACCCACCTGTGTGACCCACCTGTAGCTACCTGTACAACCCACCTGTACAACCACCTGTGTGACCCACCTGTAGCTACCTGTACAATCCACCTGTGTATTTCACCTGTACAACCCACCTGTACAACCCACCTGTGTGACCCACCTGTAGCTACCTGTACAACCCACCTGTGTATTTCACCTGTACAACCCACCTGTACAACCCACCTGTGTGACCCACCTGTAGCTACCTGTACAACCCACCTGTGTGACCCACCTGTAGCTACCTGTACAACCCACCTGTGTGACCCACCTGTAGCTACCTGTACAACCTACCTGTGTGACCCACCTGTAGCTACCTGTACAACCCACCTGTAGCTACCTGTACAACCTACCTGTGTGACCCACCTGTAGCTACCTGTACAACCCACCTGTGTGACCCACCTGTAGCTACCTGTACAACCCACCTGTACAACCACCTGTGTGACCCACCTGTAGCTACCTGTACAATCCACCTGTGTATTTCACCTGTACAACCCACCTGTGTGGCCCACCTGTAGCTACCTGTACAATCCACCTGTGTAATTCACCTGTAGCTACCTGTACAACCCACCTGTGTGACCCACCTGTAGCTACCTGTACAACCCACCTGTGTGACCCACCTGTAGCTACCTGTACAACCCACCTGTGTGACCCACCTGTAGCTACCTGTACAACCCACCTGTGTAATTCACCTGTAGCTACCTGTACAACCCACCTGTGTGACCCACCTGTAGCTACCTGTACAACCCACCTGTAGTTACCTGTACAACCCACCTGTACAACCCACCTGTGTGACCCACCTGTAGCTACCTGTACAATCCACCTGTGTATTTCACCTGTACAACCCACCTGTACAACCCACCTGTGTGACCCACCTGTAGCTACCTGTACAACCCACCTGTGTATTTCACCTGTACAACCCACCTGTGTGACCCACCTGTAGCTACCTGTACAACCCACCTGTGTGACCCACCTGTAGCTACCTGTACAACCCACCTGTGTGACCCACCTGTAGCTACCTGTACAACCCACCTGTACAACCTACCTGTGTGACCCACCTGTAGCTACCTGTACAACCCACCTGTGTGACCCACCTGTAGCTACCTGTACAATCCACCTGTAGCTACCTGTACAACCACCTGTGTGACCCACCTGTAGCTACCTGTACAATCCACCTGTGTAATTCACCTGTAGCTACCTGTACAACCACCTGTGTGACCCACCTGTAGCTACCTGTACAATCCACCTGTGTAATTCACCTGTAGCTACCTGTACAACCCACCTGTACAACCTACCTGTGTGACCCACCTGTAGCTACCTGTACAACCCACCTGTGTGACCCACCTGTAGCTACCTGTACAATCCACCTGTGTAATTCACCTGTAGCTACCTGTACAACCCACCTGTGTGACCCACCTGTAGCTACCTTTGTGACCCACCTGTGACCTAGAAATGGCCTATAAATAGCCTACCTGCGTAAACTCTGGCTGCCTGTCAGGCTTGGTTCCCTCATCTCTGTAACATCGAGCAATCTGGAAGTAACGGTCCAGCCCTCCCACCATCAGCAACTGTTTGAACTGGACACAACAAATCTATTACAGCCCTCCCACCATCAGCAACTGGACACAACAAATCTATTACAGCCCTCCCACCACTGGACACAACAAATCTATTACAGCCCTCCCACCATCAGCAACTGGACACAACAAATCTATTACAGCCCTCCCACCATCAGCAACTGGACACAACAAATCTATTACAGCCCTCCCACCACTGGACACAACAAATCTATTACAGCCCTCCCACCATCAGCAACTGGACACAACAAATCTATTACAGTCCTCCCACCACTGGACACAACAAATCTATTACAGTCCTCCCACCATCAGCAACTGGACACAACAAATCTATTACAGCCCTCCCACCACTGGACACAACAAATCTATTACAGTCCTCCCACCATCAGCAACTGGACACAACAAATCTATTACAGCCCTCCCACCATCAGCAACTGGACACAACAAATCTATTACAGCCCTCCCACCATCAGCAACTGGACACAACAAATCTATTACAGCCCTCCCACCACTGGACACAACAAATCTATTACAGCCCTCCCACCATCAGCAACTGGACACAACAAATCTATTACAGCCCTCCCACCATCAGCAACTGTTTGAACTGGACACAACAAATCTATTACAGTCCTCCCACCATCAGCAACTGGACACAACAAATCTATTACAGCCCTCCCACCATCAGCAACTGGACACAACAAATCTATTACAGCCCTCCCACCATCAGCAACTGGACACAACAAATCTATTACAGCCCTCCCACCATCAGCAACTGGACACAACAAATCTATTACAGCCCTCCCACCATCAGCAACTGGACACAACAAATCTATTACAGCCCTCCCACCATCAGCAACTGGACACAACAAATCTATTACAGCCCTCCCACAACTGGACACAACAAATCTATTACAGCCCTCCCACAACTGGACACAACAAATCTATTACAGCCCTCCCACCATCAGCAACTGGACACAAGAAATCTATTACAGCCCTCCCACCATCAGCAACTGGACACAACAAATCTATTACAGCCCTCCCACCATCAGCAACTGGACACAACAAATCTATTACAGCCCTCCCACAATCAGCAACTGGACACAACAAATCTATTACAGCCCTCCCACCATCAGCAACTGGACACAACAAATCTATTACAGCCCTCCCACCACTGGACACAACAAATCTATTACAGCCCTCCCACCATCAGCAACTGGACACAACAAATCTATTACAGCCCTCCCACCATCAGCAACTGGACACAACAAATCTATTACAGCCCTCCCACCATCAGCAACTGGACACAACAAATCTATTACAGCCCTCCCACCATCAGCAACTGGACACAACAAATCTATTACAGCCCTCCCACCATCAGCAACTGGACACAACAAATCTATTACAGCCCTCCCACCATCAGCAACTGTTTAAACTGGACACAACAAATCTATTACAGCCCTCCCACCATCAGCAACTGGACACAACAAATCTATTACAGCCCTCCCACCACTGGACACAACAAATCTATTACAGCCCTCCCACCATCAGCAACTGGACACAACAAATCTATTACAGCCCTCCCACCATCAGCAACTGGACACAACAAATCTATTACAGCCCTCCCACCATCAGCAACTGGACACAACAAATCTATTACAGCCCTCCCACCATCAGCAACTGGACACAACAAATCTATTACAGCCCTCCCACCATCAGCAACTGGACACAACAAATCTATTACAGCCCTCCCACCATCAGCAACTGGACACAACAAATCTATTACAGCCCTCCCACCATCAGCAACTGGACACAACAAATCTATTACAGCCCTCCCACCATCAGCAACTGGACACAACAAATCTATTACAGCCCTCCCACCATCAGCAACTGGACACAACAAATCTATTACAGCCCTCCCACCATCAGCAACTGGACACAACAAATCTATTACAGCCCTCCCACCATCAGCAACTGGACACAACAAATCTATTACAGCCCTCCAACCATCAGCAACTGGACACAACAAATCTATTACAGCCCTCCCACCACTGGACACAACAAATCTATTACAGCCCTCCCACCATCAGCAACTGGACACAACAAATCTATTACAGCCCTCCAACCATCAGCAACTGGACACAACAAATCTATTACAGCCCTCCAACCATCAGCAACTGGACACAACAAATCTATTACAGCCCTCCCACCACTGGACACAACAAATCTATTACAGCCCTCCCACCATCAGCAACTGGACACAACAAATCTATTACAGCCCTCCAACCATCAGCAACTGGACACAACAAATCTATTACAGCCCTCCCACCATCAGCAACTGGACACAACAAATCTATTACAGCCCTCCCACCACTGGACACAACAAATCTATTACAGCCCTCCCACCACTGGACACAACAAATCTATTACAGCCCTCCCACCATCAGCAACTGGACACAACAAATCTATTACAGCCCTCCCACCATCAGCAACTGGACACAACAAATCTATTACAGCCCTCCCACCATCAGCAACTGGACACAACAAATCTATTACAGCCCTCCCACCATCAGCAACTGTTTGAACTGGACACAACAAATCTATTACAGCCCTCCCACCATCAGCAACTGGACACAACAAATCTATTACAGCCCTCCCACCATCAGCAACTGGACACAACAAATCTATTACAGCCCTCCCACCATCAGCAACTGTTTGAACTGGACACAACAAATCTATTACAGCCCTCCCACCACTGGACACAACAAATCTATTACAGCCCTCCCACCATCAGCAACTGGACACAACAAATCTATTACAGCCCTCCCACCACTGGACACAACAAATCTATTACAGCCCTCCCACCATCAGCAACTGGACACAACAAATCTATTACAGCCCTCCCACCATCAGCAACTGGACACAACAAATCTATTACAGCCCTCCCACCATCAGCAACTGGACACAACAAATCTATTACAGCCCTCCCACCACTGGACACAACAAATCTATTACAGCCCTCCCACCATCAGCAACTGGACACAACAAATCTATTACAGCCCTCCCACCATCAGCAACTGGACACAACAAATCTATTACAGCCCTCCCACCACTGGACACAACAAATCTATTACAGCCCTCCCACCATCAGCAACTGGACACAACAAATCTATTACAGCCCTCCCACCATCAGCAACTGGACACAACAAATCTATTACAGCCCTCCCACCACTGGACACAACAAATCTATTACAGCCCTCCCACCATCAGCAACTGGACACAACAAATCTATTACAGCCCTCCAACCATCAGCAACTGGACACAACAAATCTATTACAGCCCTCCCACCACTGGACACAACAAATCTATTACAGCCCTCCCACCATCAGCAACTGGACACAACAAATCTATTACAGCCCTCCAACCATCAGCAACTGGACACAACAAATCTATTACAGCCCTCCAACCATCAGCAACTGGACACAACAAATCTATTACAGCCCTCCCACCATCAGCAACTGGACACAACAAATCTATTACAGCCCTCCCACCACTGGACACAACAAATCTATTACAGCCCTCCCACCATCAGCAACTGGACACAACAAATCTATTACAGCTCTCCCACCATCAGCAACTGGACACAACAAATCTATTACAGCCCTCCCACCATCAGCAACTGGACACAACAAATCTATTACAGCCCTCCCACCACTGGACACAACAAATCTATTACAGCCCTCCCACCATCAGCAACTGGACACAACAAATCTATTACAGCCCTCCCACCATCAGCAACTGGACACAACAAATCTATTACAGCCCTCCCACCACTGGACACAACAAATCTATTACAGCTGACTAAAGACTTACCTGCTGTGGTGACTGGGGAAGGCTGTAAAACTTGCCAGGGCTGCTTGTTGGGACGATGAACTCACGCGCCCCCTAAATCATCAGCCAACAGACATGTAGAAAAACAAGGAGAGACATTTGAATTTGAGGCCCACCATCAACACCACTAAACAAAATCTTTATAAAGCAAGAAGACAGACACAAAGATACTAACCCTAACCCTAACCCACCATCAACCACTAAACAAACCAAGCAAGAAGACAGACACAAAGATACTAACCCTAACCCTAACCCACCATCAACCACTAAACAAACCAAGCAAGAAGACAGACACAAAGATACTAATCCTAACCCTAACCCACCATCAAACCACTAAACAAACCAAGCAAAAGACAGACACAAAGATACTAACCCTAACCCTAACCCACCATCAACCACTCAACAAACCAAGCAAGAAGACAGACACAAAGATACTAACCCTAACCCTAACCCACCATCAAACCACTAAACAAACCAAGCAAAAGACAGACACAAAGATACTAACCCTAACCCTAACCCACCATCAACCACTCAACAAACCAAGCAAGAAGACAGACACAAAGATACTAACCCTAACCCTAACCCACCATCAACCACTAAACAAACCAAACAAGAAGACAGACACAAAGATACTAACCCTAACCCTAACCCTAACCCACCATCAACCACTAAACAAACCAAACAAGAAGACAGACACAAAGATACTAACCCTAACCCTAACCCACCATCAACCACTAAACAAACCAAGCAAAAGACAGACACAAAGATACTAACCCTAACCCTAACCCACCATCAACCACTCAACAAACCAAGCAAGAAGACAGACACAAAGATACTAACCCTAACCCTAACCCACCATCAACCACTAAACAAACCAAACAAGAAGACAGACACAAAGATACTAACCCTAACCCTAACCCACCATCAACCACTCAACAAACCAAGCAAGAAGACAGACACAAAGATACTAACCCTAACCCTAACCCACCATCAACCACTAAACAAACCAAGCAAAAGACAGACACAAAGATACTAACCCTAACCCTAACCCACCATCAACCACTCAACAAACCAAGCAAGAAGACAGACACAAAGATACTAACCCTAACCCTAACCCTAACCCACCATCAACCACTAAACAAACCAAGCAAGAAGACAGACACAAAGATACTAACCCTAACCCTAACCCTAACCCACCATCAACCACTAAACAAACCAAACAAGAAGACAGACACAAAGATACTAACCCTAACCCTAACCCTAACCCACCATCAACCACTAAACAAACCAAACAAGAAGACAGACACAAAGATACTAACCCTAACCCTAACCCACCATCAACCACTCAACAAACCAAGCAAGAAGACAGACACAAAGATACTAACCCTAACCCTAACCCTAACCCACCATCAACCACTAAACAAACCAAACAAGAAGACAGACACAAAGATACTAACCCTAACCCTAACCCTAACCCACCATCAACCACTAAACAAACCAAACAAGAAGACAGACACAAAGATACTAACCCTAACCCTAACCCTAACCCACCATCAACCACTAAACAAACCAAACAAGAAGACAGACACAAAGATACTAACCCTAACCCTAACCCTAACCCACCATCAACCACTAAACAAACCAAACAAGAAGACAGACACAAAGATACTAACCCTAACCCTAACCCACCATCAACCACTCAACAAACCAAGCAAGAAGACAGACACAAAGATACTAACCCTAACCCTAACCCTAACCCACCATCAACCACTAAACAAACCAAACAAGAAGACAGACACAAAGATACTAACCCTAACCCTAACCCTAACCCACCATCAACCACTAAACAAACCAAACAAGAAGACAGACACAAAGATACTAACCCTAACCCTAACCCACCATCAACCACTCAACAAACCAAGCAAGAAGACAGACACAAAGATACTAACCCTAACCCTAACCCACCATCAACCACTAAACAAACCAAACAAGAAGACAGACACAAAGATACTAACCCTAACCCTAACCCACCATCAAACCACTAAACAAACCAAGCAAGAAGACAGACAGACAGACTCACCCCTGGGGTGCGCTTAAAAAGTGTTGGTGTTTCAACTTCAACAAATCCTGCAATCAAAGGAATAAAAGAGTTGTATATCAAAGCTTGGGGCAGGTCAAAACATTGGATAACATACTCAAACAATTCCAAAATCTTCATCAGATCAAAACATTGGATAACATACTCAAACAATTCCAAAATCTTCATCATCTCATCCTATCTTTAGACTAAAGTGGTTCTAATTGGAAGAAATGGCTCCAGTAAGTCTAAAACTGACTGGATCCAACAACATAGACTGGTTACTATGGTTACCATTGCCATTTGCCAGGAAATCTCGAACTGACATGACAAACTTGGACCTGAGTCTTAGAACTTTCTGCAAGTTTTGGAGCCGCAGTTCCAGATATCTGTGTTTTATCCTCAGCGACTCTTTGACCTAAATTTTGGAAGAAAACTGATGAGTACACTGGAGTAGAGTTTTCTTTAGAGGTTGCTCCTGAATCAGACAATTTATCTGGCCACAAAGTCTTGTTTATCATTTTCCCCCCTTGGCATGCACTAGTTAAATACCATTGAGTATTGAGAAGGTTGTCCAAAGGAAAATGTCTTACCTTATTCAAATTTTGCAGTTCAAAAGGTAAATGTCTTACCTTATTCAAATTTTGCACTTCAAAAGGTAAATGTCTTACCTTATTCAAATTTTGCACTTCAAAAGGTAAATGTCTTACCTTATTCAAATTTTGCACTTCAAAAGGTAAATGTCTTACCTTATTCAAATTTTGCACTTCAAAAGGTAAATGTCTTACCTTATTCAAATTTTGCACTTCAAAAGGTAAATGTCTTACCTTATTCAAATTTTGCACTTCAAAAGGTAAATGTCTTACCTTATTCAAATTTTGCACTTCAAAAGGTAAATGTCTTACCTTATTCAAATTTTGCACTTCAAAAGGTAAATGTCTTACCTTATTAAAATTTTGCACTTCAAAAGGTAAATGTCATACCTTATTCAAATTTTGCACTTCAAAAGGAAAATGTCTTACCTTATTCAAATTTTGCACTTCAAAAGGTAAATGTCTTACCTTATTAAAATTTTGCACTTCAAAAGGTAAATGTCATACCTTATTCAAATTTTGCACTTCAAAAGGAAAATGTCTTACCTTATTAAAATTTTGCACTTCAAAAGGTAAATGTCTTACCTTATTAAAATTTTGCACTTCAAAAGGTAAATGTCTTACCTTATTAAAATTTTGCACTTCAAAAGGTAAATGTCTTACCTTATTAAAATTTTGCACTTCAAAGGGTAAATGTCTTGCCTTATTAAAATTTTGCACTTCAAAAGGTAAATGTCTTACCTTATTCAAATTTTGCACTTCAAAAGGTAAATGTCTTACCTTATTCAAATTTTGCACTTCAAAAGGTAAATGTCTTACCTTATTCAAATTTTGCACTTCAAAAGGTAAATGTCTTACCTTATTCAAATTTTGCACTTCAAAAGGTAAATGTCTTACCTTATTCAAATTTTGCACTTCAAAAGGTAAATGTCTTACCTGATTCAAATTTTGCACTTCAAAAGGTAAATGTCTTACCTTATTAAAATTTTGCACTTCAAAAGGTAAATGTCTTACCTTATTAAAATTTTGCACTTCAAAAGGTAAATGTCATACCTTATTCAAATTTTGCACTTCAAAAGGAAAATGTCTTACCTTATTCAAATTTTGCACTTCAAAAGGTAAATGTCTTACCTTATTAAAATTTTGCACTTCAAAAGGTAAATGTCATACCTTATTCAAATTTTGCACTTCAAAAGGAAAATGTCTTACCTTATTAAAATTTTGCACTTCAAAAGGTAAATGTCTTACCTTATTAAAATTTTGCACTTCAAAAGGAAAATGTCATACCTTATTCAAATTTTGCACTTCAAAAGGTAAATGTCTTACCTTATTAAAATTTTGCACTTCAAAAGGTAAATGTCTTACCTTATTAAAATTTTGCACTTCAAAAGGTAAATGTCATACCTTATTAAAATTTTGCACTTCAAAAGATAAATGTCTTACCTTATTAAAATTTTGCACTTCAAAAGGAAAATGTCTTACCTTATTAAAATTTTGCACTTCAAAAGGTAAATGTCTTACCTTATTAAAATTTTGCACTTCAAAGGGTAAATGTCTTGCCTTATTAAAATTTTGCACTTCAAAAGGTAAATGTCTTACCTTATTAAAATTTTGCACTTCAAAAGGTAAATGTCATACCTTATTCAAATTTTGCACTTCAAAAGGTAAATGTCTTACCTTATTAAAATTTTGCACTTCAAAAGGTAAATGTCTTACCTTATTAAAATTTTGCACTTCAAAAGGAAATGTCTTACCTTATTAAAATTTTGCACTTCAAAAGGTAAATGTCTTACCTTATTAAAATTTCGCACTTCCAAAGGAAAATGTCTTACCTTATTAAAATTTTGCACTTCAAAAGGTAAATGTCTTACCTTATTAAAATTTTGCACTTCCAAAGGAAAATGTCTTACCTTATTCAAATTTTGCACTTCAAAAGGTAAATGTCTTACCTTATTAAAATTTTGCACTTCCAAAGGAAAATGTCTTACCTTATTAAAATTTTGCACTTCAAAAGGTAAATGTCATACCTTATTAAAATTTTGCACTTCAAAAGGTAAATGTCATACCTTATTAAAATTTTGCACTTCAAAAGGTAAATGTCTTACCTTATTAAAATTTTGCACTTCAAAAAGTAAATGTCTTACCTTATTAAAATTTTGCACTTCAAAAGGTAAATGTCTTACCTTATTAAAATTTTGCACTTCAAAAGGTAAATGTCATACCTTATTAAAATTTTGCACTTCAAAAGGTAAATGTCTTACCTTATTAAAATTTTGCACTTCAAAAGGTAAATGTCATACCTTATTAAAATTTTGCACTTCAAAAGGTAAATGTCTTACCTTATTAAAATTTTGCACTTCAAAAGGTAAATGTCTTACCTTATTAAAATTTTGCACTTCAAAAGGTAAATGTCTTACCTTATTAAAATTTTGCACTTCAAAAGGTAAATGTCATACCTTATTAAAATTTTGCACTTCAAAAGGTAAATGTCTTACCTTATTAAAATTTTGCACTTCAAAAGGTAAATGTCTTACCTTATTAAAATTTTGCACTTCAAAAGGTAAATGTCATACCTTATTAAAGTTTTGCACTTCAAAAGATAAATGTCATACCTTATTAAAATTTTGCACTTCAAAAGGTAAATGTCTTACCTTATTAAAATTTTGCACTTCAAAAGGTAAATGTCATACCTTATTAAAATTTTGCACTTCAAAAGATAAATGTCTTACCTTATTAAAATTTTGCACTTCAAAAGGAAAATGTCTTACCTTATTAAAATTTTGCACTTCAAAAGGTAAATGTCTTACCTTATTAAAATTTTGCACTTCAAAGGGTAAATGTCTTGCCTTATTAAAATTTTGCACTTCAAAAGGTAAATGTCTTACCTTATTAAAATTTTGCACTTCAAAAGGTAAATGTCTTACCTTATTAAAATTTTGCACTTCAAAAGATAAATGTCTTACCTTATTAAAATTTTGCACTTCAAAAGGTAAATGTCTTACCTTATTAAAATTTTGCACTTCAAAAGGAAATGTCTTACCTTATTAAAATTTTGCACTTCAAAAGGTAAATGTCTTA
Source organism: Physella acuta (assembly GCF_028476545.2). NCBI lineage: Eukaryota > Metazoa > Mollusca > Gastropoda > Physidae > Physella > Physella acuta. Next base: position 439,143 of record NW_026731794.1, read on the forward strand.
CCTTATTAAAATTTCGCACTTCCAAAGGAAAATGTCTTACCTTATTAAAATTTTGCACTTCAAAAGGTAAATGTCTTACCTTATTAAAATTTTGCACTTCCAAAGGAAAATGTCTTACCTTATTCAAATTTTGCACTTCAAAAGGTAAATGTCTTACCTTATTAAAATTTTGCACTTCAAAAGGTAAATGTCTTACCTTATTAAAATTTTGCACTTCAAAAGGAAATGTCTTACCTTATTAAAATTTTGCACTTCAAAAGGTAAATGTCTTACCTTATTAAAATTTCGCACTTCCAAAGGAAAATGTCTTACCTTATTAAAATTTTGCACTTCAAAAGGTAAATGTCTTACCTTATTAAAATTTTGCACTTCCAAAGGAAAATGTCTTACCTTATTCAAATTTTGCACTTCAAAAGGTAAATGTCTTACCTTATTAAAATTTTGCACTTCAAAAGGTAAATGTCTTACCTTATTAAAATTTTGCACTTCAAAAGGTAAATGTCTTACCTTATTAAAATTTTGCACTTCAAAAGGTAAATGTCATACCTTATTAAATTTTTGCACTTCAAAAGGTAAATGTCTTACCTTATTAAAATTTTGCACTTCAAAAGGTAAATGTCTTACCTTATTAAAATTTTGCACTTCAAAAGGTAAATGTCTTACCTTATTAAAATTTTGCACTTCAAAAGGTAAATGTCATACCTTATTAAAATTTTGCACTTCAGAAGGTAAATGTCTTACCTTATTAAAATTTTGCACTTCAAAAGGTAAATGTCTTACCTTATTAAAATTTTGCACTTCAAAAGGTAAATGTCATACCTTATTAAAATTTTGCACTTCAAAAGGTAAATGTCTTACCTTATTAAAATTTTGCACTTCAAAAGGTAAATGTCATACCTTATTAAAATTTTGCACTTCAAAAGGAAAATGTCATACCTTATTAAAATTTTGCACTTCAAAAGGTAAATGTCTTACCTTATTAAAATTTTGCACTTCAAAAGGTAAATGTCATACCTTATTAAAATTTTGCACTTCAAAAGGTAAATGTCATACCTTATTAAAATTTTGCACTTCAAAAGATAAATGTCTTACCTTATTAAAATTTTGCACTTCAAAAGGTAAATGTCTTACCTTATTAAAATTTTGCACTTCAAAAGGTAAATGTCATACCTTATTAAAATTTTGCACTTCAAAAGATAAATGTCTTACCTTATTAAAATTTTGCACTTCAAAAGGAAAATGTCTTACCTTATTAAAATTTTGCACTTCAAAAGGTAAATGTCTTACCTTATTAAAATTTTGCACTTCAAAGGGTAAATGTCTTGCCTTATTAAAATTTTGCACTTCAAAAGGTAAATGTCTTACCTTATTAAAATTTTGCACTTCAAAAGGTAAATGTCATACCTTATTCAAATTTTGCACTTCAAAAGGTAAATGTCTTACCTTATTAAAATTTTGCACTTCAAAAGGTAAATGTCTTACCTTATTAAAATTTTGCACTTCAAAAGGAAATGTCTTACCTTATTAAAATTTTGCACTTCAAAAGGTAAATGTCTTACCTTATTAAAATTTCGCACTTCCAAAGGAAAATGTCTTACCTTATTAAAATTTTGCACTTCAAAAGGTAAATGTCTTACCTTATTAAAATTTTGCACTTCCAAAGGAAAATGTCTTACCTTATTCAAATTTTGCACTTCAAAAGGTAAATGTCTTACCTTATTAAAATTTTGCACTTCCAAAGGAAAATGTCTTACCTTATTAAAATTTTGCACTTCAAAAGGTAAATGTCATACCTTATTAAAATTTTGCACTTCAAAAGGTAAATGTCATACCTTATTAAAATTTTGCACTTCAAAAGGTAAATGTCTTACCTTATTAAAATTTTGCACTTCAAAAAGTAAATGTCTTACCTTATTAAAATTTTGCACTTCAAAAGGTAAATGTCTTACCTTATTAAAATTTTGCACTTCAAAAAATAAATGTCATACCTTATTAAAATTTTGCACTTCAAAAGGTAAATGTCTTACCTTATTAAAATTTTGCACTTCAAAAGGTAAATGTCTTACCTTATTAAAATTTTGCACTTCAAAAGATAAATGTCTTACCTTATTAAAATTTTGCACTTCAAAAGGTAAATGTCTTACCTTATTAAAATTTTGCACTTCAAAAGGTAAATGTCTTACCTTATTAAAATTTTGCACTTCAAAAGGTAAATGTCTTACCTTATTAAAATTTTGCACTTCAAAAGGTAAATGTCATACCTTATTAAAATTTTGCACTTCAAAAGGTAAATGTCTTACCTTATTAAAATTTTGCACTTCAAAAGGTAAATGTCTTACCTTATTAAAATTTTGCACTTCAAAAGGTAAATGTCATACCTTATTAAAATTTTGCACTTCAAAAGGTAAATGTCTTACCTTATTAAAATTTTGCACTTCAAAAGGTAAATGTCATACCTTATTAAAATTTTGCACTTCAAAAGGAAAATGTCATACCTTATTAAAATTTTGCACTTCAAAAGGTAAATGTCTTACCTTATTAAAATTTTGCACTTCAAAAGGTAAATGTCATACCTTATTAAAATTTTGCACCTCAAAAGGTAAATGTCTTACCTTATTAACATTTTGCACTTCAAAAGGTAAATGTCATACCTTATTAAAATTTTGCACCTCAAAAGGTAAATGTTTGGTACATGTGTTGAGCACTGAGATCTCTTGCACTTGAACCTCCACATCTCCTGTGGGCATGTCCTAGAGGGGAACATCCACATCATTCATGTCAGACACAGCTTAGATTCTGTCAGAGATTCTGTCAGAGGTTCTGTCAGAGGTTCTGTCACAGATTCTGTCAGAGGTTCTGTCAGAGATTCTGTCAGAGATTCTGTCAGAGATTCTGTCAGAGGTTCTGTCAGAGGTTCTGTCACAGATTCTGTCAAAGGTTCTGTCAGAGATTCTGTCAGAGATTCTGTCACAGATTCTGTCAGAGATTCTGTCAGAGATTCTGTCAGAGATTCTGTCAGAGAGCTAGGCGTTGCAATTAAATGTTGTATAATGTGTTTGTCAATTATGTAGACCCTACCTTATTTTCTTGTCCGCTTGGCCTTAGACAAACCTGACCTTTGACCTGAAGTACTGATTCAAGAGGTAGATCTTTGAACTCATGGACCTGTAAGACATTGAATGATTCAAGTTCTCACAACTACACAATTCTCTGCATCAACAAGTTCTCACAACAACACAATTCTCTGCATCAACAAGTTGTCACAACTACACAATTCTCTACATCAACAAGTTGTCACAACTACACAATTCTCTGCATCAACAAGTTGTCACAACTACACAATTCTCTACATCAACAAGTTGTCACAACTACACAATTCTCTGCATCAACAAGTTGTCACAACTACACAATTATCTGCATCAACAGGTTGTATCAACAGGCTCAGTAAAAGTGAAAGTGTCAAATGTTTACTTTACAACAGGCTCAGTGAAAGTGTCAAATGTTTACTTTACAACAGGCTCAGTGAAAGTGTCAAATGTTTACTTTACAACAGGCTCAGTGAAAGGGTCAAATGTTTACTTTACAACAGGCTCAGTGAAAGTGTCAAATGTTTGTTTACTTTACAACAGGCTCAGTGAAAGGGTCAAATGTTTACTTTACAACAGGCTCAGTGAAAGGGTCAAATGTTTACTTTACAACAGGCTCAGTGAACGTGTCAAATGTTTACTTTACAACAGGCTCAGTGAACGTGTTAAATGTTTACTTTACAACAGGCTCAGTGAAAGTGTCAAATGTTTACTTTACAACAGGCTCAGTGAAAGTGTCAAATGTTTACTTTACAACAGGCTCAGTGAAAGTGTCAAATGTTTACTTTACAACAGGCTCAGTGAAAGTGTCAAATGTTTACTTTACAACAGGCTCAGTGAAAGGGTCAAATGTTTACTTTAGTTTCTGGGATGACCAGCTGTATTGACCCAAGCCAGTCTCGCAGGACAATAAAAGCCCCACTCAGCCGGTGGAACTGCAGCCAGCCGCAGAGTGTCACGCTCTCCCCTACATGCTTGTCTCGCAGCTCTCCACACAGGTGGCTCCTCCTGGTGAAAGACGTGCAGTCACCTGCCAACAAAAAACATCTCAACAAAACACCACTTGAAACATTTTATCTGATTCAGGAAACACTATAGACTTTAAACATACAAGTTCTCAGGCACATCATCAACAACTTCAGTCAGTTTCTTTTAAAATACACCAAACATTTTCAAAAAAGCCTGGACTGGTCTCAGCTGTGTGACATACAAATGGCTGCCTGCACACCAGGTCACTTTCAATGAATCATAATACTATGGGAAGTTCAATGTAGCAAATTTGACACAGAAGTTGATTGTCAATGCTTAGGTTAAATGTAACTTCCAAATAAGAGTGTTACGACTATTTGAAGATGCATGAAGTAGGTCCATGTTTAAGGTAGGCACAGTTACTCTGTAGGCTATATACTATATAGTATAGGCCTCCAAATGCCAAATATCCTTTCGATTATGTTTTATTGCTGCATACCTCCACCCCACTGACCCTCCTTCCTTACAAACCTCCAAGGTTGTTTTCTGGTTGGAACCAGACCTACTCCCCACATTGAGATGCCATAACATGGGTACTGTTTTTGTAGTACATTGAGGATTGACCTATCCACACTGCTGACACTCAGTCTACAGTCTACAGTAACGGCAGTACACAACAACACACACCGTACACGGATTCTTTTTATTCCAGCATAACAAAAACTACTACACATTCTTCACTGAGTACTTAGTTGTAGTTTGTTGTCTACGCTATATAATGGTTTGTCCTCATAAAAAATAAACTCAGTAGGGGGCCTAAGAATTTTAATTTTATTACTTACTTAACACACTTGCATGACTTGAGCGACATTGCACACTTTTAAAAACATTTGATGAAACTAATTTTAAAAAGTTTGATATGGGAGTCGCCATTTTGAGAACTCTTTTACGAAGGAAAAAATTTATATTTACTCTTTTTAGGACATTCCCGAAATTAAAAATAGAAAATCCCAGTTTTCTGAGAAAGTGCAGAAGGACTTGTAGTGGATCTCTTAGGAAGTTCCGGGACGCCAAAATTATTCATGCCAAGCTTGATGAGGTAAACCTATTCCTGTTTTTTGTCATTTCATTGAAACAATTTCTTTTACTCAAGTTGGATTTATCTTAAGCGTTTTATGTTGATCTCTGATGCGTACAGAGCGTACAGGCGTACAGGTAAAGCTCCAGGTCACTACTATTACTTATTATTAGGATTAGGCCTAATAGTTATAGTACTAATACTCCTAATGCCTAATACTATATGGCCTAGGCCTACTTATTTCTTATTTAGAATCTAGTAAATATTTAGCTTAGGGCCGCCTAGTTAGTTAGTAGGCCTAATATATTATTTAGGCCTAGATTAGGTATAAGTCTAATAATAAAAAACATAAGTAATAATTAAAAATAGTTATTACTTAGCATACCCGTCGCACATTGCAGCAATTTAACTAAATCCACAGAGCCAGAGTTTCTTTCAGTCAGGCATCTATTTAGGGGGGGGTGGGGGTGTGAACTTGGGAGCCATCAGTTACAGGGGTGACTCCTGGTTCAGTTTAGTAATCAAATGTAGTGGCCCACCGTGTCCCTAATGTAGGGTGCTGGCCCACCGTGTCCCTAATGTAGGGTGCTGGCCCACCGTGTCCCTAATGTAGGGTGGTTTTCAAATAAATGTAGTCAACAGAGTGTTTGGGGCAGGGGGGTGGGGAAGTCAAGGGCATTTGACTTGCAGGGCACCTGGTGCAGCTAGACCAGCTAGAGCATTGAATCAAGTAGTATCGCTGTAGTATGCCCAATGAACTGTGATGTAGTGACCATTGAATCAAGTAGTATCGCTGTAGTATGCCCACTGAACTGTGATGTAGTGACCAATGAATCAAGTAGTATCGCTGTAGTATGCCCAATGAACTGTGATGTAGTGACCATTGAATCAAGTAGTATCCCTGTAGTATGCCCAATGAACTGTGATGTAGTGACCATTGAATCAAGTAGTATCGCTGTAGTATGCCCACTGAACTGTGATGTAGTGACCAATGAATCAAGTAGTATCGCTGTAGTATGCCCAATGAACTGTGATGTAGTGACCATTGAATCAAGTAGTATCGCTGTAGTATGCCCAATGAACTGTGATGTAGTGACCATTGAATCAAGTAGTATCCCTGTAGTATGCCCAATGAACTGTGATGTAGTGACCATTGAATCAAGTAGTATCGCTGTAGTATGCCCAATGAACTGTGATGTAGTGTTTAATGAATCAAGTAGTATCGCTGTAGTATGCCCAATGAACTGTGGTGTAGTGTCCTGCATCAACATGCAGGATGGGTATGCTTGTATATATAAAGATTTGACATTGGCCTCTATAGGCCTAAATATCATCATTAGATATTAGGCCTAATTAATTACTCTGTAATGAAAGGAGAGTATAACTATAACATTACTATGCTATATACATACTATCTTAATACTTTTTACTTTGACTTAATTAATTTATTATTTAACATTTATTATTTTGGACTACTTAATATAGGCCTTCTACTATTTTAAGTACTAATAACAGACAATTTAAAAAATGACTGTACACCCTACTATAGACCTACACAACTAGTATCTAGTAGACCTAGGAACTCATTGAGGCTGTTGATTGTTTAGGAAGACAAATGTTAGTGGTTCAGCACTTGACATTGATTTCATGAAAACAACTCCAACCTAGCTCTAGAGTAGGCCTACACTAGTCTACTAGTCCAACCAAGCACTAATCACTAATTGCTGATGAAAATATCGTAATTACTGAGTTGAGCATTGGATTATGTACTCCAGTCATTTACTGTACAGATGGATGAAATGTTTGAATGCTGGTTGCCACATGATAAACACTTCCTCTAGTGCTCAAGTAGAGCACTCATGCTCTGTCCATTCACTTCTCACAGCTGATGGGACTTGACTTCCTCCCTGACTGACTGACTGACTGACTGGCTGGCTGACTGACTGACTGACTGGCTGACTGACTGACTGACTGGGTGACTGACTGACTGGCTGACTGGGTGACTGACTGACTGGCTGACTGACTGGCTGACTGAATGACTGACTGACTGACTGACTAAATGACTGACTGACTGGCTGAATGACTGACTGACTGACTGACTGACTGGGTGACTGACTGACTGACTGACTGACTGGCTGACTGACTAACTGACTGGCTGACTGACTGACTGACTGACTGACTGGCTGGCTGACTGACTGACTGACTGACTGACTGACTGACTGACTGAATGACTGACTGACTGGCTGAATACTGAATGACTGGCTGACTGGCTGACTGACTGACTGACTGAATGACTGACTGACTGGCTGGCTGAATGACTGAATGACTGACTGAATGACTGACTGACTGGCTGGCTGAATGACTGACTGAATGACTGACTGACTGGCTGAATGACTGACTGGCTGACTGACTGACTGACTGTCACAGATTCAGCTGATGAGACTTGATGTATTTCCCTACTGTTTAAACCCTTATGTTTTCTTGTTTGCTGGTAAATTTAAGGGTTTATGCTGTGACGTACCAAACCTGAGCTTCTAAGATTGTTGGAGTGGTGAATGTTTTCAACTGGGTCAAGGGTTAGCATGTAAATCCTGCCTGTTTCATTCAGCCAGTTGCTGGGTCCCCTACCTGACCCCTCTCACTGCTGGGTAATGCTGGTTGTAGTATCTATGATTTCCCTAGTGTTGTAGTATCTGTTGCTTTAGGTACCCAGCACAATGAACAAGATAGAACAGATCAAGAACCTCCTTGTCCACGACGACAGAGAGGAGACGAGAAAACTCTACTTAAAAATTCCATTTTTCACACGCACCCAGCTGAGTAGTGTCATTGATTCAGTGGATGACTGGTAAGGAGTTAACCTCAGCTTAGGATTAGTCTCTTCAGGGCATGGGCGGGTAAGGAGTTAACCTCAGGTTAGGATTAGTCTCTTAAGGGCATGGGCTGGTAAGGAGTTAACCTCAGCTTAGGATTAGTCTCTTAAGGGCATGGGCGGGTAAGGAGTTAACCTCAGCTTAGGATTAGTCTCTTAATGGCATGGGCGGGTAAGGAGTTAACCTCAGGTTAGGATTAGTCTCTTCAGGGCATGGGCGGGTGATGAATACCAAATTAGCCATAATGGTTATTTCTAAACCTAATAACTCAAAGAGTGAAGTCTAAATATTAATAAACCGGGAGTGATCTCCCCTAAACTTTCTCGAATATTCTTATATAACTTGGAATATAGACATGATTTTTAATTACTTAAACTTTTAAAAATAGAATAAAATCTCATAGAAAAAAGAATTGCGCACCAAGCGAACGCCAAAACAAAATGCGCATAATAGTGCGCAATATTATTAGTTCTTTATAAATTTACATGCGTTTTTTTGAGAAAGTGGAAATAGCGTAAATTAGTACTTCCGGTCAACGGAAATTTCTCAAAATTTGACAGAAGGTGGAGAATTAGATCTTTTACTTACATGTGAAATTTCATTTATCTATCTGAAATAGTACTCAAGTTATAGGCTTTTGAAAAATTCAAAGTAGAAAAAGTACCACTTCCGGTTATCGGAAATCACTCAAAAGTTGATACGGATCTACAATTTTGATAAAATGCTTACATATGAAATTTCATCAACCTAGCTGTAACGGTACTCAAGTTATCGTGTTTACACACAGACACACAGACATACGGACAAGATTGCAAAATTATGTTTTTCCATATCAGTGAGGTGTAAAACGTCGAGATTTGTAAAAATCTCGATATTTTTTTTTTGCACCATCACAAGACTTTCTCTATACTTTGTATTTACGAGAAAGTAAAAATGGCTGAAAATTTCCTGTCATCGCCATGGTGATGGTGGCCATCTTTGATTTTATTTACCTTTTTAATATTGAAATAACTCAAAGATGGCTTATCTAAATTCAATAAAAACTTGCAGGATTATAGAGATACATGTTGGTTACAATTCTGGTAGATTACATATTCAAATTTTTAAATCCTTTTGTTTTTACAATTTAAAAAAAAATCAATTTTAAAAAATTGACATTTGAGCAAAAACTTTATTATTTTAATTGTAAAAGTACTAAAATAAAAACAATAAGCATTTTGAAAAATTTGTTCTATCCGTTTTATTGGTAATATGTATACAGAATAACTAGAGAAAATTTTGATCAATTGTAATAACAATGTTAACATGGTTAAAAATTCCAAGATGACCACACCATCACACACATCTACACCATCACACAAGTCTATGACATCAGTATGTGATATGTGATATTCATCACTAAATGTGTTTGCCCCCCCCCCCCCTCCCCCAGGAGAGCAGTGTCTGATGGCTGCGAGAGAGGAATCCCAACATATTTAGAAGAAGCTTCTGGAAGATATTCTACCCTGATGGGCCAGATAAACTTGTACATTGAAAGTAACAAGAGGACAGGTGCTCATGGGGACAGACTGTTCTTCATGATCTCAGACAGGAACTTTCTACAGGTAACTCTCATGGCATTTCTCTTCCTCTCATGGCTTCTGGCATTTCTCTTCCTCTCATGGCTTCTGGCATTTCTCTTCCTCTAAATCAACTGGAAGTAAGGGAGTTTAAGGCACTTGTTCCTCCTTTACAAACAGAGTTGAGTTTTGCCCTGTCTCTGGCTACAGACACAGTTGATATAAAACACCAGCTACTGGCTGCCACTATAGAGGCCACATGAGGTCACATGCTGTTGCTAGTGGAGTTTTCATAGGTTTTTTTTTTATCTTTTTTGTTGAATGCTAAAAAAAATACCTGACCTCATTTGAGATTTTGACAAGATTTTATTTAACTAGCTTTCTCTGTCTGTTATCAGTCTGTTGTCAGACTGTCAGGATCAAAACATAGCAAAATTTTGGCCACTTCTAACTGACAGATTGGCTTCAAAGTTGGCATGTGGGTCAAAACATGAAGACAATGCAATCTGACCTTAAATTTGACTAAATTGGATGCCTAATTAATATACTGTGAATTTATTAAAATTTTGTCCTAATTAGTAGGCTGTCTTATCCAACTATTCTGCACTATTATACGCACGTTATCATGTGTTTGCACTATTATACGCTCGTTATCATGTTCATTGGGTGTGCAATGGTTTTTAGTCATGTAACTCTATTTAAATTTTTAAAATTTAAAGTACGGAAAAAAAAATTCATTAAAAAAAACTTTTTAATAACAAGCTTTTATGTAATAATGCACTAAAAAGTAGAAAATGATGGGACATCATGTATTTCCCTGCTGTTTTAACCCTTTAGTTTTCTTATTTGCTAGTAAATTTAAGGGTATATTATTTTAAGTTTCCAATAGATAATAAAGTGACCTACGCTTTTCTTTATAGTTCTTTAAATAGTAATGTATTATAAAATATTTAAAGAAAATCATTTATTTTCTACTTTTTAGTGCATTATTACATAAAAGCTTGTTATTAAAATGCTTTTATGAATTATTTTTTTTAACTTTGTTTAAAACTGAATCAAAGTTTTCTCTAACTTTTGATGGTCCAAACAATTGTTGTCCACATAAAACCATGCAACTTTTCCAACAAAAATTAAACATAGCTAGAGACTAATGATGATATAAACAATTGTTGTCCACATAAAACCATGCAACTTTTCCAACAAAAATTAAACATAGTTAGAGACTAATGATGTTATAAACAATTGTTGTCCACATAAAACCATGCAACTTTTCCAACAAAAATTAAACATAGCTAGAGACTAATGATGATATAAACAATTGTTGTCCACATAAAACCATGCAACTTTTCCAACAAAAATTAAACATAGCTAGAGACTAATGATGATATAAACAATTGTTGTCCACATAAAACCATGCAACTTTTCCAACAAAAATTAAACATAGCTAGAGACTAATGATGATATAAACAATTGTTGTCCACATAAAACCATGCAACTTTTCCAACAAAAATTAAACATAGTTAGAGACTAATGATGTTATAAACAATTGTTGTCCACATAAAACCATGCAACTTTTCCAACAAAAATTAAACATAGCTAGAGACTAATGATGATATAAACAATTGTTGTCCACATAAAACCATGCAACTTTTCCAACAAAAATTAAACATAGCTAGAGACTAATGATGATATAAACAATTGTTGTCCACATAAAACCATGCAACTTTTCCAACAAAAATTAAACATAGCTAGAGACTAATGATGATATAAACAATTGTTGTCCACATAAAACCATGCAACTTTTCCAACAAAAATTAAACATAGCTAGAGACTAATGATGATATAAACAATTGTTGTCCACATAAAACCATGCAACTTTTCCAACAAAAATTAAACATAGCTAGAGACTAATGATGATATAAACAATTGTTGTCCACATAAAAGCATGCAACTTTTCCAACAAAAATTAAACATAGCTAGAGACTAATGATGATATAAACAATTGTTGTCCACATAAAACCATGCAACTTTTCCAACAAAAATTAAACATAGCTAGAGACTAATGATGATATAAACAATTGTTGTCCACATAAAACCATGCAACTTTTCCAACAAAAATTAAACATAGCTAGAGACTAATGATGATATAAACAATTGTTGTCCACATAAAACCATGCAACTTTTCCAACAAAAATTAAACATAGCTAGAGACTAATGATGATATAAACAATTGTTGTCCACATAAAACCATGCAACTTTTCCAACAAAAATTAAACATAGTTAGAGACTAATGATGTTATAAACAATTGTTGTCCACATAAAACCATGCAACTTTTCCAACAAAAATTAAACATAGCTAGAGACTAATGATGATATAAACAATTGTTGTCCACATAAAACCATGCAACTTTTCCAACAAAAATTAAACATAGCTAGAGACTAATGATGATATAAACAATTGTTGTCCACATAAAACCATGCAACTTTTTCAACAAAAATTAAACATAGCTAGAGACTAATGATGATATAAACAATTGTTGTCCACATAAAACTATGCAACTTTTTCAACAAAAATTAAAGACAGCTAGAGACTACACCAGCACACATGTCACATATCCAACACGCTTTATTTAGTGGCTCATTGAAACTGTAGTCAATAAAAGGTCAAGGACTCAACTAGTCAATAAAAGGTCAAGAAATTGACTCATCTGTACCCATGTTTTAACTAGTCAATAAAAGGTCAAGAAATTGACACATCTGTACCCATGTTTCAACTAGTCAATAAAAGGTCAAGAAATTGACACATCTGTACCCATGTTTCAACTAGCCAATAAAAGGTCAAGGACACATCTGTACCCATGTTTCAACTAGCCAATAAAAGGTCAAGAAATTGACACATCTGTACTCATGTTTCAACTAGTCAATAAAAGGTCAAGAAATTGACACATCTGTACCCATGTTTCAACTAGTCAATAAAAGGTCAAGAAATTGACACATCTGTACCCATGTTTCAACTAGCCAATAAAAGGTCAAGGACACATCTGTACCCATGTTTCAACTAGTCAATAAAAGGTCAAGAAATTGACACATCTGTACCCATGTTTCAACTAGTCAATAAAAGGTCAAGGACTCATCTGTACCCATGTTTCAACTAGTCAATAAAAGGTCAAGGACACATCTGTACCCATGTTTCAACTAGTCAATAAAAGGTCAAGGACACATCTGTACCCATGTTTCAACTAGCCAATAAAAGGTCAAGGACACATCTGTACTCATGTTTCAACTAGTCAATAAAAGGTCAAGGACACATCTGTACCCATGTTTCAACTAGCCAATAAAAGGTCAAGGACACATCTGTACTCATGTTTCAACTAGCCAATGAAACTCATGCTTGCTTAGATTTGCCTGGCTTCAATGTTTCTACATGGTGGGGCAGTCATCATTTTCAGGGAAATAATTTTAAAATCACTTCCTGCTCTGGTTTCATGAAATTTTTTTTTTTACTTTCCCCAACAAAAGCTGGGGCTGGTGTTGGTTGTGTTGGTATAGTGAGCACAGGTCTGTGTTTGGACTCGTTGTTTGGTTGTCAAGTTTGTTGCCCTGTTTGTCAAGTTTGTTGCTCTGTTTGTCAAGTTTGTTGCTCTGTTTGTCTGTCAAGTTTGTTGCTCTGTTTGTCAAGTTTGTTGCTCTGTTTGTCAAGTTTGTTGCTCTGTTTGTCAAGTTTGTTGCTCTGTCAAGTTTGTTGCTCTGTTTGTCTGTCAAGTTTGTTGCTCTGTTTGTCAAGTTTGTTGCTCTGTTTGTCAAGTTTGTTGCTCTGTTTGTCAAGTTTGTTGCTCTGTTTGTCAAGTTTGTTGCTCTATTTGTCAAGTTTGTTGCTCTGTTTGTCTGTCAAGTTTGTTGCTCTGTTTGTCAAGTTTGTTGCTCTGTTTGTCAAGTTTGTTGCTCTGTTTGTCAAGTTTGTTGCTCTGTTTGTTTGTCAAGTTTGTTGCTCAGTTTGTCAAGTTTGTTGCTCTGTTTGTCAAGTTTGTTGCTCTGTTTGTCTGTCAAGTTTGTTGCTCTGTTTGTCAAGTTTGTTGCTCTGTTTGTCAAGTTTGTTGCTCTGTTTGTCTGTCAAGTTTGTTGCTCTGTTTGTCAAGTTTGTTGCTCTGTTTGTCAAGTTTGTTGCTCTGTTTGTCAAGTTTGTTGCTCTGTTTGTTTGTCAAGTTTGTTGCTCTGTTTGTTTGTCAAGTTTGTTGCTCTGTTTGTCAAGTTTGTTGCTCTGTTTGTTTGTCAAGTTTGTTGCTCTGTTTGTCAAGTTTGTTGCTCTGTTTGTCAAGTTTGTTGCTCTGTTTGTCAAGTTTGTTGCTCTGTTTGTCAAGTTTGTTGCTCTGTCTACTGTGTTATCACCTATTGTGTGTGATGATTTAACAAGAAAGAAATGATCTCCCTGCAGGCCAACTTTGCTCATGACCCAGCAGGATTTGTCAGAGAAATGGCCACTTGTCTTGAACAAGAAAATTTTCTTCTGCGGGTGAGTTTTTCCTACCCTTGATATGTTTACATTTGTGTGAACTACATTAAAAATACCTGTTTATTACACGCTGACATATATTTGAGTCATGAATTAAAGTGTGCATTTTTTAATTCCATTAAGTATTGTCTTGAGCAGCTCAGGATTTAATAATTTTTTTGTTCAGTCCCATCAGTACAGTGCTAGTTATTCCACCAATACAAATGAAGTCAACATCAGATATGTAAGTTCTTTTTTTCATCCTCTAGATTCAACACATTCTAACAAACATCACTAAACCTACTTGCTATTACATTCACCAAACCTACTTGCTATTACATTCACCAAACACCACTAAACCTACTTGCTATTACATTCACCAAACACCACTAAACCTACTTGCTATTACATTCACCAAACATCACTAAACCTACTTGCTATTACATTCAAGTTCACTAAAGTCTACTGCTGTTTTTCTACCATCACAACTATTACCACTTATTATTTTTAACTGTACAGACTAATTTAATATTATAACAATATTGTATTTTTAACTGTACAGACTAATTTAATATTATAACAATATTGCTAACCATCTTTACAAAAAGCAATGTCTGTTTTGTTAATCCTTTATTTATTTAGTAGCAACATGGGGACTTGCCTAGTTTGTTTTTCTTTTTCTCCATGTTACTAACTACCACCTCCTTTATTTTAACTAACTACCACCTCCTTTATTTTAACTAACTACTACCTCCTTTATTTTAACTAACTACTACCTCCTTTATTTTAACTAACTACTACCTCCTTTATTTTAACTAACTACTACCTCCTTTATTTTAACTAACTACCACCTCCTTTATTTTAACTAACTACTACCTCCTTTATTTTAACTAACTACTACCTCCTTTATTTTAACTAACTACTACCTCCTTTATTTTAACTAACTACTACCTCCTTTATTTTAACTAACTACTACCTCCTTTATTTTAACTAACTACTACCTCCTTTATTTTAACTAACTACTACCTCCTTTATTTTAACTAACTACTACCTCCTTTATTTTAACTAACTACTACCTCCTTTATTTTAATTAACTACCACCTCCTTTATTTTAACTAACTACCACCTCCTTTATTTTAACTAACTACTACCTCCTTTATTTTAACTAACTACTACCTCCTTTATTTTAACTAACTACTACCTCCTTTATTTTAACTAACTACTACCTCCTTTATTTTAACTAACTACTACCTCCTTTATTTTAACTAACTACTACCTCCTTTATTTTAACTAACTACTACCTCCTTTATTTTAACTAACTACTACCTCCTTTATTTTAACTAACTACTACCTCCTTTATTTTAATTAACTACCACCTCCTTTATTTTAACTAACTACCACCTCCTTTATTTTAACTAACTACTACCTCCTTTATTTTAACTAACTACTACCTCCTTTATTTTAACTAACTACTACCTCCTTTATTTTAACTAACTACTACCTCCTTTATTTTAACTAACTACTACCTCCTTTATTTTAACTAACTACTACCTCCTTTATTTTAACCAACTACTACCTCCTTTATTTTAACTAACTACCACCTCCTTTATTTTAACTAACTACCACCTCCTTTATTTTAACTAACTACCACCTCCTTTATTTTAACTAACTACTACCTCCTTTATTTTAACTAACTACTACCTCCTTTATTTTAACTAACTACTACCTCCTTTATTTTAACTAACTACTACCTCCTTTATTTTAACTAACTACTACCTCCTTTATTTTAACTAACTACTACCTCCTTTATTTTAACTAACTACTACCTCCTTTATTTTAACTAACTACTACCTCCTTTATTTTAACTAACTACTACCTCCTTTATTTTAACTAACTACCACCTCCTTTATTTTAACTAACTACCACCTCCTTTATTTTAACTAACTACTACCTCCTTTATTTTAACTAACTACTACCTCCTTTATTTTAACTAACTACTACCTCCTTTATTTTAACTAACTACTACCTCCTTTATTTTAACTAACTACCACCTCCTTTATTTTAACTAACTACCACCTCCTTTATTTTAACTAACTACTACCTCCTTTATTTTAACTAACTACTACCTCCTTTATTTTAACTAACTACTACCTCCTTTATTTTAACTAACTACCACCTCCTTTATTTTAACTAACTACTACCTCCTTTATTTTAACTAACTACCACCTCCTTTATTTTAACTAACTACCACCTCCTTTATTTTAACTAACTACTACCTCCTTTGTTTTAACTAACTACCACCTCCTTTATTTTAACTAACTACTACCTCCTTTGTTTTAACTAACTACTACCTCCTTTATTTTAACTAACTACCACCTCCTTTATTTTAACTAACTACTACCTCCTTTATTTTAACTAACTACCACCTCCTTTATTTTAACTAACTACTACCTCCTTTATTTTAACTAACTACCACCTCCTTTATTTTAACTAACTACCACCTCCTTTATTTTAACTAACTACTACCTCCTTTATTTTAACTAACTACTACCTCCTTTATTTTAACTAACTACCACCTCCTTTATTTTAACTAACTACCACCTCCTTTATTTTAACTAACTACTACCTCCTTTATTTTAACTAACTACCACCTCCTTTATTTTAACTAACTACCACCTCCTTTATTTTAACTAACTACCACCTCCTTTATTTTAACTAACTACCACCTCCTTTATTTTAACTAACTACCACTTCCTTTATTTTAACTAACTACTACCTCCTTTATTTTAACTAACTACCACCTCCTTTATTTTAACTAACTACCACCTCCTTTATTTTAACTAACTACTACCTCCTTTATTTTAACTAACTACCACCTCCTTTATTTTAACTAACTACCACCTCCTTTATTTTAACTAACTACTACCTCCTTTATTTTAACTAACTACCACCTCCTTTATTTTAACTAACTACCACCTCCTTTATTTTAACTAACTACCACCTCCTTTATTTTAACTAACTACCACCTCCTTTATTTTAACTAACTACCACCTCCTTTATTTTAACTAACTACCACCTCCTTTATTTTAACTAACTACTACCTCCTTTATTTTAACTAACTATTACCTCCTTTATTTTAACTAACTACTACCTCCTTTATTTTAACTAACTACTACCTCCTTTATTTTAACTAACTGCTATCTCCTTTAAAACTAAATACCAACTGCTTTATTCAAAACTAAATACCACCTCCTTTAAAACTAACTACCCCTTCCTTTAAAACTAACTACCACCTCCTTTAAAACTAAATACCACCTCCTTTAAAACTAAATACCACCTCCTTTAAATCTAAATACCACCTCCTTTAAATCTAAATACCACCTCCTTTAAAACTAAATACCACCTCCTTTATTTAAAACAATTTGGTGATTCACTTCACACTACCCTGAGCACCTGAGTGCTATAAATAGCCCATTAGTTCAGACAGTGAATTAACCGATGAATTAACTTTTGAAATGATCCAACCTTGACAGAGCCATGATGATGGTCTGGCCGCACATGCAGGGGATGTAAATCTTGGTCTAGAACAGTTCCAACCAGAGGACCAGCAGCTGAGGCAGATAGAGGAGTTAGCTGCTGTAGGTTTTTTATAGGAACTCATCAGTTATATTCTTATCAAATAATTTAAAATTAGCACTATGATCAGTTATATTCTTATCAAATATTTTAAAATTAGCACTATGATCAGTTATATTCTTATCAAATCTTTTAAAATTAGCACTATGGCTTATATTTTCCGATTTCCAGACCTAAAAAAACATCTGTTAGTTGTTATGAGGAAAGAATTTGTACAAAGCTTTTTACAATGTTTTCTCTTTTCCTCCATGGTAGAGAATTGAGAGATCCATATTGGGAGAAGCAGGGCAGGCAAGCAGTTTTACTCAGGGTATGTACCCCAGGCACTCCAAACTAAATTTGATTTAAATTTTAATTTCAAACCGTAATGTGGATAGAGTGTGAACCTAGCCATTAACACGTATCACCATAATGAATGAACGGCTGTGACACCTGATTACACACCTTTTGTCTAAAGACAATCAGTTTCAGTTTTTAAAAAAATAATTTAAATCTTTTACAGAAAAAAATGTCTAACAACAATCAGTTTCAGTTTTTAAAAAAATAATTTAAATCTTTTACAGAAAAAAATGTCTAACAACAATCAGTTTCAGTTTTAAAAAATTATTTAAATCTTTTACAGAAAGAAATGTCTAACAACAATCAGTTTCAGTTTTAAAAAATTATTTAAATCTTTTACAGAAAGAAATGTCTAACAACAATCAGTTTCAGTTTTAAAAAATTATTTAAATATTTTACAGAAAGAAATGTCTAACAACAATCAGTTTCAGTTTTAAAAATTATTTAAATATTTTACACAAAGAAATGTTGAAAGCAAATTTTGATGTGCTACTAGAATTTACGAAGAACTTTTTGTAAAAAAACCTGTGCTGTTTCAGTTGGCCGCAGCTCATAATAAATTTTTTTGTGTTAACACATCCTCTCTCTAAACATTGATATAGGTCCAAGCTATTTGAATGACACTTGGACAGATAGTAATCAGTACCAGAATATGTCCACTGATCACCAAATGGTAAAGACAATCTGTTTTTTTTATCTTAACCAGAGTTGGCTAAATGAGTTATTTATAGAACCACCAAATTGCACTTCATTACATTATATTTAATTTTTGAATTCCAAAGTGAGTCAGTCATTATTTAATTGGCCTGAAAATATTTGCTCTTTATCATTTTTTAAACAGACAAGTTTGGATATGATCTGTCAAATTGTTGAGGCCATGCAAGAATATTTGAAAGTCCTCGAAAAAGAGGTGACGGAATGGAAACGTGCTGAAGCAAAGTTTAGTGTTGGCATCGGCCCTGAATGCTCTTTTGACCTGCTCTCCACAAAGTAACAAGCTTTGTTTTAAAAGATTTGGTTTCAAAACAATTGAACTAGATTTACTTTTAAGACATTTGATTTGACTTAAAATTTTGTTTCTGAAATGTGGCCCTCCATTATGTGATGTTGTTGTGTGTCAGGTTTGGCGTGTACGCCCATGTGATAAACATTTGTTGTGTGTCAGGTTTGGCGTGTACTCCATTAGGTGATGTTGTTGTGTGTCAGGTTTGGCGTGTACGCCCATGTGATAAACATTTGTTGTGTGTCAGGTTTGGCGTGTACTCCATTATGTCATAAACATTTGTTGTGTGTCAGGTTTGGCGTGTACGCCTATATGATAAACATTTGTTGTGTGTCAGGTTTGGCGTGTACTCCATTATGTGATGTTGTTGTGTGTCAGGTTTGGCGTGTACTCCATTATGTGATGTTGTTGTGTGTCAGGTTTGGCGTGTATGCCCATGTGATAAACATTTGTTGTGTGTCAGGTTTGGCGTGTACGCCCATGTGATAAATATTTGTTGTGTGTCAGGTTTGGCGTGTACGCCCATGTGATAAACATTTGTTGTGTGTCAGGTTTGGCGTGTACGCCCATGTGATAAACACTTGTTGTGTGTCAGGTTTGGCGTGTACGCCCATGTGATAAACATTTGTTGTGTGTCAGGTTTGGCGTGTACGCCCATGTGATAAACACTTGTTGTGTGTCAGGTTTGGCGTGTACGCCCATGTGATAAACATTTGTTGTGTGTCAGG
Source organism: Physella acuta (assembly GCF_028476545.2). NCBI lineage: Eukaryota > Metazoa > Mollusca > Gastropoda > Physidae > Physella > Physella acuta. The sequence continues at coordinate 458,903 of NW_026731794.1, forward strand.
TTTGGCGTGTACGCCCATGTGATAAACATTTGTTGTGTGTCAGGTTTGGTGTGTACTCCATTATGTGATGTTGTTGTGTGTCAGGTTTGGCGTGTACGCCCATGTGATAAACATTTGTTGTGTGTCAGGTTTGGCGTGTACTCCATTATGTGATGTTGTTGTGTGTCAGGTTTGGCGTGTACTCCATTATGTGATGTTGTTGTGTGTCAGGTTTGGCGTGTACGCCCATGTGATAAACATTTGTTGTGTGTCAGGTTTGGCGTGTACTCCATTATGTGATGTTGTTGTGTGTCAGGTTTGGCGTGTACGCCCATGTGATAAACATTTGTTGTGTGTCAGGTTTGGCGTGTACTCCATTATGTGATGTTGTTGTGTGTCAGGTTTGGCGTGTACGCCCATGTGATAAACACTTGTTGTGTGTCAGGTTTGGCGTGTACGCCCATGTGATAAACATTTGCTGTGTGTCAGGTTTGGCGTGTACTCCATTATGTGATGTTGTTGTGTGTCAGGTTTGGCGTGTACGCCCATGTGATAAACATTTGTTGTGTGTCAGGTTTGGCGTGTACTCCATTATGTGATGTTGTTGTGTGTCAGGTTTGGCGTGTACTCCATTATGTGATGTTGTTGTGTGTCAGGTTTGGCGTGTACGCCCATGTGATGGACGCGCTGGAGACGAGCTACCTCCCCCACTTGTTCCAGTACACCACTGCAGGCCCCAGTCTCACCCTCAATCATGCTCATGAGAAATTCAGAAAGATGAAAGAGTTTTTTTTCAAAATGTGAGTTACGTTACGCTTGTTGGAATATAATAGCTAGCTCCAAATGATCAGAACTGGTTGTTTCACCAAATAAAATATTATCTGTACTGGGGATTGTAATATCCTCCTTTTGTGTTAAAGAATTTCAACCCAACTCTAAATAAAAATATTGACCGCATAAAGAATTTCAACCCAACTGTGAAAAAATGTATGCTACAAATAGAATGCTACATTGACAAGCCAGATGACACAGTTGTGGACCTGACACAGAATGAAAAGTCAAATTTTTCTTTTGCTTTTCTTTGTTCTAGAACTCTGCTAGTGACAGTACAGCCCAAAGATGTCATCAGCATTGAGAATGAAAAAACTGAAGCAGCCAAACAAAGAAAAGTTAAACAAGGGGAGGAGAAAAATGTCAAGAGGACCAGGAGCTACTGCACCAAGAAAAATCAGAGATTTGATACCACTCTCAGGTCACTAGCTCTGTCTGTTGCTACAGGATTTGTATGTCTGTTGCTACAGGATTTGTATGTCTGTTGGTACAAGATTTGTATGTCTGTTGGTACAGGATTTGTATGTCTGTTGGTACAGGATTGGTAGTCTGTTGCTACAGGATTTGTATGTCTGTTGGTACAGGATTTGTATGTCTGTTGGTACAGGATTTGTATATCTGTTGGTATAAGATTTGTAGTCTGTTGGTACAATATTTGTACGTCTGATGGTACACGATTTGTACATTTGTTGGTACAAGATTTGTACATCTGTTGGTACAAGATTTGTACATCTGTTGGTACAAGATTTGTACATCTGTTGGTACAAGATTTGTACATCTGTTGGTACAAGATTTGTACATCTGTTGGTGTAAGATTACAAGATTTGTTAAAACACACCATTGGAAAACTAAGCATTTTTGCCTAATAAAACAATCATTTATTTTACTTTTTATAAACTACAATGTCAAATAAAATTTCTATTTTATTGGTCTAAATCTGAAGTCCAGTTTTTTAAATGTACAAATTATATCCATTCTTTAAAATTTTAAGTTGCACTCAATATACATGTAACATATAAAACATGTAACACATCAAACACAGTATACATGTAACATATAAAACATGTTACACATCAAACACAGTATACATGTATTGTAACACATCAAACACAGTATACATGTATTGTAACACATCAAACACAGTATACATGTATTGTAACACTTTAAAGCTACATATAATTCAGACAAAAATTGTTTTTTGCAAGCAGGCTGTTAGGTGGTGAAAGATTTTCTCTTCTGACCATCACCAAGTCCCACATCCAACTTTATGCTGAGAAGGATTTAGCCGCACGCTTGAGTGGGGCTGGTGGCACTGAAGCCAAAACCAACCTGGACTTTAGAACGGAAGTGAGCAGGGAGAGTGACAGCTACCTGCTCAAGTTCCAGGAGGTGGGCGTCAACAACTTTGTCCGGGTGGAGCAGAACAACGTGTACAAACAGTTCTTCCGTCTGCGCTACAGCCTGACTGTAAGCTGCAACAATGATGTGTACGAGCTGCAGGTACCTCCCTACTTAACTCTTTGCTTTGGTAGTTTAACTAACTTTGTGCATTAATAATGTCAAAACACTAAAGCCCTAAAGTTACATCATAAAATTCCACCACATTCCCAAAATAAATATCATTTCTAATCTAATTAAAATTTTCACCATCTTGAATTTTATTTAAAAAGTTCAAAATGTTTCCTGCCTCATCTCTCTTCTATATTTTGCCAAAGTCCAACATTTATTAACCCCCTATTTAACAACACTCCTCCCCCATGCACTATGTGCCTGACATATATCCTGACATATAAAATAAACGTCTTCACTCAAATGCTTTTATCTGAATGATTCTTGATGTAACTGGTGTAAAATTATCTATTCTATGGAGGACAAACTAAACATCTTTACTTAATATCTGAATGATTCTTGAAGTAACTGGTGTAAAATTATCTATTCTATGGAGGACAAACTAAACATCTTTACTTAATATCTGAATGATTCTTGAAGTAACTGGTGTAAAATTATCTATTCTATGGAGGACAAACTAAACATCTTTACTTAATATCTGAATGATTCTTGAAGTAACTGGTGTAAAATTATCTATTCTATGGAGGACAAACTAAACATCTTTACTTAATATCTGAATGATTCTTGATGTAACTGGTGTAAAATTATCTATTCTATGGAGGACAAACTAAACATCTTTACTTAATATCTGAATGATTCTTGAAGTAACTGGTGTAAAATTATCTATTCTATGGAGGACAAACTAAACATCTTTACTTAATATCTGAATGATTCTTGATGTAACTGGTGTAAAATTATCTATTCTATGGAGGACAAACTAAACATCTTTACTTAATATCTGAATGATTCTTGAAGTAACTGGTGTAAAATTATCTATTCTATGGAGGACAAACTAAACATCTTTACTTAATATCTGAATGATTCTTGATGTAACTGGTGTAAACTTTGCTTGTGACACTTGTCATATCTGACACCACAGACGCTGTCGCTGCCGTTCATGTTCAACACTGGATCCAACCAACTCCTGGAGCTGATTGGTGCCAAGATGTTGTACTGCGCCAACTCTCCTGATATGGTCAGTGCTTCAAGAGTGACATTTCAGATGGTTTAATGTTCATTTCTTTTAACAATAGCAACAATTTTATTCATATTTTGTTTGGTCACACTTTTTTCTTAAATATTGAAAATCAAAACATTTTTTTTCTCAGTTGACACCTATTGATTAATACAAAAGCCAATGTATGTGAAACACATAGTTACGGGTAGACAACTATTGATAGATGTTTTGACTGTATCTTACAGTACAGTGGCAGTTTTACATGTCCTGACCCAATTGACGTGGGCGCCATCATACAGATGCTAGATGACAGGGTTCGCTACATTGACAAGAGGGGCAGGAAGTTGACTGAGGAGGAGAAGAAGTTTTTGGTCGATAGATTACCAAGTAAGGTTTAAAGAAGTTTTTGGTCGATAGATTACCAAGTAAGGTTTAAAGAAGTTTTTGGTCGATAGATTACCAAGTAAGGTTTAAGGAAGTTTTTGGTCGATAGATTACCAAGTAAGGTTTAAAGAAGTTTTTGGTCGATAGATTACCAAGTAAGGTTTAAAGAAGTTTTTGGTCGATAGATTACCAAGTAAGGTTTAAAGAAGTTTTTGGTCGATAGATTACCAAGTAAGGTTTAAAGAAGTTTTTGGTCGATAGATTACCAAGTAAGATAATGGTCAGAGGCTGCTCCATCACTTTCTTGTTCAATTTCTTCACAACGTATCTATTGTTGTGACCTTGACATACTTATCTATTGTTTTGACCTTGGCATACTTATCTATTGTTGTGACCTTGACATACTTATCTGTTTATGTATCAATTTCAAATATTAGATTCACCAAAAGTAAGTTATATTTTTCACACAGCATCCAAATCTATGTAAACATCCATCACATGTTTTTCAAAACTACTCTTGCAGGCAAAAGTACTGACGGAAAGGTCTCAATGCAGGGATTTATCAAGGTAAGTTCACATTGGGTGCACAGACCTCTAGTATGTTGCAACATTGTTGTCCCAACAACAACACTAATGATGTAACCACCACATTTTATAATCCAACAAGTATTGTAACCAACAAATGGTGTAACCAACAAATGGTGTAACCTATAATTGGTGTAAAGAACAATTGGTGTAAAGAACAAATGGTGTAACCAACAATTGGTGTAAATTAAAGAATAAATCTTGTATTCTATGTTAGGACAAGATGAAGAAATCAAGAAACACGGAGGAGCTTCCATTTTCATTCCACACCTGGTTTCATGCTGTCATGTACAGCCTGTCTAAACACCTGCTTCAACCCTGGCTTGATGGGTGAGTTACCTTTTTGTGGATGAGTTACCTTTTTGTGGGCAAGTTACCTTTTGGTGGGTAAGTTACCTTTTGGTGGGTGAGTTATATTTTTTGTGTGGAAGAGTTACCTTTTGGTGGGTGGTTACCTTTTTGGTGGGCGAATTACCTTTTGGTGGATGAGTTACCTTTTGGTGGATGAGTTACCTTTTGGTGGGCAAGTTATCTTTTTTGGTAGGTGAGTTACCTTTTGGGTGGGCGAGTTACCTTTTGGTGGGTGAGTTACATTTTGGTGGGCAAGTTACCTTTTTTTGGTGGGTGAGTTACCTTTTTTTGGTGGGTGAGTTACATTTTGGTGGGTGAGTTACATTTTGGTGGGTGAGTTACCTTTTTTTGGTGGGTGAGTTACCTTTTTTTGGTGGGTGAGTTACCTTTTGGTGGGTGAGTTACCTTTTTTTGGTGGGTGAGTTACATTTTGGTGGGTGAGTTACATTTTGGTGGGTGAGTTACCTTTTTTTGGTGGGTGAGTTACCTTTTTTTGGTGGGTGAGTTACCTTTTGGTGGGTGAGTTACCTTTTTTTGGTGGGTGAGTTACCTTTTTTTGGTGGGCGAGTTACCTTTTGGTGGGTGAGTTACCTTTTTTGGTGGGTGAGTTACCTGTATTTCTCAAACACTTTTTTCATCCCTGGCCTGGGGGGAGGATGGGGGGTTTATACCACAAGATTGAACAGAGCTGGGACATTGTACTGGCTACAGCATATTGTCACATCGTCAAGTGTCTGCTAGTCACAAATAGTAAAAAAACTAATTGTATAAAATAATTGTATAACTATTTTCCTTGATGTGCAGCGCCATCTATGGGTTCTGCAGTGAGAAAACAGCAGAAAAGTTGCTGATGAATCCGCTGGTAGCTGTGGGGACTATCATTCTCAGACCAAGCATTTCCTCACAGGTGAAAAACATGAGCTCTAAAGAGGCTACAGCTGCCCTAACTATGGACATCAAGATGGAGGGCGAGCCTAATGAGGCAACACGTCAGTAGACCTCTTGTTTTATCTTGTGGGCCATTTTTTTATCTTGTGGGCCATTTTTTTATCTTGTGGGCCACCTTTTTATCTTGTGGGCCACCTTTTTATCTTGTGGTCCATCTTTTTATCTTGTGGGCCATCTCTCTTAGAATTAACCTTCATGAATAATTAATTAAGTTGTAACTATTTAGTTAGAAATTTAGACATAAAGTATCATTCCAATGGCCTATATTTGAGTCCTAAGTTTACCCCAATCTGACAAGTTTTAAGTTTATCTTTACCCCAATCTGACAAGTCCTAAGTTTACCCCAATCTGACAAGTCCTAAGTTTATCTTTACCTCAATCTGACAAGTTTTATCTTTACCCAATCTGACAAGTCCTAAGTTTATCTTTACCCCAATCTGACAAGTCCTAAGTTTATCTTTACCCCAATCTGACAAGTCCTAAGTTTACCCAATCTGACAAGTCCTAAGTTTACCCCAATCTGACAAGTCCTAAGTTTATCTTTACCTCAATCTGACAAGTTTTATCTTTACCCAATCTGACAAGTCCTAAGTTTATCTTTACCCCAATCTGACAAGTCCTAAGTTTATCTTTACCCCAATCTGACAAGTCCTAAGTTTACCCAATCTGACAAGTCCTAAGTTCACCCCAATCTGACAAGTCCTAAGTTTATCTTTACCCCAATCTGACAAGTCCTAAGTTTACCCAATCTGACAAGTCCTAAGTTTACCCAATCTGACAAGTCCTAAGTTTACCCCAATCTGACAAGTCCTAAGTTTACCCAATCTGACAAGTCCTAAGTTTACCCCAATCTGACAAGTCCTAAGTTTATCTTTACCCCAATCTGACAAGTCCTAAGTTTACCCAATCTGACAAGTCCTAAGTTTACCCCAATCTGACAAGTCCTAAGTTTACCCCAATCTGACAAGTCCTAAGTTTACCCCAATCTGACAAGTTTATCTTTACCCCAATCTGCCCCTTAGACAAAGTGATTTCTGTCCCCCTGATGATCAAAGCCATTCAGAAGAACACGTTGTATGGAGCCATTGCTGGCATACAGAAAAACAAAAGGTCCATAGCCAAGTACTTGTACACGGCTTCCAAACAAAGTGTAGGCATCAGTGCTTTAAAGAAATATGGAGGAGGTATAGTCATACTTTTTAAACCAATTTTTTAAAACTGTTTCATTCATTACAAAATAATATATAAGTTTTAAATGTTTGGTGTTTTTTAAATGTTTGATATTAATTTGTACAAGTTACATATCAAGTGAATAGACGTGTGATTAAGATCTTCTAATGTTGAAGAATCATCCAAAAAAGCCAGTGATTATAATTTATTATCGCTTTCGAACTGTTTCCTTTATCAAAAATGTTTACATTACATTAAAGGCATCTTTTTTTTTTAAATTGTAGAAAAATATAAAACTTTACAAATATACAACTAAAAAATATCTGTTGATTTAGATCATTTTATTTTAAAATAATTTTTAAACTTTAAAAAAGTGTAATTTTTTTTCCCGGCAGATCCACAGATTCGAACGTTTGAAGATTATAAAATCATGGTAGAGAAGTTAGAAACTTTCAACCTGAAATCCAGGTGATAACTTTTTTATTCTATCACTAACAAAGCATTGGCAAATTAGCACCTTTCTGTGTGAGTGGGTGTTTTGTACATTAAAGTTTAACTTTTAGCTACAGCTAAAACTAAAGTTAGCAGTCAGTTGCTCATCGTTAATTAATTAATTAATTAAAATGTACAAGTCCCAGTGCTTTTCACTGCAATACAGTTCTTGTTAATTTGTACTGGTCACATAAATAGGGGTATGCATTTGTTTAGGTCGTTATACAAATGTAGAAAAATGATCAGATGATATTTACTGACATTTGGCCCTGTTTGATCTAGTGAGGCAGACCCCCACAGTTGTGATGGGGTGGGGACGTCTCCCTTGGAGTCTGGACCCAGGAAAAGGCAGCACAGAGAGGAGGCATGCAACGTGCCAGACTTTGATCTGCTGGCTCCCAGCACAGACCAGGTGCTCATGTCATTGTCTTGCTTTTTACATTTTTTAACCAGTCAAGTGTTGTCTCTATGTTTGTTGGGGGGGGGGGGGGGGGGGGGCTGTCCTGTCAGAGTATCTAGGTAATTAAAAATCCTACATTTTTTACAAAAAGTGATGTTTTCAAAATTTAAACGCTCCCCCATCCCCCTAGCTGGACCCAAGTGGGAAAATCAAATCTGACAGTACAAACTGCCTTCTTTATTTGTGTATCTAAATTAGGATACTAAAAGAAAATATTTGCTTACATCAGGGACTCTTCTGAAAGTATGGTTGCCATGGCAACAGCTGCCATCTTGAAAACAACAACCTTTTGTGAAGCTCTCAAGATAAAAAAAACTAACATGCATATCAAAAATAATTGATCCCTCTTTTACTAATTGTAAGAGTCAGCTGGCTAGTTTTTATAACAGAAAACACTCAAGAAATGATTTCTTAAATTTATAAAATTATTGCTAAATTTGATGGATCATAAATTTAATAAAGAATGAATCAATTAATGTTTAAGATTCCTAATTACCAATAATGAGTATAAAAAAAATATAAATCTCTATAATACCAAGGTTTAAAACACAGAGAATACAAAAAATTACAAGTGTCAGAGATTTCATAAGAGGCAATACATTTACTAAAGAAAGAAAATTTGTTTAATTTTCTTTTTCTAGTGCATTCTTTCTTATTTATGTTTCATTCAAAATGTTGATTATTTTCTCATTAAGATTAAATGTAATTTTAGTAACTTGTTGATTATTTTCTCATTAAGATTAAATGTAATTTTAGTAACTTGTTGATTATTTTCTCATTAAGATTAAATTTTCTCATTAAGATTAAATGTAATTTTAGTAACTTGTTGATTATTTTCTCATTAAGATTAAATGTAATTTTAGTAACTTGTTGATTATTTTCTCATTAAGATTAAATGTAATTTTAGTAACTTCTTTTCCCCTCAGGCTCCAATAAAAAGTGAATTTATTTTGGAACCCCAGTCCAATGTGTGGCCTTCTGCCCAAGGTCAAAGGTCAGGTCACCAGAGCAACTCTCTGCCTGGTAAATTATGCTCACAGAATCAACAGTCACCATATAGTCTCACCTAAACATTCATCCTCACCTCCAATGTATAGTCTCACCTAAACATTCATCCTCATCTCCAATATACAGTCTCACCTAAACATGCATCCTCACCTCCAATATATAGTCTCACCTAAACATTCATCCTCACCTCCAATATATAGTCTCACCTAAACATTCATCCTCACCTCCACTATATAGTCTCACTTAAACATTCATCCTCACCTCCACTATATAGTCTCACCTAAACATTCATCCTCACCTCCACCATATAGTCTCACCTAAACATTCATCCTCACCTCCACCATATAGTCTCACCTAAACATTCATCCTCACCTCCAAATTCACTCAATGACTTCCTCCTTTATTAGAGTACTCTCCTGCTCTACTGCTAGAGTACCCCTCCTGCTCTACTACTAGAGTACCCCTCCTGCTCTACTACTAGAGTACCCCCTGCTCTACTACTAGTACCCCTCCTGCTCTACTACTAGAGTACCCCCCTGCTCTACTACTAGAGTACCCCTCCTGCTCTACTACTAGAGTACCCCTCCTGCTCTACTACTAGAGTACCCCTCCTGCTCTACTACTAGTACCCCTCCTGCTCTACTACTAGAGTACCCCTCCTGCTCTACTACTAGAGTACCCCTCCTGCTCTACTACTAGAGTACCTCCTGCTCTACTACTAGAGTACCCCCTGCTCTACTACTAGAGTACCCCTCCTGCTCTACTACTAGAGTACCCCTCCTGCTCTACTACTAGAGTAGAGTACCCCTCCTGCTCTACTACTAGAGTACCCCTCCTGCTCTACTACTAGAGTAGAGTACCCCTCCTGCTCTACTACTAGAGTACCCCCCCTGCTCTACTACTAGAGTACCCCTCCTGCTCTACTACTAGGGTAACCCTCCTGCTCTACTACTAGAGTACCCCCCTGCTCTACTACTAGGGTACCCCCCCTGCTCTACTACTAGGGTACCCCCCCTGCTCTACTACTAGGGTACCCCCCCTGCTCTACTACTAGGGTAACCCTCCTGCTCTACTACTAGAGTACCCCTCCTGCTCTACTACTAGAGTACCCCTCCTGCTCTACTACTAGAGTACCCCCCCTGCTCTACTACTAGGGTAACCCTCCTGCTCTACTACTAGGGTAACCCTCCTGCTCTACTACTAGAGTACCCCTCCTGCTCTACTACTAGAGTACCCCTCCTGCTCTACTACTAGAGTACCCCTCCTGCTCTACTACTAGGGTAACCCTCCTGCTCTACTACTAGAGTACCCCCTGCTCTACTACTAGTACCCCTCCTGCTCTACTACTAGAGTACCCCCTGCTCTACTACTAGTACCCCTCCTGCTCTACTACTAGAGTACCCCTCCTGCTCTACTACTAGAGTACCCCCTGCTCTACTACTAGAGTACCCCCTGCTCTACTACTAGAGTACCCCTCCTGCTCTACTACTAGAGTAGAGTACCCCTCCTGCTCTACTACTAGAGTACCCCTCCTGCTCTACTACTAGAGTACCCCTCCTGCTCTACTACTAGAGTACCCCTCCTGCTCTACTACTAGAGTAGAGTACCCCTCCTGCTCTACTACTAGAGTACCCCCTGCTCTACTACTAGTACCCCTCCTGCTCTACTACTAGAGTACCCCTCCTGCTCTACTACTAGAGTACCCCTCCTGCTCTACTACTAGAGTACCCCTCCTGCTCTACTACTAGTACCCCTCCTGCTCTACTACTAGAGTACCCCCTGCTCTACTACTAGAGTACCCCCTGCTCTACTACTAGAGTACCTCCTGCTCTACTACTAGAGTACCTCCTGCTCTACTACTAGAGTACCCCTCCTGCTCTACTACTAGAGTACCCCCTGCTCTACTACTAGAGTACCCCTCCTGCTCTACTACTAGAGTACCCCCCCTGCTCTACTACTAGAGTACCCCTCCTGCTCTACTACTAGTACCCCTCCTGCTCTACTACTAGAGTACCCCCCCTGCTCTACTACTAGAGTACCCCTCCTGCTCTACTACTAGTACCCCTCCTGCTCTACTACTAGAGTACCCCTCCTGCTCTACTACTAGAGTACCCCTCCTGCTCTACTACTAGGGTAACCCTCCTGCTCTACTACTAGAGTACCCCTCCTGCTCTACTACTAGTACCCCTCCTGCTCTACTACTAGTACCCCTCCTGCTCTACTACTAGAGTACCCCCTGCTCTACTACTAGAGTACCCCTCCTGCTCTACTACTAGAGTACCCCTCCTGCTCTACTACTAGAGTACCCCTCCTGCTCTACTACTAGAGTACCCCTCCTGCTCTGTACCCCTCCTGCTCTACTACTAGAGTACCCCTCCTGCTCTACTACTAGAGTACCCCTCCTGCTCTACTACTAGAGTACCCCTCCTGCTCTACTACTAGAGTACCCCTCCTGCTCTACTACTAGAGTAGAGTACCCCTCCTGCTCTACTACTAGAGTAGAGTACCCCTCCTGCTCTACTACTAGAGTAGAGTACCCCTCCTGCTCTACTACTAGAGTACCCCTCCTGCTCTACTACTAGAGTACCCCTCCTGCTCTACTACTAGAGTACCCCTCCTGCTCTACTACTAGAGTAGAGTACCCCTCCTGCTCTACTACTAGAGTACCCCCTGCTCTACTACTAGTACCCCTCCTGCTCTACTACTAGAGTACCCCCTGCTCTACTACTAGAGTACCCCCTGCTCTACTACTAGAGTACCTCCTGCTCTACTACTAGAGTACCCCTCCTGCTCTACTACTAGAGTACCCCCTGCTCTACTACTAGAGTACCCCTCCTGCTCTACTACTAGAGTACCCCCCCTGCTCTACTACTAGAGTACCCCTCCTGCTCTACTACTAGTACCCCTCCTGCTCTACTACTAGAGTACCCCCCTGCTCTACTACTAGAGTACCCCTCCTGCTCTACTACTAGTACCCCTCCTGCTCTACTACTAGAGTACCCCTCCTGCTCTACTACTAGAGTACCCCTCCTGCTCTACTACTAGTACCCCTCCTGCTCTACTACTAGAGTACCCCCTGCTCTACTACTAGAGTACCCCTCCTGCTCTACTACTAGTACCCCTCCTGCTCTACTACTAGAGTACCCCTCCTGCTCTACTACTAGAGTACCCCCTGCTCTACTACTAGTACCCCTCCTGCTCTACTACTAGAGTACCTCCTGCTCTACTACTAGTACCCCTCCTGCTCTACTACTAGTACCCCTCCTGCTCTACTACTAGAGTACCCCTCCTGCTCTACTACTAGAGTACCCCCTGCTCTACTACTAGAGTACCTCCTGCTCTACTACTAGAGTACCCCTCCTGCTCTACTACTAGAGTACCCCCTGCTCTACTACTAGAGTGCCCCTCCTGCTCTACTACTAGAGTACCCCCCCCTGCTCTACTACTAGAGTACCCCTCCTGCTCTACTACTAGTACCCCTCCTGCTCTACTACTAGAGTACCCTCCTGCTCTACTACTAGAGTACCCCTCCTGCTCTACTACTAGAGTACCCCTCCTGCTCTACTACTAGAGTACCCCCTGCTCTACTACTAGTACCCCTCCTGCTCTACTACTAGAGTACCCCTCCTGCTCTACTACTAGTACCCCTCCTGCTCTACTACTAGAGTACCCCTCCTGCTCTACTACTAGAGTACCTCCTGCTCTACTACTAGAGTACCTCCTGCTCTACTACTAGAGTACCCCCTGCTCTACTACTAGAGTACCCCTCCTGCTCTACTACTAGAGTACCCCTCCTGCTCTACTACTAGAGTACCCCTCCTGCTCTACTACTAGAGTACCCCTCCTGCTCTACTACTAGAGTACCCCCTGCTCTACTACTAGTACCCCTCCTGCTCTACTACTAGAGTACCCCTCCTGCTCTACTACTAGTACCCCTCCTGCTCTACTACTAGAGTACCCCTCCTGCTCTACTACTAGAGTACCTCCTGCTCTACTACTAGAGTACCTCCTGCTCTACTACTAGAGTACCCCCTGCTCTACTACTAGAGTACCCCTCCTGCTCTACTACTAGAGTACCCCTCCTGCTCTACTACTAGAGTACCCCTCCTGCTCTACTACTAGTACCCCTCCTGCTCTACTACTAGTACCCCTCCTGCTCTACTACTAGAGTACCCCCTGCTCTACTACTAGAGTACCCCTCCTGCTCTACTACTAGAGTACCCCTCCTGCTCTACTACTAGAGTACCCCTCCTGCTCTACTACTAGAGTACCCCTCCTGCTCTACTACTAGAGTACCCCCTGCTCTACTACTAGTACCCCTCCTGCTCTACTACTAGAGTACCCCTCCTGCTCTACTACTAGAGTACCCCTCCTGCTCTACTACTAGAGTACCCCCTGCTCTACTACTAGTACCCCTCCTGCTCTACTACTAGTACCCCTCCTGCTCTACTACTAGAGTACCCCCTGCTCTACTACTAGAGTACCCCTCCTGCTCTACTACTAGAGTACCCCTCCTGCTCTACTACTAGAGTACCCCTCCTGCTCTACTACTAGAGTACCCCTCCTGCTCTACTACTAGGGTACCCCTCCTGCTCTACTACTAGAGTACCCCTCCTCCTCTTCTACTAGAGTACCCCTCCTGCTCTACTACTAGAGTACCCCCTGCTCTACTACTAGAGTACCTCCTGCTCTACTACTAGAGTACCTCCTGCTCTACTACTAGAGTACCCCCTGCTCTACTACTAGAGTACCCCTCCTGCTCTACTACTAGAGTACCCCTCCTGCTCTACTACTAGAGTACCCCTCCTGCTCTACTACTAGAGTACCCCTCCTGCTCTACTACTAGAGTACCCCTCCTGCTCTACTACTAGAGTACCCCTCCTGCTCTACTACTAGAGTACCCCTCCTGCTCTACTACTAGAGTACCCCTCCTGCTCTACTACTAAAGTACCCCTCCTTCTCGTTGCTGCGGTCTAGATAACATTCAATTTATATTTGTAAAACACACACGCTGTCCATCTTCAAGATGCAATGTTAAGTGAGCAACAGTTGAATGATGTCGATGAATTAGAAATGAGAAAATTCACCTAACAGCTAAAATGCTACTAATGAAGCGTCCGAGTTGAATCGTTCGATTTTGTTGATTAGTGCAGAAACAAAGATGCAGATTGCATCATTGGCTAAAGTGACAGAAGTCAACTGCAGTGTTTGGGGTCATCCATAAATGACTTCACACTTTTTTTGACGATTTTTACCTCCCCCCCCCCCCCCGTCACACAGCGTCACAAAAAGCCAGACCTCCCTCTTCGAAATGACATCACACCTCAGTCTACAACCCCCCCTCCAAAATCTTGTCAGAACTATGTCAACAAAGAGTATTTTGATCAATTGCTATCACAATTTATTAAAATCGTTTTGTACAACGCGAAATAACGGCTAAAACTCGTTTTCTAACATTGCTTTTTTATAATGCAAAAAGTGTGACGTCACATCATCTTAACCACCCCCCCCCCCCCCTCATCACACACCATCACAAAATTATGGACCCCCCCCTCCCCCCTGCGAGTGTGACGTCATTTAATATGTCAAAAAAAATATTTGACAAGTTATAAACATCAGATTGATGCAACTTGCTAAATTTACTAATGGTGTATTTTTAGATGCGTTATCTTAATTTCTGATTGGATCAACTAAAAATAGATTAAGATTGCATCATTTGCAAAGTGACGAAATGCTACAGGATGGTTTCCTCAAGTTACAAAAAGTTATTTATAGAATTATTTTTAGAAGTGTGACCTTGTTTTCTAAAAGTGCGTTATTTATGATAAACAATGCCAGCACTATATTTCCTGCATTTTAGTTGTTAGGACGAGGGAACGTCCACGCTACTACCTAGATGCCGCAGGGCATGCTGTATGAACGCCTTGAGTGTACGTTAATCACCCTCCATTATAGTCAGGACTTTGTGGGGCGCTCTTGAAAGCCACCGGTTACAATACCACAGGGGGGTCGAGTACGGTCCCTGGCTTGGTTTAATTATCGAATGTCGTGTCCCTATTGTAGGGTGCTCTTTAAAATGAACGTATGCACCATAGTGCTCACAGGAAAGCCCGAGACCCTAAAATCCACCCTGCCTGGGCTACGCTGGACATGCCTGATTCCATTTAGTGAATAATTATATTAGCCCACCATATCTGTAGTGTTTTGCACATTTTAAAACAAATGTAGGTGCCATGTTGCTTATTGGGGAGTCTTGGCGGGGCACTGAAGGATGCGCCAGATTTTATTTAGTCAATGACTATATTAAGCCATGGTATCTATAGCCTGTTGCGCTCTTTAAAACGAACGTATGCACCATAGCGCTCCTGGGAAAGCCTGCTGTGCCAAATTGCACCCTGCTAAGGTGCCGCCCCTGCGAAATTGAAATTTGTTTCCCACAGAAACCTCCCCAGGATTATCCTCATCAACTCCCCAAGTTTCATGCTGATTGAATAAAAGTTGTAATAATGCATTAGGGTCAAACAAACACACAAACACACTTTCATATATATACATTGTGTAGCTTAACACCACAATTATTATAAACTGTTAAACACGAAATCCATCTCACTAGAGCTTATTGATCTTGGACTATGATGTTAAGATGAATAAACTCTCCAATTTTTCCCTCAGGCACATATGGGGTTAATGCCTCTCAAGGTCTGGCCACCACAAGCCAAGGCATCAGATGTATGGGGGGAGTGTTGGTGGACCTGTCTCACATCCAGCAGGTCAACAGCCACTTGGCAAATGTCCATCACAATTTAGCCGCGGAGCAATTCTACAATCAGTTTGATGGGCCAGCCTCTAGTTTGTCAGCAGGCAGCCTCGTGACCCCTGACACCAACTGCCTTCCAGAAGAACAAATGGCCCAATTGTTTGAGCAGTTAAGTCAAGAACAACAGGTCGACTTACTGGAGTCCACAGCACAAAACTTTAATATCTTTGGTGTCAGCAATGAGAACCAGGCACAACCTTTCTTTCTTGGTGGCCACCAGCACCTTTTTAACTTGAGCAGCCAACCTGAAACCTTTCTACCATCAAGTTTTAACTTGAGTAGCCAACCTGAAACCTTTCTACCATCAAGTTTTAACTTGAGCAGCCAACCTGAAACCTTTCTAGCATCAGGTGAGGAAGACATGTTCAGCACCAATGAATTGAGCCCGACAGACTCTGGAGTTTTTGTGGGCACTCCTTCCCCTGATCTCTCCCCACAGAGCCACCCATTGAGCTGACTTCTTGCCTAGCTCCAGCTATGCTGATGTTAACTGCAGTAGTCTCCAAACATTCCTAACAAACAAAGTGACTGCTTTAGTGCAAACCAAATTTTATTCATTCTTCTTGCTTCCCATAAATTGATTGTATTATTTACCATTTTTGCAAGAAGAAATTATTTTTTTACTGTTTCAATCATAAAATTATTTAGTTGTCTAAAAACTTTTGTATTTCAATTTTTTAAGAAAATGTATTTCATAAGATTTCTGTAAAGCTAGTACTGGAATTAAGATTTTTCTTTTTTTATCTAAAATTTTCTTTATTGTTTTAAAGTCGAATTTAAAAAGTCAAACTTTTGTACTAGTTCAATGAGAAACTGAAATGTTGGTAATGTACCAAGTCATTCCAATAAGTAATCAGCTTCACAAAAACAGCAGCAAACATGGCTTGAGGTATAGCACAGTTTGGACTGGATATTGCTGATGTAGAGTAAATGTTCATTCTTTTATAGATGGCTTGCCATTTATTGCGTTATTTTCTTTTCCAGCGTAAATGTTTAAAATTAGATTTTTTTTTCTCTATCATTTGATTGTTAAGACACAATGATGTTCTGGTAAAGACACAATGATGTTCTGGTTTGTTCCAAAACTCTTTTGTATACAACAGATTACACAAACCAGAAATAAGTTTTTAACATCCATTCCTTCTAGTCTAAAAAAAATTAAACATTTTATTTATTAAACTTTTTTTTTGCTGGTAAAAATAAGAATTTAAAAAATAGCTGATTATTCTAAAAAAGACTTCTATAATGTTTTATTCAATATAGACTTCGAATTAATATTTTTATGTCTGTTAAGTATATAAATGTTTATAAATTATAATTATGAAATATGACAGATGATAATATGAAATTATTTAAACAAAATTATTTGCTTCAAGAGACTTCAATTATCTAATTAATATTTGTGGTGTATACTTGGTGCAGTCCCCCCCCCCCCAGTACTGCCCCACAGTGCTGTCCCCTTAGTACAATCCCCCCCAGTACTGACTGGATCAGGTGAGACTGAGTCTTGAGGACAAAATGGCTGCCCATTTTTCAGGCCTACAGTTCCATTTTTATGGACTTGAGGAAAGTTTTTTTTCTTATTACTGACACTATGATTGACCTCAGTATCTCAAAGTAAAATTTGAGTAATGCAAATAATTATACTTGAAAAAATAACATAAAAATTTGAGTAATGCAAATAATTATACTTGAAAAAATAACATAAAAATTTGAGTAATGCAAATAATTATACTTGAAAAAATAACATAAAAATTTGAGTAATGCAAATAATTATACTTGAAAAAATAACATAAAAATTTGAGTAATGCAAATAATTATACTTGAAAAAATAACATAAAAATTTGAGTAATGAAAATAATTATACTTGAAAAAATAACATAAAAATTTGAGTAATGCAAATAATTATACTTGAAAAAATAACATAAAAATTTGAGTAATGCAAATAATTATACTTGAAAAAATAACATAAAAATTTGAATAATGCAAATATTGATACTTGAAAAAAATAACATAAATTTACTTTTACATTTTAAAATTCAAAATGTTGATTACATTACACATACATCGAAGCCTACATATTGAATTAGGCTTAAATGTAAGTTTATAATCTGCAGATCTTTGTATTTCTATTGTATCAATTAATATGATATATTCAATACTTTCTTTTTCATTTATAGTGCTTAGAATTTTAATAAGGTTTTTCTAATGGAATAACTAAATGCGTGGTACTCATAATACTTATAAATATCTCCAGTGCCTTTTGTTACACTTAACTGCTTGTTTAAAAACATTTCTCGTCTTTCCATTTTGCCTTGAAAAAAGCATTATATTATTTTTTTAAAACTTTACTCATTAATGGAATTAAAGAAATTATATTTAAACGTTGTGCTTCAGTTTTCATTGCTTATAAAAAATATTAACTTTATTTATTTTTTATCTGACTGCCATTGCAGTTCTCCTAAAGATTTATTCAGGAATGAGTTATATCCAACTCATTTACTCATTAAAAATGAAAATAAAACAGCCCCAATATATGGGATGGCATAATCTGATGGTAGAGCTCACAACTGGGAACTGGAAAGTCTCAAAGTTGGAGCTTGGGATGACATAATCTGATGGTAGAGCTCACAACTGGGAACTGGAAAGTCTCAAAGTTGGAGCTTGGGATAGCATAATCTGATGGTAGAGCTCACAACTGGGAACTGGAAAGTCTCAAAGTTGGAGCTTGGGATAGCATAATCTGATGGAAGAGCTCACAACTGGGAACTGGAAAGTCTCAAAGTTGGAGCTTGGGATAGCATAATCTGATGGTAGAGCTCACAACTGGGAACTGGAAAGTCTCAAAGTTGGAGCTTGGGATAGCATAATCTGATGGTAGAGCTCACAACTGGGAACTGGAAAGTCTCAAAGTTGGAGCTTGGGATGACATAATCTGATGGTAGAGCTCACAACTGGGAACTGGAAAGTCTCAAAGTTGGAGCTTGGGATAGCATAATCTGATGGTAGAGCTCACAACTGGGAACTGGAAAGTCTCAAAGTTGGAGCTTGGGATGACATAATCTGATGGTAGAGCTCACAACTGGGAACTGGAAAGTCTCAAAGTTGGAGCTTGGGATAGCATAATCTGATGGTAGAGCTCACAACTGGGAACTGGAAAGTCTCAAAGTTGGAGCTTGGGATAGCATAATCTGATGGAAGAGCTCACAACTGGGAACTGGAAAGTCTCAAAGTTGGAGCTTGGGATAGCATAATCTGATGGTAGAGCTCACAACTGGGAACTGGAAAGTCTCAAAGTTGGAGCTTGGGATAGCATAATCTGATGGTAGAAATTGAAATTAGGGGGTGGTAGTATGAGAGAGATTTATTATTATTAGGTGGGTGGTGGTTTTTGTTGGTGGTGGGTTTTGGAGAAAGTCTCAAGTTGGAGCTTGGGATAGCATAATCTGATGGTAGAGCTCACAACTGGGAACTGGAAAGTCCTCAAAGTTGGAGCTTGGGATAGCATAATCTGATGGTAGAGCTCACAACTGGGAACTGGAAAGTCTCAAAGTTGGAGCTTGGGATAGCATAATCTGATGGTAGAGCTCACAACTGGGAACTGGAAAGTCTCAAAGTTGGAGCTTGGGATGGCATAATCTGATGGTAGAGCTCACAACTGGGAACTGGAAAGTCTCAAAGTTGGAGCTTGGGATGACATAATCTGATGGTAGAGCTCACAACTGGGAACTGGAAAGTCTCAAGCTTGGGCTGGAGTCCATAAGACATCTCTGAGTATACTCAGCTCTGAAGGGTACCTTCGGCTGGGCATAGTACGCACCACACTACCATTTGATGTATTAGGAGGGTTTCGTCAATGCTTTACCAATCCTATATTCTTAGATGCGTGACCTTGTTTATTAAAACTGAGTTATTTAAATGTAAACAATGCCTGTGCTTGGATCATATTTATCGGGGCACGGAGTTACGTACACTACCAAAAAAGCCTGATTCGCCCAATCGCAGAAACTCCTAATTTTGTTTAATGAACGCCAATCTTATGTATAGTCTTACGCAATATTTAAAACAAATGTAGGCGACATAGCCCTCATAGGAAAGACCGAGACGCCAAATCACACCCTGCCGGGGGCCGCCGTGGGAAATTTGAATTTTTTCCCCCAGGAACCTTCTCGAGAGTATTCTCTTAAACTCCCTAAAGTTTCATGCCACTCGGATGAAGGGTGTCAAACTGCATCCAACTTTAATTTTTTTAAATATACCATACATAGAGTAAAAAAGCATCCTCCTGGGGCATTGCCCTTGCGAAATTAAAAAAAATATTTTTTTACAGAAACCTCCCCTGGAGTGTTCTAATCAACTCACTAAAGTTTGATGCTGATCAGATGAACGGTGTCAAACTGCAATTGACTTTTATTTATGTATTCCTATATTGAAAAAACTTACCGCGCCCTGCCGAGGCGCCACCCCTGCGATTCCAAAATTTTTTAAAACTTGACAAGGAGTATTCTCAACAACTTCCCAAAGTTCCATGGTGATTGGATAGAAGGTTTAGTAATGTATAGTCTATTTGACAACCTTGTCAGTAAAATTAGGTCACCACTCCCAGATTCGTAGATCTTAGGTTTTAATTATGTTTGTCATTTGATCTGTGATAAGTAGCATTAAAATGATGCATCTATCATTAAAATTGGTTTATGGGCCAGTTCCATTTATACAATATACATACATTGATTACATTCTGTTCATTACCAATTCTAATGAAATCAGGCCCTAACACCCAGTTCACCTACACTACACTATTTGAATTAGGCCACGGACAGTCGTAACTTTTAATTTGTTTTAAGTACTAAACAATTATAATTAGCCATGTAAATGCTGCAACTATAATAAAAATTGGCTTATAGACATATTTTACTAATAATGTTTTATATAAATGTAACTCTGTTATATTTTTTGTCCCCATGGTGTTTCTAAAAGCCAAAATATTGAGCATTATTTAAAGGGGAGGGTTGGTCATTTTTTTTTTCAAGAATGATTATAGAAATAAGCTATAAACTGGTATATTTTGTAAAGTTTGACATAATTACAAATAAGTTTATGCTTTGGTGACGTATCTGTTTAATTATGTTGTTGATATTGTGAATTGTGTGGTTTTTAGACCTCACTAGTAAAAAAAAGTTTTCAGTTGAGAGAGTGTGGTTAATTTATATTTTGAACGTGATGTAAATGTCTAGTGCTATTAATAATTTTTATATTTTTGAATTACTCCATTGTTAAGCAACAAAACTGATACATAATATGTATGTCAATATCTGTTACTTTGAAAATTGACCCCTAAAAGAAAAGTAGCCGTTTGAGCATTGGATCTGTTTCTCGCCTTTATTATCTCCATAAAGTAAACAGCAGTTATGAAACATGAAAGCAGGACGAGCATCTCATTTACTTATTAAGCTCAGGGTCCGATTTTATCTATTTATTTTCTTATTTCCCCCCTTTACCATTTCCATTGATGACTGGGAATGCCAATGGACACCAGTGAGAAAAGTCTCAAAGGTATTTGAGAGGTGTATAAATTCATTAAAAAATCATGCACAGCGTATTTACAATTAATATGGTTATAAAATCCTGCCTGTCTGGTTTTTTTCGGACTTTACTAAAGATTGGATGTATTTGATGTTTATAATATTTTCGGTAACTAAATAAAAATTAAAAAAAAAGCAAAAACAATTTGGTTTTCACGTGTAATGGCGACATAAACATGGCATCCTGGATAGGCTGCCATAGATTTTATTGTACACATTGTAAGCTAAAAATAGAAAACTAGGTCATGGGGTTTTAAATTTGCATTGTTATTTAAAAACTTGATCTGCAAAGTTTTGTAAACAAATAGTTATCGATCACTAAGTTACTGTACAGCCAATCAATATTTGTCTTACGAAAGTGAAACATCGTTATTTTAGGCTTGATGAAAATAAATAGAAATGTAGCCTTAAACTCAACAAATTATTTTCAAGTTCTCTGGATTTGCAACTTTTATAGCATTTATTCTAAGAATATAAAATTTCTAAATTAATTTTAGGCTTAAGTTTTTTTTTTTTTTTTACGGTCTAAATCTAAAAAAACACGTTTTTATTCCATGTCAACAACATTATGGAAGGAATCTCGTCAACTCGCTCGCCTCCATTGCGATATGCCATATGGCATAATGCCCATGGCATATGGCATATGGGCAATTGAAAGATTATTGCAACTAGAATCTAGATTTAGATCTAGACTAGTACTAGTAGTATTGAAGGAAGATCTAGATCTAATATAGATCTAGACCTAGCTAATATATTATATATTATTAATATAGATCTAGATCTATATGACTGATCTAGATCTTCTGATCTTGATTCTTTATCTTATTTCTCGCGAATACTTCCGTTTTCACGGAAAACTAGTGACAATCTTTTACAAGCGAAATTACCAATGTTGTTTTGAATATTTTGTTCTAAAAATAGCAATCATTGTACATTTCCTGGAAATGGGTTTTTCAAGAATATAGATCTAGACCAGCTCTTTCCACGAGACGAAAAAAAAAAACAGCATTTTCTTAAAAAAAATTGTGTTTTCTGCTAGATCTAGACCCTAGCCTATTCTTACTCATGACGCTAACGTTTCTAAGCGAGACTCTAGACTGGATGTTGTGCAGTAGTTTGTGCTATTACATAGATGATAGTAATAGAGCTAGGAATAACTACTGTCTAGATCTAGATCTAGATATAAAAAATTAAAAAGAAATAGTAGGCCTATAATAAATTAATAAATAATATAATAGTAAATAATAGTAATAACTAATTATAAATCTAGTAATAGATCTAGATACTCGTAGATAGGCCCTATCTGATAGGGCCTCACTAGGTAAATAAAATTATTTTTTTTTAAAATTATGACTTATCGATACTTATCGTCTTATGACTTAATAAAATAATATTATAATAATATTATTTATGAAGTATGAAGATTATTAATTATTAGGTAGTGACAGGTGGTTACAGGCAGGTGGTTACATGCAGGTAGTAACAGACAGGTGGTTACAGGCAAAAACCTGTCACGTACATAATTAATAATAATTAATTATTCTTGCTCTTTTCTCTGACTTTATTTCAGATTTCAAAATTTGGTTGAAAAACATGGCTAGTTCAATACAAAGGTTAGTAGTGTCTAATAATGCCCACATATTTTTCCTGCTAGAATTTATTTGTAAAAATGTTGTTAATATGGCAGATGAAGTAGAGTACACATGTTCTGTGACCTCAGCATAAAGTATTTAGGCCTAGTGTGTTCAGTTTAATGCCACAGCAGCCTTTATTTCCCTAATGCGAGTCAGCTACCCACTAAAGCTGGATGGACTAGAGTCAGGTACCCATCAGAGCTGGGTGGACTAGAGTCAGCTACCCACTAAAGCTGGGTGGATTAGAGTCAGCTACCCACCAGAGCTGGCTGGACTAGAGTCAGGTACCCACCAGAGCTGGGTGGACTAGTCAGGTACCCATCAGAGCTGGGTGGACTAGAGTCAGGTACCCACCAGAGCTGGGTGGATTAGAGTCAGGTACCCATCAGAGCTGGGTGGACTAGAGTCAGGTACCCATCAGAGCTAAGTGGACTAGAGTCAGGTACCCACCAGAGCTGGGTGGACTAGAGTCAGGTACCCACCAGAGCTGGGTGGACTAGAGTCAGCTACCCATCAGAGCTGGGTGGACTAGAGTCAGGTACCCATCAGAGCTGGGTGGACTAGAGTCAGGTACCCATCAGAGCTGGGTGGACTAGAGTCAGGTACCCACCAGAGCTGGGTGGACTAGAGTCAGGTACCCACCAGAGCTGGGTGGACTAGAGTCAGCTACCCACCAGAGCTGGGTGGACTAGAGTCAGGTACCCATCAGAGCTGGGTGGACTAGAGTCAGGTACCCACCAGAGCTGGCTGGACTAGAGTCAGATACCCACCAGAGCTGGGTGGACTAGAGTCAGGTACCCACCAGAGCTGGGTGGACTAGAGTCAGCTACCCATCAGAGCTGGGTGGACTAGAGTCAGGTACCCATCAGAGCTGGGTGGACTAGAGTCAGGTACCCATCAGAGCTGGGTGGACTAGAGTCAGGTACCCACCAGAGCTGGGTGGACTAGAGTCAGGTACCCACCAGAGCTGGGTGGACTAGAGTCAGATACCCATCAGAGCTGGGTGGACTAGAGTCAGCTACCCACCAGAGCTGGGTGGACTAGAGTCAGCTACCCACCAGAGCTGGGTGGACTAGAGTCAGGTACCCACCAGAGCTGGGTGGACTAGAGTCAGCTACCCATCAGAGCTGGGTGGACTAGAGTCAGCTACCCACCAGAGCTGGGTGGACTAGAGTCAGGTACCCATCAGAGCTGGGTGGACTAGAGTCAGGTACCCATCAGAGCTGGGTGGACTAGAGTCAGCTACCCACCAGAGCTGGGTGGACTAGAGTCAGGTACCCACCAGAGCTGGGTGGACTAGAGTCAGCTACCCATCAGAGCTGGGTGGACTAGAGTCAGGTACCCATTAGAGCTGGGTGGACTCAGTGAGTCAGGTACCCATCAGAGCTGGGTGGACTAGAGTCAGGTACCCATCAGAGCTGGGTGGACTAGAGTCAGCTACCCACCAGAGCTGGGTGGACTAGAGTCAGGTACCCACCAGAGCTGGGTGGACTAGAGTCAGCTACCCACCAGAGCTGGGTGGACTAGAGTCAGGTACCCATCAGAGCTGGCTGGACTAGAGTCAGATACCCATCAGAGCTGGGTGGACTAGAGTCAGCTACCCACCAGAGCTGGGTGGACTAGAGTCAGGTACCCATCAGAGCTGGGTGGACTAGAGTCAGCTACCCACCAGAGCTGGGTGGACTAGAGTCAGGTACCCACCAGAGCTGGGTGGACTAGAGTCAGCTACCCATCAGAGCTGGGTGGATTAGAGTCAGCTACCCACCAGAGCTGGGTGGACTAGAGTCAGGTACCCATCAGAGCTGGGTGGACTAGTCAGGTACCCATCAGAGCTGGGTGGACTAGAGTCAGGTACCCATCAGAGCTGGGTGGACTAGTCAGGTACCCATCAGAGCTGGGTGGACTAGAGTCAGCTACCCACCAGAGCTGGGTGGACTAGAGTCAGGTACCCATCAGAGCTGGGTGGACTAGTCAGGTACCCATCAGAGCTGGGTGGATTAGAGTCAGCTACCCACCAGAGCTGGGTGGACTAGAGTCAGGTACCCATCAGAGCTGGGTGGACTAGTCAGGTACCCATCAGAGCTGGGTGGACTAGAGTCAGGTACCCACCAGAGCTGGGTGGACTAGAGTCAGGTACCCACCAGAGCTGGGTGGACTAGAGTCAGGTACCCATCAGAGCTGGGTGGATTAGAGTCAGCTACCCACCAGAGCTGGGTGGACTAGAGTCAGGTACCCATCAGAGCTGGGTGGACTAGTCAGGTACCCATCAGAGCTGGGTGGACTAGAGTCAGGTACCCATCAGAGCTGGGTGGACTAGTCAGGTACCCATCAGAGCTGGGTGGACTAGAGTCAGGTACCCATCAGAGCTGGGTGGACTAGAGTCAGGTACCCACCAGAGCTGGGTGGACTAGAGTCAGGTACCCATCAGAGCTGGGTGGACTAGAGTCAGGTACCCACCAGAGCTGGGTGGACTAGAGTCAGATACCCATCAGAGCTGGGTGGACTAGAGTCAGATACCCACCAGAGCTGGGTGGACTAGAGTCAGGTACCCACTGGAGAATAAATTATCTTACAAACTGCCCATACATGTATCTGTCACCTAAACAAATTGCAATTATCTATCTTGAATACTCTTGACATGCACCAATAGGCTTGAAAAGTCTATGTAATCATATTGAATTTTCAAAAAAAATCTTTTTCAATTGATAAAATTATAGTTATATTCTAAAAAATTAAAGCAGTTTTGGAACCTATGATTACACTCATTTTCATATTTTTGTATTGAATATATGCCGTTGAAAAGTCGCCTAAAATTATTTTTTCAATTAAAAAAAAAACACACCTCAACCCCTCCTTGAAGTCAACCGTAGTGGCCAGGGAAAGTAAAACAATAAAAGTCACAACAAGTGTTTTCTGTAATAAAATACACAATGGCTGTCAATGGGGTATAGCCTACTAGTTTATTCATATTAAATAATACAACACTCCCTATCACCCCAACACTCTGACTCCACTAATCCAAATTAAAAATAAAAGTGCTGTAGCTAAATTACCATTATATTACTTGTAATTTTTTGTTTGAATATTTCTAGCCTTAATAAAACCGGAAGTCTTTTTGTACTTATTTCTTAAATGTTATAAAAAAATTAAATTTTGGTTGAAAAATACACTTTTTAGCAACAACTATTGTAACCAGCTTTTAAAGCCTATTGGAATGGAAATGTTTTTTAAAAAATGTACATAGCTCAGTGATTCAGTGCTTAAACAATTATTATATATCACAATTTTCAGCCAAATGGACGTGGATTCAGAAAAAATTGATGAAATTGATAGAAAACTTACAAAAATAAAGAAATATTTAAGTCAAGATAGGAGTGAGACCAAAACAATTTATCTTGAAATCCCATTATTCATGCGGACACGTTTGGCTCATGTCATTGACTATTATTCCAGATGGTAAGACATTTTATTGACATAATTTAATGGTAAGACATTTTATTGACATAATTTAATGGTAAGACATTTTATTTATATAATTTAATGGTAAGATATTTTATTGACATAATTTAATGGTAAGACATTTTATTGGCATAATTTAATGGTAAGACATTCTATTTACATAATTTAATGGTAAGACATTTTATTGACATAATTTAATAGTAAGATATTTTATTTACATAATTTAATGGTAAGATATTTTATTTACATAATTTAATGGTAAGACATTCTATTTACATAATTTAATGGTAAGACATTCTATTTACATAATTTAATGCCTGAGCCTGGTAGCCTGACCCTCTGGTAGCCCTATATAACTTGTTTGATGTCCACTTAGGCAAACAGTGGCAGATGGCTGTGAGAGAAATGATCCAGAGAGCTTAAGGGAAGCAACTAGAAAATTTCAGGAGATTGAAGGCATGATGAATGCTTTCATATTTAATAGCAAAAATCCAAATGACAATGCCATGTTTATGATCAATGATAGGAATATTCTTCAGGTAAGTAACATTCCAATTCAGTTGTAAATCTACTGACTTTAAGGAATGGAACATTCCATTTCAGATGTAAAACCGTAAATATTATCCAAAAGAAAAAAGCAGGCTGAAATCGGAGTCAATGGTGCATAACCAGTTGACACGTAACGCTTAATTGTGTTGGAGGCGTGGTCGAGTCGGCAAAAAGCTCATGGTTGATAAATTCGTACAAAGTCTCGAGTTCAAACCCACTGGCAGATAAATCTCGATCCCCTTCAACACTAATAATTAAGAACGAAGAAGAAGATCCAGATCTGACAATTATTTTAAAACAATATCCCAAATTGTATTTTTTGTTCTACAATGTGTTCATGAATCATGACTGTGTGGCATGTCCTTTATTTAGGAGAAGTTTGGCAAAGACCATCCCAAATTTATGAGAGAAATGGCTCGTTGTCTACAGAATGAGGCCGACATCATGAAGGTCAGTGACTAAATTTGTGCCAGAACAATTTTGTAGCCAGATGTTCTACAGCACTCAGCTAATGTGTTTAAGGTGCTGTTCCATTCTTTGATTGATACATTCATGACAGATTATGTTTCTCTTTTGGTAGTGACCTCTGTCACCTGTTATTGATACATTCATGACAGATTATGTTTCTCTTTTGGTAGTGACCTCTGTCATCTGTTATAAATAATTTATACTTCCAGTTGGATCCCCTAAGTTTGAGGCCCAGTTGGCCCCAGTGGCCCATTAATTTAGTGCAGGGCAGATGTGTAAGTGTTGGCCCCATAAACATGGCGGCCATTTTGTCCACACACTTGTTGAGCTAAATTGTTTAAGCTATAAAAAAAAAAACGCTTATTTTTGTAATGCACAAGAGTATCCAAATTTTATTTTATCCGAATCAAAATTCTTTAAAAACTTTTTTTATTGCTAAGCTTTAAACTATTTCAAATTAAAAAATACATTTCCAAATCATTCTAGTCTGATAAAACTTGAGAATGTAGTGTTGGTTAAAACATTTTCTCTGTAGCAACTTTGCTTACACGCCTGTGTTTCTGTGTTGCCACCCTATGATTAGCTGCAGCAGTTAAAGAGTTAAGCACCTATATTGCCACCAATTAATTAGCTGCAGCAGTTAAAGAGTTAAGCACCTATATTGCCACCAATTAATTAGCTGCAGCAGTTAAAGAGTTAGGCACCATAGCTTATTTTTTGCTTACACAAATATTTTTAATCACTGCAACTTCATTTCTCACCTAAACTTAAAAATAAAATATAAAAAACTAAAATAAGGTTAATTCATTCTTGTAAGCTTTTAGAATAACTGCCATGCCTGTATTTATATTTTAGTGTTCCTTTTAAACTTTTTCTTTTCAAATATATTTTGTCCACATTCAGTTAATGCTGTATCAATATCGATTGATATAAAAAAATATATTATAAATTGAAGGTTTTATTTTCTAACCATTATTGTTATATTGAATTCTTCAATTGGAGTACATATAGGGTGGATTTACTACTGTATAGCTTATATGGGGTGTCTTGTAGACAGTGGGTAGTGTCTAGTGGGTAGTAGACAGTGGGTAGTGTCTAGTGGGTAGTGTCTAGTGGGTAGTGTCTAGTGGACAGTGGGTAGTGTCTAGTGGGTAGTGTCTAGTGGGTAGTGGACAGTGGGTAGTGTCTAGTGGACAGTGGGTAGTGTCTAGTGGACAGTGGGTAGTGTCTAGTGGACAGTGGGTAGTGTCTAGTGGACAGTGGGTAGTGTCTAGTAGACAGTGGGTAGTGTCTAGTGGGTAGTAGACAGTGGGTAGTCTAGTGGACAGTGGGTAGTGTCTAGTGGACAGTGGGTAGTGTCTAGTGGGTAGTAGACAGTGGGTAGTCTAGTGGACAGTGGGTAGTGTCTAGTGGACAGTGGGTAGTGTCTAGTAGACAGTGGGTAGTGTCTAGTGGACAGTGGGTAGTGTCTAGTGGACAGTGGGTAGTGTCTAGTGGGTAGTAGACAGTGGGTAGTCTAGTGGACAGTGGGTAGTGGACAGTGGGTAGTGTCTAGTGGACAGTGGGTAGTGTTTAGTGGACAGTGGGTAGTGTCTAGTGGACAGTGGGTAGTGTCTAGTGGACAGTGGGTAGTGTCTAGTGGACAGTGGGTAGTGGATACTGTCAGAATTGAACCAATTGACCCTGTGTGCTAAATTAATTTGTGAAATCCTCATCTGCAATGGACTGACATCCTTTTCTTGCCATTGCTAAACTTACCACTTACCTAAACTTACCACTTACCTAAACTTGCCACTTACCTAAACTTACCACTTACCTTAACTTTTTACTTACCTAAACTTTTTACTTACCTAAACTTGCCCCTAGCTACCCATTTTTTACCTGTGGCAATGCTAGCATTATTCTTCCTTAGTTCTCAACTACATATAGTTAATTCATTCAATTCTGCTTACATAGTTTAGGGTAACAGTCATAGTATCTTTTTAAAAATTGTTTTAATTTTTAATAATTGGAAATACCCAACTAAATGGAGTTAAATAATGCAAAACTTAATTGTTGCTGCTAAACATTTTACTCAGTTATCTTTTTTTTTAAAACGAAATAATATTTTACACTATTTGTACAACTATTTGATTGCAACAGAAAAAATTGAACAACTTGATAATAAAAGAATTATTTTCTAGGAGCTGGAGATGAGTGGGCAAATGAGCCCAGAGCCACACAGCCCAGAGGACGTGTATGAGGAAACTTCACACAGTGATGATTATCTTAAGACTACATTTATTGATGTAAGGCACTCAAATGTAAAGTTTAGTACAAGCTCACACACACATATATATATATATATTGTATGAGGAAACTTCACACAGTGATGATTATCTTAAGACTACATTTATTGATGTAAGGCACTCAAATGTAAACTTTAGTACAAGGTCACATATATATATATATATATATATATATATATATATATATATATATATATATATATATATATATATATATATATATATATATATATATATATATATATATATAGATAGACCATAAGACAGACTGACCATGAAACAGACCATAAGGCAGACAGATATATTTACTTAATTATTTTTAACAGTTTTCACCAGATTAATTCTTTAAAATAGACCCCAGTTGTAATGAAACGTGCCTATTGATTTTCTAGGAGATTGACACTTACCTAAAAAAGTTGGAGGAACTAGACAAGTACCGAGAGGACCTGAGGCGTTTCAATCCAACCAATTATCCGACAGAAGAAGGTTCGTATAAAACAAAACAAATGGATTCCATGCTTGACTATTTATTGCTAAACATTTTGCTTCAACTCTCTAAGCACAACAACTAGAACTAGACAATCAAAAGCAGCTTGAAGATGGGAATTCTAAAAACTCAAATTTTTAGATGGGTATCTCAAGTATAGTGTGCTAGACTAAAATTGTGTAACTAGAGCAGATTCTTGAATCCATGCATTATCTCATCTCCTGATCTGTGTCTGCCATTCAAGGCTTATCACAAGTGCTAAGTCTTGTACTCAAATATTTTAGACTGTGGTCACTTATTTTAGACTAGACTGTGATCACTAATTCTAGACTAGACTGGACACTAATTCTAGACTAGACTGGACACTAATTCTAGACTAGACTGTGTCACTAATTCTAAACTAGACTGTGGACACTAATTCTAGACTAGACTGTGGACACTAATTAATTCTAGACTAGACTGTGGACACTAATTCTAGACTAGACTGTGGACACTAATTCTAGACTAGACTGTGGACACTAATTAATTCTAGACTAGACTGTGGACACTAATTCTAGACTAGACTGTGGACACTAATTCTAAACTAGACTGTGGACACTAATTAATTCTAGACTAGACTGTGGACACTAATTCTAGACTAGACTGTGGACACTAATTCTAGACTAGACTGTGGACACTAATTAATTCTAGACTAGACTGTGGACACTAATTCTAGACTAGACTGTGGACACTAATTCTAAACTAGTCTATGGACACTAATTCTAGACTAGACTGTGGACACTAATTCTAAACTAGTCTATGGACACTAATTTTAGACTAGACTGTGGACACTAATTCTCAACTAGACTTTGGACACTAATTTTAGACTAGACTGTGGTCACTAATTAATTCTAGACTAGGCTGTGGTCACTAATTCTAGACTAGACTATGGACACTAATGATGTTGCTTACTTTGAAAATGATGTAGCAGCCTATGCAAATTATGTAGCCCACTATAAAATAATGTAGCCCACTAAGTGTAAATTGTCTAACCATCTCTATCGACCTAGATATTTGAATGTAACAGCCAGTGTTTGTCCACCCTAGATATTTGAATGTAACAGCCCGTGTTTGTCCACCCTAGATATTTGAATGTAACAGCCAGTGTTTGTCCACCCTAGATATTTGAATGTAACAGCCAGT
This sequence comes from Physella acuta, assembly GCF_028476545.2. NCBI lineage: Eukaryota > Metazoa > Mollusca > Gastropoda > Physidae > Physella > Physella acuta. The sequence continues at coordinate 490,143 of NW_026731794.1, forward strand.
GTTTGTCCACCCTAGATATTTGAATGTAACAGCCAGTGTTTGTCCACCCTAGATATTTGAATGTAACAGCCCGTGTTTGTCCACCCTAGATATTTGAATGTAACAGCCCGTGTTTGTCCACCCTAGATATTTGAATGTAACAGCCAGTGTTTGTCCACCCTAGATATTTGAATGTAACAGCCCGTGTTTGTCCACCCTAGATATTTGAATGTAACAGCCCGTGTTTGTCCACCCTAGATATTTGAATGTAACAGCCAGTGTTTGTCCACCCTAGATATTTGAATGTAACAGCCCGTGTTTGTCCACCCTAGATATTTGAATGTAACAGCCAGTGTTTGTCCACCCTAGAAATTTGAATGTAACAGCCAGTGTTTGTCCACCCTAGATATTTGAATGTAACAGCCAGTGTTTGTCCACCCTAGATATTTGAATGTAACAGCCAGTGTTGGTCCACCCTAGATATTTGAATGTAACAGCCAGTGTTTGTCCACCCTAGATATTTGAATGTAACAGCCAGTGTTTGTCCACCCTAGATATTTGAATGTAACAGCCAGTGTTTGTCCACCCTAGATATTTGAATGTAACAGCCAGTGTTTGTCCACCCTAGATATTTGAATGTAACAGCCAGTGTTTGTCCACCCTAGATATTTGAATGTAACAGCCAGTGTTTGTCCACCCTAGATATTTGAATGTAACAGCCAGTGTTTGTCCACCCTAGATATTTGAATGTAACAGCCAGTGTTTGTCCACCCTAGATATTTGAATGTAACAGCCCGTGTTTGTCCACCCTAGATATTTGAATGTAACAGCCAGTGTTTGTCCACCCTAGATATTTGAATGTAACAGCCAGTGTTTGTCCACCCTAGATATTTGAATGTAACAGCCAGTGTTTGTCCACCCTAGATATTTGAATGTAACAGCCAGTGTTGGTCCACCCTAGATATTTGAATGTAACAGCCAGTGTTTGTCCACCCTAGATATTTGAATGTAACAGCCAGTGTTTGTCCACCCTAGATATTTGAATGTAACAGCCAGTGTTTGTCCACCCTAGATATTTGAATGTAACAGCCAGTGTTTGTCCACCCTAGATATTTGAATGTAACAGCCAGTGTTTGTCCACCCTAGATATTTGAATGTAACAGCCAGTGTTTGTCCACCCTAGATATTTGAATGTAACAGCCCGTGTTTGTCCACCCTAGATATTTGAATGTAACAGCCAGTGTTTGTCCACCCTAGATATTTGAATGTAACAGCCAGTGTTTGTCCACCCTAGATATTTGAATGTAACAGCCAGTGTTTGTCCACCCTAGATATTTGAATGTAACAGCCAGTGTTTGTCCACCCTAGATATTTGAATGTAACAGCCAGTGTTTGTCCACCCTAGATATTGAGCAGTTAGATGAAATGGACTTGAGGAACAGAGTGACAGATGCTGTAACTGTGACTGCCCAGTGTGAAGCAATATCAAAAAATATTCATGATCTTCAGACGGTAGGGTTCAGTTTTAGCTCCAACATTGTCACACCAAGTTTCCATTCCCCACTTTGTGGCCAGCAGATGTTTGACCTGATCTGTCTGTCTGTCTGTCATGCAGGTAATCCGGGCCAACCTGAACATGGTGCACGTCTCGCTGCTGAGCTCGCTGCAGGAGCTGCACCAGCAAGTGGCTAGGTGGAGAAATGACGAGGCCAGGTTTAACGTCGGAGTTGGGCCAGAAATTAGACTGAACCCACTCATTAGAAAGTTAGTCAAAATGTCTTGTTACTGGTATCTTTTCTACTCACTACTAGTGGGGCTTAGACATAATTAGGACACTGGAACAGAAAACTTTACCTCCTCAAAATTAATCAGTTTAATATTTTAATTTTAGGCATAGTCTATAAAGTGTGTCATGCATTTTTGTCTCATTTTAACCCCACACTCAATTGCTGCAAAAGTCTAAGCCCCCCCCCCCCCCCCCCCTCTGATTGAACGTTGGAGGTCGTTGATTGATGACACTTAACTATCAGCATCTCCCATTGATTGATGACCCTTAACTATCAGCATCTCCCATTGATCAGATGAAAATTGTGTGTGTAGATTTCATTCTGTGGGAGAAATACTGAAAAAAGTCCCGGACTGGTTTAGCCAGTTCTGTGACCAACAGGAGGATGCTGTTGATGAACTTGGCGTCCAGACTTTTGAGGGTGAAATGAGGTCACTGTTGCAGGAATTTATGGAGCTGGAGAAACTCTTTCTTTCAGAGTAAGTCTTAAGTCATGTAATGGCTGCTTAAGTCATGTAATAGCTGCTTAAAGTCTTAAGTCATGTAATGGTTGCTTAAAGTCTTAAGTCATGTAATAGCTGCTGTAAAGTCTTACAAGTTTTCTGCCTAGTTTGTAAGAAGTGGCTACAAGTTTTGTTCCCCTCCCACCACAGCAAACAAGCTGTTGTCCTCAAACAACCAAATGATGTCATTAGCATTGAAAATGAAAGGGACGTGAAGAAAAAAGAAAAAGACGAACCAGGAAAAAGTGGGAAGGAAAAAAAGAAGAAAGAAGGCAGAAGCTACTGCACAAAGAAAAATCAAACTTTTGAAACAACTGTCAGGTAATTCTCAAACTTTTGAAACAACTCTCAGGTAATTCTCAAACTTTTGAAACAACTGTCAGGTAATTCTCAAACTTTTGAAACAACTGTCAGGTAATTCTCAAACTTTTGAAACAACTGTCAGGTAATTCTCAAACTTTTGAAACAACTGTCAGGTAATTTTCAAACTTTTGAAACAACTATCATGTAATTCTCAAACTTTTGAAACAACTGTCAGGTAATTTATATTTGAGACTAGAACAAAGTTATAGGAGAAACCTTGAGTTATATGGAGAGAATTGCCTTTGCTATTACCTATTTTAATTTCAATGATTTTTTTCTTTTGATTTATTGTAACAGTGAATGTCACTGTTCTTTTAATTATTAAACTTCATGTCATTATGCTGTGGTATAATGAACAAGATGAGAATTTTATATATACTTTATATATTGATGCTTTTAAAAGCATTACATTTTCTTTTGAAATGCAATAACTCCTCCCATCTCCCTCCCCCCCCCCCCCTTACCATTTGAATGCTGACAGACTACTGGGCTGCGAGTGTTTACAAAATCTGGAATTGTGTGGCGCTACACTGGACCTGGTGGCAGAGAAAGATTTGGCCCAAACGACACAGACTGGCCTGGAGTCCAAAAGCAATTTAAAATTTGAGTGGCAGGTGGACAAGACGCCAGTTTATCTGGACGTGACCTTCAAGAATGTCACCATCAACAACTTCTTCAGGGTGGAGCAGAACAACGTCTACAAGCAGTTCTTTAGGCTCATCTACACCATCAGTCTCAGATACAATGGACACGACTATACAGTGGAGGTAGGCCAAACAGACACGACTATGCAGTGGAGGTAGGCCAAACAAACACGACTATACAGTGAAGGTAGGCCAAGCAAACACGACTATACAGTGGAGGTAGGCCAAACAAACAGACACGACTATACAGTGGAGGTAGGCCAAACAGACAAACACGACTATACAGTGGAGGTAGGCCAAACAAACAGACACGACTATACAGTGGAAGTAGGCCAAACAAACAGACACGACTATACAGTGGAAGTAGGCCAAACAAACAAACACGACTATACAGTGGAGGTAGGCCAAACAAACAGACACGACTATACAGTGGAGGTAGGCCAAACAAACAGACACGACTATACAGTGGAGGTAGGCCAAACAAACAGACACGACTATACAGTGGAGGTAGGCCAAACAAACAGACACGACTATACAGTGGAGGTAGGCCAAACAAACAGACACGACTATACAGTGGAGGTAGGTCAAACAGACACGACTATACAGTGGAGGTAGGCCAAACAAACAGACACGACTATACAGTGGAGGTAGGCCAAACAAACAGACACGACTATACAGTGGAGGTAGGCCAAACAGACAGACACGACTATACAGTGGAGGTAGGCCAAACAGACACGACTATACAGTGGAGGTAGGCCAAACAGACACGACTATACAGTGGAGGTAGGCCAAACAGACATGACTATACAGTGGAGGTAGGCCAAACAAACAGACACGACTATACAGTGGAGGTAGGCCAAACAAACATGACTATACAGTGGAGGTAGGCCAAACAAACAGACACGACTATACAGTGGAGGTAGGCCAAACAAACAGACACGACTATACAGTGGAGGTAGGCCAAACAGACACGACTATACAGTGGAGGTAGGCCAAACAGACACGACTATACAGTGGAGGTAGGCCAAACAAACACGACTATACAGTGGAGGTAGGCCAAACAAACAGACACGACTATACAGTGGAGGTAGGTCAAACAGACACGACTATACAGTGGAGGTAGGCCAAACAAACAGACACGACTATACAGTGGAGGTAGGCCAAACAGACACAACTATACAGTGGAGGTAGGCCAAACAAACAGACACGACTATACAGTGGAGGTAGGCCAAACAGACACGACTATACAGTGGAGGTAGGCCAAACAAACAGACACGACTATACAGTGGAGGTAGGCCAAACAAACAGACACGACTATACAGTGGAGGTAGGCCAAACAAACAGAAATCTTAAAACTTTCTCATGTGGTGTGTAAAGGACAACGTCTACAAGCAGTTCTTTAGGCTCATCTACACCATCAGTCTCAGATACAATGGACACGACTATACAGTGGAGGTAGGCCAAACAAACACGACTATACAGTGGAGGTAGGTCAAACAGACACGACTATACAGTGGAGGTAGGCCAAACAGACACGACTATACAGTGGAGGTAGGCCAAACAGACACGACTATACAGTGGAGGTAGGCCAAACAAACAGACACGACTATACAGTGGAGGTAGGCCAAACAAACAAACACGACTATACAGTGGAGGTAGGCCAAACAAACAGACACGACTATACAGTGGAGGTAGGCCAAACAAACAGACACGACTATACAGTGGAGGTAGGCCAAACAAACATGACTATACAGTGGAGGTAGGCCAAACAGACACGACTATACAGTGGAGGTAGGCCAAACAAACAGACACGACTATACAGTGGAGGTAGGCCAAACAGACACGACTATACAGTGGAGGTAGGCCAAACAAACAGACACGACTATACAGTGGAGGTAGGCCAAACAAACAAACACGACTATACAGTGGAGGTAGGCCAAACAAACAGACACGACTATACAGTGGAGGTAGGCCAAACAAACAGACACGACTATACAGTGGAGGTAGGCCAAACAAACATGACTATACAGTGGAGGTAGGCCAAACAAACACGACTATACAGTGGAGGTAGGCCAAACAAACAGACACGACTATACAGTGGAGGTAGGCCAAACAGACACGACTATACAGTGGAGGTAGGCCAAACAAACACGACTATACAGTGGAGGTAGGCCAAACAAACAGACACGACTATACAGTGGAGGTAGGCCAAACAAACATGACTATACAGTGGAGGTAGGCCAAACAAACACGACTATACAGTGGAGGTAGGCCAAACAAACACGACTATACAGTGGAGGTAGGCCAAACAAACACGACTATACAGTGGAGGTAGGCCAAACAAACAGACACGACTATACAGTGGAAGTAGGCCAAACAGACAAACACGACTATACAGTGGAGGTAGGCCAAACAAACAGACACGACTATACAGTGGAGGTAGGCCAAACAGACACGACTATACAGTGGAGGTAGGCCAAACAGACACGACTATACAGTGGAGGTAGGCCAAACAAACAGACACGACTATACAGTGGAGGTAGGCCAAACAGACACGACTATACAGTGGAGGTAGGCCAAACAAACACGACTATACAGTGGAGGTAGGCCAAACAAACAGACACGACTATACAGTGGAGGTAGGCCAAACAGACACGACTATACAGTGGAGGTAGGCCAAACAAACAGACACGACTATACAGTGGAGGTAGGCCAAACAGACACGACTATACAGTGGAGGTAGGCCAAACAGACACGACTATACAGTGGAGGTAGGCCAAACAGACACGACTATACAGTGGAGGTAGGCCAAACAAACAGACACGACTATACAGTGGAGGTAGGCCAAACAGACACGACTATACAGTGGAGGTAGGCCAAACAAACAGACACGACTATACAGTGGAGGTAGGCCAAACAAACACGACTATACAGTGGAGGTAGGCCAAACAGACACGACTATACAGTGGAGGTAGGCCAAACAGACACGACTATACAGTGGAGGTAGGCCAAACAAACAGACACGATTATACAGTGGAGGTAGGCCAAACAGACACGACTATACAGTGGAGGTAGGCAAAACAGACACGACTATACAGTGGAGGTAGGCCAAACAAACAGACACGATTATACAGTGGAGGTAGGCCAAACAGACACGACTATACAGTGGAGGTAGGCAAAACAGACACGACTATACAGTGGAGGTAGGCCAAACAAACAGAAATCTTAAAACTTTCTCATGTGGTGTGTAAAGGACAACGTCTACAAGCAGTTCTTTAGGCTCATCTACACCATCAGTCTCAGATACAATGGACACGACTATACAGTGGAGGTAGGTCAAACAGACACGACTATACAATGGAGGTAGGCCAAACAAACAGACACGACTATACAGTGGAGGTAGGCCAAACAAACAGACACAACTATACAGTGGAGGTAGGCAAAACAAACAGACACGACTATACAGTGGAGGTAGGCCAAACAAACAGACACGACTATACAGTGGAGGTAGGCCAAACAAACAGACACGACTATACAGTGGAGGTAGGCCAAACAGACACGATTATACAGTGGAGGTAGGACAAACAGACACGACTATACAGTGGAGGTAGGCCAAACAAACAGACACGACTATACAGTGGAGGTAGGCCAAACAAACAGACACGACTATACAGTGGAGGTAGGCCAAACAGACACGACTATACAGTGGAGGTAGGCCAAACAGACACGATTATACAGTGGAGGTAGGCCAAACAAACAGACACGACTATACAGTGGAGGTAGGCCAAACAACCAGACACGACTATACAGTGGAGGTAGGCCAAACAAACAGACACGACTATACAGTGGAGGTAGGCCAAACAGACACAACTATACAGTGGAGGTAGGCAAAACAGACACGACTATACAGTGGAGGTAGGCCAAACAAACAGACACGACTATACAGTGGAGGTAGGCCAAACAAACAGACACGACTATACAGTGGAGGTAGGCCAAACAAACAGACACGACTATACAGTGGAGGTAGGCCAAACAAACAGACACGACTATACAGTGGAGGTAGGCCAAACAAACAGACACGACTATACAGTGGAGGTAGGCCAAACAAACAGACACGACTATACAGTGGAGGTAGGCCAAACAGACACGACTATACAGTGGAGGTAGGCCAAACAAACAGACACGACTATACAGTGGAGGTAGGCCAAACAGACACAACTATACAGTGGAGGTAGGCAAAACAGACACGACTATACAGTGGAGGTAGGCCAAACAAACAGACACGACTATACAGTGGAGGTAGGCCAAACAAACAGACACGACTATACAGTGGAGGTAGGCCAAACAAACACGACTATACAGTGGAGGTAGGCCAAACAAACAGACACGACTATACAGTGGAGGTAGGCCAAACAGACACGACTATACAGTGGAGGTAGGCCAAACAAACACGACTATACAGTGGAGGTAGGCCAAACAAACAGACACGACTATACAGTGGAGGTAGGCCAAACAAACAGACACGACTATACAGTGGAGGTAGGCCAAACAAACAGACACGACTATACAGTGGAGGTAGGCCAAACAAACAGACACGACTATACAGTGGAGGTAGGCCAAACAGACACGACTATACAGTGGAGGTAGGCCAAACAAACACGACTATACAGTGGAGGTAGGCCAAACAAACAGACACGACTATACAGTGGAGGTAGGCCAAACAAACAGACACGACTATACAGTGGAGGTAGGCCAAACAAACAGACACGACTATACAGTGGAGGTAGGCCAAACAAACAGACACGACTATACAGTGGAGGTAGGCCAAACAGACACGACTATACAGTGGAGGTAGGCCAAACAAACAGACACGACTATACAGTGGAGGTAGGCCAAACAGACACGACTATACAGTGGAGGTAGGCCAAACAGACACGACTATACAGTGGAGGTAGGCCAAACAGACAAGACTATACAGTGGAGGTAGGCCAAACAAACAGACACGACTATACAGTGGAGGTAGGCCAAACAAACAGACACGACTATACAGTGGAGGTAGGCCAAACAGACAAACACAACTATACAGTGGAGGTAGGCCAAACAGACACGACTATACAGTGGAGGTAGGCCAAACAAACAGACACGACTATACAGTGGAGGTAGGCCAAACAAACAGACACGACTATACAGTGGAGGTAGGCCAAACAAACAGACACAACTATACAGTGGAGGTAGGCCAAACAAACAGACACGACTATACAGTGGAGGTAGGCCAAACAAACAGACACGACTATACAGTGGAGGTAGGCCAAACAGACACGACTATACAGTGGAGGTAGGCCAAACAAACAGACACGACTATACAGTGGAGGTAGGCCAAACAGACACGACTATACAGTGGAGGTAGGCCAAACAAACAGACACGACTATACAGTGGAGGTAGGCCAAACAAACAGACACGACTATACAGTGGAGGTAGGCCAAACAGACACGACTATACAGTGGAGGTAGGCCAAACAGACACGACTATACAGTGGAGGTAGGCCAAACAGACAGACACGACTATACAGTGGAGGTAGGCCAAACAGACAGACACGACTATACAGTGGAGGTAGGCCAAACAAACAGACACGACTATACAGTGGAGGTAGGCCAAACAAACAGACACGACTATACAGTGGAGGTAGGCCAAACAAACATGACTATACAGTGGAGGTAGGCCAAACAAACAGACACGACTATACAGTGGAGGTAGGCCAAACAGACAGACACGACTATACAGTGGAGGTAGGCCAAACAGACAGACACGACTATACAGTGGAGGTAGGCCAAACAGACACGACTATACAGTGGAGGTAGGCCAAACAGACACGACTATACAGTGGAGGTAGGCCAAACAGACACGACTATACAGTGGAGGTAGGCCAAACAGACACGACTATACAGTGGAGGTAGGCCAAACAGACACGACTATACAGTGGAGGTAGGCCAAACAAACAGACACGACTATACAGTGGAGGTAGGCCAAACAGACACGACTATACAGTGGAGGTAGGCCAAACAAACAGACACGACTATACAGTGGAGGTAGGCCAAACAAACAGACACGACTATACAGTGGAGGTAGGCCAAACAAACAGACACGACTATACAGTGGAGGTAGGCCAAACAAACAGACACGACTATACAGTGGAGGTAGGCCAAACAGACACGACTATACAGTGGAGGTAGGCCAAACAAACAGACACGACTATACAGTGGAGGTAGGCCAAACAGACACAACTATACAGTGGAGGTAGGCAAAACAGACACGACTATACAGTGGAGGTAGGCCAAACAAACAGACACAACTATACAGTGGAGGTAGGCCAAACAGACACGACTATACAGTGGAGGTAGGCCAAGCAAACAGACACAACTATACAGTGGAGGTAGACCAAACAAACAGACATGACTATACAGTGGAGGTAGGCCAAACAGACACGACTATACAGTGGAGGTAGGCCAAACAAACAGACATGACTATACAGTGGAGGTAGGCCAAACAGACACGACTATACAGTGGAGGTAGGCCAAACAAACAGACACGACTATACAGTGGAGGTAGGCCAAACAAACAGACACGACTATACAGTGGAGGTAGGCCAAACAGACACGACTATACAGTGGAGGTAGGCCAAACAGACACGACTATACAGTGGAGGTAGGCCAAACAGACACGATTATACAGTGGAGGTAGGCCAAACAAACAGACACGACTATACAGTGGAGGTAGGCCAAACAGACACGACTATACAGTGGAGGTAGGCCAAACAAACAGACACGACTATACAGTGGAGGTAGGCCAAACAAACAGACACGACTATACAGTGGAGGTAGGCCAAACAGACACGACTATACAGTGGAGGTAGGCCAAACAGACACGACTATACAGTGGAGGTAGGCCAAACAAACAGACACGACTATACAGTGGAGGTAGGCCAAACAGACAGACACGACTATACAGTGGAGGTAGGCCAAACAAACAGACACGACTATACAGTGGAGGTAGGCCAAACAGACACGACTATACAGTGGAGGTAGGCCAAACAGACACGACTATACAGTGGAGGTAGGCCAAACAAACAGACACGACTATACAGTGGAGGTAGGCCAAACAGACACGACTATACAGTGGAGGTAGGCCAAACAAACAGACACGACTATACAGTGGAGGTAGGCCAAACAGACACGACTATACAGTGGAGGTAGGCCAAACAAACAGACACGACTATACAGTGGAGGTAGGCCAAACAAACAGACACGACTATACAGTGGAGGTAGGCCAAACAAACAGACACGACTATACAGTGGAGGTAGGCCAAACAAACAGACACGACTATACAGTGGAGGTAGGCCAAACAGACACGACTATACAGTGGAGGTAGGCCAAACAAACAGACACGACTATACAGTGGAGGTAGGCCAAACAAACAGACACGACTATACAGTGGAGGTAGGCCAAACAAACACGACTATACAGTGGAGGTAGGCCAAACAAACAGACACGACTATACAGTGGAGGTAGGCCAAACAAACACGACTATACAGTGGAGGTAGGCCAAACAAACACGACTATACAGTGGAGGTAGGCCAAACAAACACAACTATACAGTGGAGGTAGGCCAAACAAACACAACTATACAGTGGAGGTAGGCCAAACAAACACGACTATACAGTGGAGGTAGGCCAAACAAACACAACTATACAGTGGAGGTAGGCCAAACAAACACGACTATACAGTGGAGGTAGGCCAAACAAACACAACTATACAGTGGAGGTAGGCCAAACAAACACGACTATACAGTGGAGGTAGGCCAAACAGACACGATTATACAGTGGAGGTAGGCCAAACAGACACGATTATACAGTGGAGGTAGGCCAAACAGACACGACTATACAGTGGAGGTAGGCCAAACAGACACGATTATACAGTGGAGGTAGGCCAAACAAACACGACTATACAGTGGAGGTAGGCCAAACAAACACGACTATACAGTGGAGGTAGGCCAAACAGACACGACTATACAGTGGAGGTAGGCCAAACAGACACGACTATACAGTGGAGGTAGGCCAAACAAACAGACACGACTATACAGTGGAGGTAGGCCAAACAAACAGACACGACTATACAGTGGAGGTAGGCCAAACAGACACGACTATACAGTGGAGGTAGGCCAAACAGACACGACTATACAGTGGAGGTAGGCCAAACAGACACGATTATACAGTGGAGGTAGGCCAAACAAACAGACACGACTATACAGTGGAGGTAGGCCAAACAGACACGACTATACAGTGGAGGTAGGCCAAACAAACAGACACGACTATACAGTGGAGGTAGGCCAAACAAACAGACACGACTATACAGTGGAGGTAGGCCAAACAAACACGACTATACAGTGGAGGTAGGTCAAACAAACAGACACGACTATACAGTGGAGGTAGGCCAAACAAACACGACTATACAGTGGAGGTAGGCCAAACAAACACAACTATACAGTGGAGGTAGGCCAAACAAACACAACTATACAGTGGAGGTAGGCCAAACAAACACGACTATACAGTGGAGGTAGGCCAAACAAACACAACTATACAGTGGAGGTAGGCCAAACAAACACGACTATACAGTGGAGGTAGGCCAAACAAACACAACTATACAGTGGAGGTAGGCCAAACAAACACGACTATACAGTGGAGGTAGGCCAAACAAACACAACTATACAGTGGAGGTAGGCCAAACAAACACGACTATACAGTGGAGGTAGGCCAAACAGACACGACTATACAGTGGAGGTAGGCCAAACAGACAAACACGACTATACAGTGGAGGTAGGCCAAACAGACACGACTATACAGTGGAGGTAGGCCAAACAGACACGACTATACAGTGGAGGTAGGCCAAACAGACACGACTATACAGTGGAGGTAGGCCAAACAAACAGACACGATTATACAGTGGAGGTAGGCCAAACAAACAGACACGACTATACAGTGGAAGTAGGCCAAACAAACAGACACGACTATACAGTGGAGGTAGGCCAAACAGACACAACTATACAGTGGAGGTAGGCCAAACAAACAGACACGACTATACAGTGGAGGTAGGCCAAACAAACAGACACGACTATACAGTGGAGGTAGGCCAAACAGACACGACTATACAGTGGAGGTAGGCCAAACAAACAGACACGACTATACAGTGGAGGTAGGCCAAACAAACAGACACGACTATACAGTGCAGGTAGGCCAAACAGACACGACTATACAGTGGAGGTAGGCCAAACAAACAGACACGACTATACAGTGCAGGTAGGCCAAACAGACACGACTATACAGTGGAGGTAGGCCAAACAAACACGACTATACAGTGGAGGTAGGCCAAACAGACACGACTATACAGTGGAGGTAGGCCAAACAAACAGACACGACTATACAGTGCAGGTAGGCCAAACAGACACGACTATACAGTGGAGGTAGGCCAAACAAACAGACACAACTATACAGTGGAGGTAGGCCAAACAGACACGACTATACAGTGGAGGTAGGCCAAACAAACAGAAATCTTAAAACTTTCTCATGTGGTGTGTAAAGGACAGGTTGGGATATGTTGTCAAACTGCTGCATGTATCTCGTAATAAGAACAGAATTTAAATTTCTAAAGATCTGGTATGTTTGATTTTGTCCAGTTGTATCAGGTATGTTTGTGTCCAGTTGTATCAGGTATGTTTGTGTCCAGTTGTATCAGGTATGTTTGTGTCCAGTTGTATCAGGTATGTTTGTGTCCAGTTGTATCAGGTATGTTTGTGTCCAGTTGTATCAGGTATGTTTGTGTCCAGTTGTATCAGGTATGTTTGTGTCCAGTTGTATCAGGTATGTTTGATTTTGTCCATTTGTATCAGGTATGTTTGTGTCCAGTTGTATCAGGTATGTTTGTGTCCAGTTTGTATCAGGTATGTTTGTGTCCAGTTGTGCCCCTGCTATGTAAAAATGTTTGCATGTTTTCAGACCCTGTCGCTGCCGTTCATGTTCAACACTGGATCCAACCAGATCCTGGAACTGATTGGTGCCAAGATGTGGTACTGTGCCAACTCTCCAGACTTGGTATGTTCTGTACTCACTTCTTTTTGTCTGTAACATACAAGACACAACTAGCGTAAGTTTAAGCAGTGGATGCTAGGAGAGGGGGTGCTGATGGGGCTCATTCTTTTTTTATTACTTGACCCTTAGTGGTCCCCTCAGGACTCTGGTCTGTACACCTCTCCTTATCTGTGTCCACCCTGGTCTGTACACCTCTCCTTATCTGTGTCCACTCTGGTCTGTACACCTCTCCTTATCTGTGTCCACCCTGGTCTGTACACCTCTCCTTATCTGTGTCCACTCTGGTCTGTACACCTCTCCTTATCTGTGTCCACCCTGGTCTGTACACCTCTCCTTATCTGTGTCCACTCTGGTCTGTACACCTCTCCTTATCTGTGTCCACCCTTGTCTGTACACCTCTCCTTATCTGTGTCCACTCTGGTCTGTACACCTCTCCTTATCTGTGTCCACTCTGGTCTGTACACCTCTCCTTATCTGTGTCCACCCTGGTCTGTACACCTCTCCTTATCTGTGTCCACTCTGGTCTGTACACCTCTCCTTATCTGTGTCCACTCTGGTCTGTACACCTCTCCTTATCTGTGTCCACTCTGGTCTGTACACCTCTCCTTATCTGTGTCCACTCTGGTCTGTACACCTCTCCTTATCTGTGTCCACTCTGGTCTGTACACCTCTCCTTATCTGTGTCCACCCTGGTCTGTACACCTCTCCTTATCTGTGTCCACTCTGGTCTGTACATCTCTCCTTATCTGTGTCCACTCTGGTCTGTACACCTCTCCTTATCTGTGTCCACTCTGGTCTGTACACCTCTCCTTATCTGTGTCCACTCTGGTCTGTACACCTCTCCTTATCTGTGTCCACTCTGGTCTGTACACCTCTCCTTATCTGTGTCCACTCTGGTCTGTACACCTCTCCTTATCTGTGTCCACTCTGGTCTGTACACCTCTCCTTATCTGTGTCCACTCTGGTCTGTACACCTCTCCTTATCTGTGTCCGTGTGTCTTTGACCTTTGACTCATCTTCTGACGTTCTTCTCCATGATCTCTTTTTTATTACATGACACATTAATATATTTGACAAGCAGTGTCGTGACGTATCACATAAATATAATTGACAGGCAGTGTCGTGACGTCACATATAAATATAATTGACATTTTTTTTATCTTTGATGATGGATAAATACTAATTTACATTGAAGAATTTTCCCGCATGTATCAATGTATACAGACTAGTGCACATTGGCCACACAAATCTACAATGTGTTCTTGACTTAAAGATAAAATCTATATATATAATTCTCTTACGGGAAACGCACGCCTTTACTCCCCCGCTCTCTAGGCACATAGCTACCACCCCCACTACACCATTCTAGTGAGCTAAGGTTCACCCCGAATGTTTACAATTGTTGAGCCTGGTCGAATTAGTGACAGCTATTAGGGGCAGATAATTTAGCTTTTAAACGATTTGAAACTAAGGAGAGGTAAGAAGTTCTGCTTGATATTTTCATTGTCGTCTGTAAACTGTCGTCATGGGTGGCTTCTTTCAGGGAGGCAGGGAGGGAGTGTTGAATTCACAAATTATGAATTACTGAAAAGTAGAAAATAAAACAACTAAATAGCTGCGTATGGTATGCAGATGGTCAGCTTGTAAGGTTATAAATACTTGAACAATAGTAACTCTATTTTATATATGTAAATATATGTATATATAAATTAGACACCTCTTGTTGTGTTCTAATGAAGCTGTCCATTGTCCCCTCTTGTTGTGTTCTAATGAAGCTGTCCATTGTCCCCTCAGTACTCCGGCAGCTTCCAGTGTCCAGACAGCCTGAGTGTTGACGAGGTGGTCTCAATGCTGGACAACAGGGTCAAACACCTGAGTAAAAAGCACAGAGCCTTGAGTCAGGAAGAAAAACAGTTTTTAGCCAGCAGATTGCCAAGTGAGCTCACTAAACCATTTGAACTTTGACCTACAGTTTGCTCAATATTTTTACAGACCTCTCTGACTCATGTAACAATTCTATTTCAAGTTGAACTAGTGTAACAATTCTATTTCAAGTTGAACTAATGTAACAATTCTATTTCAAGTTGAACAAATGTAACAATTCTATTTCAAGTTGAACTAATGTAACAATTCTATTTCAAGTTGAACTAAATTAAGTTAAACATTAAAAAATATGCAAACTCTTTATCAATTAGTTTTGTATTAAACAAGAATTTAGGAATCATGATGTTT
The DNA here is from genome assembly GCF_028476545.2 of Physella acuta. Classification (NCBI taxonomy): domain Eukaryota; kingdom Metazoa; phylum Mollusca; class Gastropoda; family Physidae; genus Physella; species Physella acuta. The sequence continues at coordinate 505,790 of NW_026731794.1, forward strand.
TATAAATAGACCTATATAAAAGGTTAGCCTGTCTAAAATAGTAAATCTCTTGTGTGTAGGTATCAGTGGAGGAAGAGTCACTATGCAAGGATTTATTAAGGTTGGTGGCCACTTTTTAAAGTACAATCAAATTATTTTTGTGTGAATTCTAATCCAATGATTTGAAAAAGCACCAAGTTAGAACTGTGATTGAAAAAGAGCTCCATAGAAAAGTGTTTTGTTGACTGTGCAGGACAAAATGAAGAAAACAAGGAAAAATGAAGATCTGCCATTTTCCTTCTACACGTGGTTCCATGCAGTCATCTACAGCCTGAAGAACTTTTTGCTCAAGCCTTGGCTAGATGGGTAACTGATTCAAATTCTATTGAATAGATTGTACTTTCATATCACTTAGTGGGTCAGTAAGACTTGAGATTTTATAGAATAGATTGTACTTTCATATCACTTAGTGGGTCAGTAAGACTTGAGATTTTATAGAATAGATTGTACTTTCATATCACTTAGTGGGTCAGTAAGACTTGAGATTTTATAGAATAGATTGTACTTTCATATCACTAAGATTTGAGTTTTAATTTCATGAAAGATGTTTTACTTTCACATCATTGAAGTAAAAAAACAAAACTAAACATGATTTTATTTTGTTAGATAATGTTGATTTTAATCAGTATGGTCATATAGATAGTCAAACTTTTCAGGATTGTATATTTTGAGGGGATAGGCTTAGTACTAATCAGAATAGAAGCTAAGTATTCCATTCGCCATTAACGATTCTGATTTGGTCAACTTGTGTTTGTTTTAAATTAAAAATTGATTCACTGCAGCAATTCCCTTGTTCAAATTGGATTCATTGCATAATGTTAAGAAATTTTGGGTCCCCAGCATTATCTACGGGTTCTGCAGTGAAGCCACGGCCCGCCAAATACTGGAGGACAAAGACCAGGCCATTGGGACCTTCATCCTCAGGCCCAGCATCTCCTCCCCCATCAAAAACATGAGCTCTAGAGATGCCACCGCAGCCCTCACCATGGACGTCAAAATGGCGGGGGAGGACCAGGGTCAGGAGGGTAGGGAAATATTTTGTGTGAACATTGTATGGACGTCACAATAGTTGGATGATTGACATGTTAGCATACTGGATGATTGACATGTTAGCCTACTGGATGATTGACATGTTAGCCTACTGGATGATTGACATGTTAGCCTACTGGATGATTGACATGTTAGCCTACTGGATGATTGACATGTGAGCCTACTGGATGATTGACATGTAAATATGCTGTGATCTCCTCCAACAGCTGAGGTTGTGTCTGTCCCTATTATGATCAGTACCATACAGAAAAACACTCTCTTTGGAGCCGTCACTGGAATTAAAAGTGGAAATGAAACAGTTGCTCGCTTCTTGTACACTCCAAAGGAGAAGTTGTCGGCCAGAATCTTGAAAGATTATAAAGGGGGTAGGCCGAGGTTCTCCACTCTGGCTGGTGTCCTATTTCCCAGCATCTTCTTCTCTTCTAAAAACTTCTTTACAAAACTTCCATCTACAAGCCTAAGTCCTTCACTACATTCATGTCCACAAGTTTGACCATCTGACACAAGAGAATCCACTGATGACAAGTTTGACCATCTGACACAAGAGAATCCACTGATGACAAGTTTGACCATCTGACACAAGAGAATCCACTGATGACAAGTTTGACCATCTGACACAAGAGAATCCACTGATGACAAGTTTGACCATCTGACACAAGAGAATCCACTGATGACAAGTTTGACCATCTGACACAAGAGAATCCACTGATGACAAGTTTGACCATCTGACACAAGAGAATCCACTGATGACAAGTTTGACCATCTGACACAAGAGAATCCACTGATGACAAGTTTGACCATCTGACACAAGAGAATCCACTGATGACAAGTTTGACCATCTGACACAAGAGAATCCACTGATGACAAGTTTGACCATCTGACACAAGAGAATCCACTGATGACAAGTTTGACCATCTAACACTGATGACCTATATTATTCTCTATCTGACAGGGAAAGAACCAACGGTGTGGGATGATTACCAAATAGTTCTGAAAAAACTGGAGACTGTTCAATTGTCTAAAAAGTAAGTCATCCGGTCATACATCTGTTATATAAAGGTATATTTCATCATTTCCATTTTCAACTAGGTAGAATCATATTCATCCAGACTATAACATTTGTATCTTTTTGATGACATCAGTTGATGAATCAATGAATTCTCTAACTCTAAATACAAATTGTAAATGTCGGCTATTTATAAACAAACACTTAAAAAACTTTCCAGCAAAAGCTCCAGCGCCACCAGCAGCCCTTTCACGGAAAACAACGATGACGGTGGCTCTGAGCCGAGTCCACGGAAACGACCCTACCAGCGCACCCAGTCACGCAGCAGCCAGTCAGCTAGGGCAGGCTCTACTGACGACTCTTCCAACAGCATGCCAGCTTTCAACATGCTCAATGTTAGTTGTCATTCACTTTTAGAATGTCAGTCTGTCATTCAGTTTTAGAATGTCATTTTGTCATTCACTTTTAGAATGTCAGTTTGTCCTTCAGTTTTATAATGTCAGTTTGTCATTCAGTTTTAGAATGTCAGTTTGTCATTCAGTTTTAGAATGTCAGTTTGTTATTCACTTTTTAGTAACTTTTCCAATTGCACGGACTAAATTTATAGGTCAAGATCTAATAAAAAGAACAGAAATTTTAGTTTCTATACATATATTTATTTATTATTATGATATACAATACCTGACCAGTATTTAACTCTTTAAAAAAGTGTGGGTCATTTGATGATGTTTTTTTCCATTTGAAACAGGAATCTGCAAATACTGGGAACCAATGGGAGGGTATGGGCCAAAGGACAGGAAGTCAAAGGTCAAGGGGTCAAAGGTCAGGAGGCCAGCTAAAGCCTGGTAAATTTTCATGCTATCAGTAGTGGTTGGTTGTATGGGAGTCAGCTGATAGTGGTTGGTTGTATGGGAGTCAGCTGATAGTGGTTGGTTGTATGGGAGTCAGCTGATAGTGGTTGGTTGTATTGGAGTCAGCTGATAGTGGTTGGTTGTATGGGAGTCAGCTGATAGTGGTTGGTTGTATGGGAGTCAGCTGATAGTGGTTGGTTGTATGGGAGTCAGCTGATAGTGGTTGGTTGTATGGGAGTCAGCTGATAGTGGTTGGTTGTATTGGAGTCAGCTGATAGTGGTTGGTTGTATGGGAGTCAGCTGATAGTGGTTGGTTGTATGGGAGTCAGCTGATAGTGGTTGGTTGTATGGGAGTCAGCTGATAGTGGTTGGTTGTATGGGAGTCAGCTGATAGTGGTTGGTTGTATGGGAGTCAGCTGGTAGTGGTTGGTTGTATGGGAGTCAGCTGATAGTGGTTGGTTGTATGGGAGTCAGCTGATAGTGGTTGGTTGTATGGGAGTCAGCTGATAGTGGTTGGTTATATGGGAGTCAGCTGGTAGTGGTTGGTTGTATGGGAGTCAGCTGATAGTGGTTGGTTGTATGGGAGTCAGCAGATAGTGGTTGGTTGTATGGGAGTCAGCTGATAGTGGTTGGTTGTATGGGAGTCAGCTGATAGTGGTTGGTTGTATGGGAGTCAGCTGATAGATAGTGGTTGGTTGTATGGGAGTCAGCTGATAGATAGTGGTTGGTTGTATGGGAGTCAGCTGGTAGATAGTGGTTGGTTGTATGGGAGTCAGCTGATAGTGGTTGGTTGTATGGGAGTCAGCTGATAGTGGTTGGTTGTATGGGAGTCAGCTGATAGTGGTTGGTTGTATGGGAGTCAGCTGATAGTGGTTGGTTGTATGGGAGTCAGCTGATAGTGGTTGGTTGTATGGGAGTCAGCTGGTAGATAGTGGTTGGTTGTATGGGAGTCAGCTGATAGTGGTTGGTTGTATGGGAGTCAGCTGATAGTGGTTGGTTGTATGGGAGTCAGCTGGTAGTGGTTGGTTGTATGGGAGTCAGCTGGTAGTGGTTGGTTGTATGGGAGTCAGCTGGTAGATAGTGGTTGGTTGTATAGGAGTCAGCTGATAGTGGTTGGTTGTATGGGAGTCAGCTGATAGTGGTTGGTTGTATGGGAGTCAGCTGATAGATAGTGGTTGGTTGTATGGGAGTCAGCTGATAGTGGTTGGTTGTATGGGAGTCAGCTGATAGTGGTTGGTTGTATGGGAGTCAGCTGATAGTGGTTGGTTGTATGGGAGTCAGCTGATAGATAGTGGTTGGTTGTATGGGAGTCAGCTGATAGATAGTGGTTGGTTGTATTGGAGTCAGCTGATAGTGGTTGGTTGTATGGGAGTCAGCTGATAGTGGTTGGTTGTATGGGAGTCAGCTGATAGTGGTTGGTTGTATGGGAGTCAGCTGATAGTGGTTGGTTGTATGGGAGTCAGCAGATAGTGGTTGGTTGTATGGGAGTCAGCTGATAGTGGTTGGTTGTATGGGAGTCAGCTGATAGTGGTTGGTTGTATGGGAGTCAGCTGGTAGTGGTTGGTTGTATGGGAGATAGTGGTTGGTTGTATGGGAGTCAGCAGATAGTGGTTGATTGTATGGGAGTCAGCTGATAGTGGTTGGTTGTATGGGAGTCAGCTGATAGTGGTTGGTTGTATGGGAGTCAGCTGATAGTGGTTGGCTGTATGGGAGTCAGCTGATAGTGGTTGGTTATATGGGAGTCAGCTGATAGTGGTTGGTTGTATGGGAGTCAGCTGATAGTGGTTGGTTGTATGGGAGTCAGCTGATAGATAGTGGTTGGTTGTATGGGAGTCAGCTGGTAGTGGTTGGTTGTATGGGAGTCAGCTGATAGTGGTTGGTTATATGGGAGTCAGCTGATAGATAGTGGTTGGTTGTATGGGAGTCAGCTGATAGTGGTTGGTTGTATGGGAGTCAGCTGGTAGTGGTTGGTTGTATGGGAGTCAGCTGATAGTGGTTGGTTTTATGGGAGTCAGCTGGTAGTGGTTGGTTATATGGGAGTCAGCTGGTAGTGGTTGATTATATGAGAGTCAGCTGATAGTGGTTGGTTGTATGGGAGTCAGCTGATAGTGGTTGGTTGTATGGGAGTCAGCTGATAGTGGTTGGCTGTATGAGAGTCAGCTGGTAGTGGTTGGTTGTATGGGAGTCAGCAGATAGTGGTTGGTTGTATGGGAGTCAGCTGATAGATAGTGGTCGGTTGTATGGGAGTCAGCTGATAGTGGTTGGTTGTATGGGAGTCAGCTGATAGTGGTTGGTTGTATGGGAGTCAGCAGATAGTGGTTGGTTGTATGGGAGTCAGCTGATAGATAGTGGTTGGTTGTATGGGAGTCAGCTGATAGTGGTTGGTTGTATGGGAGTCAGCTGATAGTGGTTGGTTGTATGGGAGTCAGCAGATAGTGGTTGGTTGTATGGGAGTCAGCAGATAGTGGTTGGTTGTATGGGAGTCAGCTGGTAGTGGTTGGTTGTATGGGAGTCAGCTGATAGTGGTTGGTTGTATGGGAGTCAGCTGATAGTGGTTGGTTGTATGGGAGTCAGCTGATAGTGGTTGGTTGTATGGGAGTCAGCAGATAGTGGTTGGTTGTATGGGAGTCAGCTGGTAGTGGTTGGTTGTATGGGAGTCAGCTGATAGTGGTTGGTTGTATGGGAGTCAGCTGATAGTGGTTGGTTGTATGGGAGTCAGCTGATAGTGGTTGGTTGTATGGGAGTCAGCAGATAGTGGTTGGTTGTATGGGAGTCAGCTGGTAGTGGTTGGTTGTATGGGAGTCAGCTGATAGTGGTTGGTTGTATGGGAGTCAGCAGATAGTGGTTGGTTGTATGGGAGTCAGCTGATAGTGGTTGGTTGTATGGGAGTCAGCTGATAGTGGTTGGTTGTATGGGAGTCAGCTGATAGTGGTTGGTTGTATGGGAGTCAGCTGATAGATAGTGGTTGGTTGTATGGGAGTCAGCTGATAGTGGTTGGTTGTATGGGAGTCAGCTGATAGTGGTTGGTTTTATGGGAGTCAGCTGGTAGTGGTTGGTTGTATGGGAGTCAGCTGATAGATAGTGGTTGGTTGTATGGGAGTCAGCTGGTAGATAGTGGTTGGTTGTATGGGAGTCAGCTGATAGTGGTTGGTTGTATGGGAGTCAGCTGATAGTGGTTGGTTGTATGGGAGTCAGCTGATAGTGGTTGGTTGTATGGGAGTCAGCTGATAGTGGTTGGTTGTATGGGAGTCAGCTGGTAGATAGTGGTTGGTTGTATGGGAGTCAGCTGATAGTGGTTGGTTGTATGGGAGTCAGCTGATAGTGGTTGGTTGTATGGGAGTCAGCTGGTAGATAGTGGTTGGTTGTATGGGAGTCAGCTGATAGTGGTTGGTTGTATGGGAGTCAGCTGATAGTGGTTGGTTGTATGGGAGTCAGCTGATAGATAGTGGTTGGTTGTATGGGAGTCAGCTGATAGATAGTGGTTGGTTGTATGGGAGTCAGCTGATAGTGGTTGGTTGTATGGGAGTCAGCTGATAGTGGTTGGTTGTATGGGAGTCAGCTGATAGTGGTTGGTTATATGGGAGTCAGCAGATAGATAGTGGTTGGTTGTATGGGAGTCAGCTGATAGATAGTGGTTGGTTGTATGAGAGACAGCATGACATTGAAATGTTGTGTGTGACATCATGACATTGAAATGTTGTGTGTGACATCATGACATTGAAATGTTGTGTGTGACATCATGACATTGAAATGTGCATGACATCATGACATTGAAATGTTGTGTGTGACATCATGACATTGAAATGTTGTGTATTATTATGTTAATTTTGTTAACTAGGTGTTTCGAGGGGCAACAGCCAGATGGTCAGTTCTAGCGCCATGTTCAACTCTAGCCCCATGTCCAACTCTAGCGCCATGTCCAACTCTAGCCCCATGTCCAACTCTAGCACCATGTCCAGCAGCACATCCAACTTCAAATACTTTGGAACAACAGCAGTGGACACAACCAACCTGCCACTGAATGGACTCTCCCAGCCTGACCCCCCTGCTGGGATGGAATCAGAATCTCTGATGAGCTTCCAGCTACTGCTGCAGTCTCAAAACTTTTCCCAAGAGCAGCTCCTGAACCAGCTGAGTTTCTCTGATCACCAAAGTACTGTTGGCACTGTCCACCAGGGTACCACAACCTTCTCTTTGTTTGACATCAACCAGCCCAATCTCTCAGTGACATGCAACACCATCTTGCCAGGAGATGCTCTCATGCTTGTAGAGTACAGCCCTGATTCTGGCATCTCTGCTGATTCACCCCCACCACAGTCCTCACCTTTCAACCTTCCCACCTGCTTCTGATCAACATACAGCACACCCTGGGCCATCTGGCCAGGTAATGTAGTGCCAACATTGTTGGATTTAAATAACTCAGTTCTAGAACCCAATGTCACTTAAAATACACCATTGGTAACCCTGGCCAAGCAGGATGTGTGGGACATCTTGATGTGTGGGGCATCTTGATGTGTGGGACATCTTGATGTGTGGGACATCTTGATGTGTGGGACATCTTGATGTGTGGGACATCTTGATGTGTGGGACATCTTGATGTGTGGGACATCTTGATGTGTGGGGCATCTTGATGTGTGGGGCATCTTGATGTGTGGGGCATCTTGATGTGTGGGACATCTTGATGTGTGGGGCATCTTGATGTGTGGGGCATCTTGATGTGTGGGGCATCTTGATGTGTGGGGCATCTTGATGTGTGGGACATCTTGATGTGTGGGACATCTTGATGTGTGGGACATCTTGATGTGTGGGACATCTTGATGTGTGGGGCATCTTGATGTGTGGGACATCTTGATGTGTGGGACATCTTGATGTGTGGGACATTTTGATGTGTGGGACTGAACTGGAAAACAAAAAATGTCAGTTGTATGCCATAGTCAAGTTTCATAGAATAAGTTTCAATCAAATGTAAACGATGTATATGTTCAATGTTATGACAAGTGTCCCTGAGGTTTGCTTTGATGGCAACAGGAACACTGGTTAGGACTTGAAAGCAACTAAAAAGTACTGAAACTCTTTCTTTCAAATCATGTTTTAGCGCTGGGTCTGAAAATGGTCGGGGTCCAACTCCTGTAAATAAACAGTGTGTCAATTATCTACAAGACATTTTGATGCTGACAAATATTTCGCCTATGGTTGCAGCAAGGAAAAGCTCTTTGCTATTTAAAACTCTGCTTAATTTGTAATTCATGTCTATATAATCATGAGTTGGTTTGATTAGAGCACATGTTTATATAACCTTTTGTCTGAGGCCCCCCCCCCCCCCCGTTGTGTGCATATCATGCTTCAAATCTATTGGTTACCATTTCCCCATTGAATCTGACTCCATCTGACCTTGGGTCGAAACCAGTGTATTGATTTTTTTAGAGGTGTCCATGTCACTATAACCCACCCTCTATTTGCATGTTTCATATCATGTCTTGTATGTCTGCAAATATCATGTCTTGTATGTACCAATGTCTACAAATATCATGTCTTGTATGTACAAATGTCTGCAAATATCATGTCTTGTATGTACCAATGTCTGCAAATATCATGTCTTGTATGTACCAATGTCTGCAAATATCATGTCTTGTATGTACCAATGTCTGCAAATATCATGTCTTGTATGTACCAATGTCTTGCAAATATCATGTCTTGTATGTACCAATGTTTGCAAGTATTATGTCTTGTATGTACCAATGTTTGCAAATGTCATGTCTTGTATGTACCAATGTTTGCAAGTGTCATGTCTTGTATGTACCAATGTCTGCAAATGTCATGTCTTGTATGTACCAATGTCTGCAAATGTCATGTCTTGTATGTACCAATGTCTGCAAATATCAATATCTGGATGTTGGGTTCCACCTTGGTCACAGTGATCCTATGGACACACTTATCCTTTAATACACATGGTTATTATGTTGACAAATACATTTTTAAAAAGTTTTTGTTGAATTTGGTTGGGGTTTCAAAATAAGTTTTTGTTCTACAAGTGTCAGCTCATCTTGATTGGCTGTTTATATTTCAATCTGGAGATCTCATCTTTGATTGGCTGTTTTTACTTCTATCTTGACATCTCACCTCTGATTGGCTATTATTTTGACATTGATCAGAAAACAGGCATTTAATTAGAATGGGGACTGGGTCTTTAAGTAAAAACTGTCATGGAACAAAAAATGGAAAAAAAAATACCTGGGCAAATAAAAACTTTAAAAAACGTTTTTTTAATCCAAGACTTTTGTAAATATTAATTATTTAAGGCTTCCATGGGCTGTTTGTGGTTTATTTCAATTTCCTTTTTTTGAGTGATTAAATGTATTTGTTAAATGCAGTTGGTGATTTCCCCACTGTAAATGTTGTTTGCTACAGCCACTACATATGAGAACTTTTGACTGAACTAGAATTTTTTTTATTGAAAAATGTGTTCAAAGTTTAAAAAAGCATTTCATCTTAAATTAGGCTTCACAATAAAGACAAAATATTATACAAAATGTTTTTGATTATTTTGTTTAGCTCATGTAAGCAACATTTGGCCACCAAATTTTGATTACATGATGCCACACTCCCAGAACTGACAAACACCACCTAGACCAAAACCTTTCTCCTTGCCAGAAGGAAATAGAACATGAAGTTGTGTGGACGTGTCATTTGATGAAACATTGCATTTTGACAAAAACAATTTTTTAATTGCAACATACAAGTATATTGATGCTAAATTTAACATCAGGATCTCTCTCTCACATACACAAAAGCCAACCAAACACCACTGTTTGGATGCCATGGAAACAAGCAAAAGCAGTTGGTCAAAACTTTGATAATCAGGTCAATCAAACACTGAACACACAGACTTCCATTCATCAACTGGTAGTTGCCCTGCCACTCACAACACATACACACACAGATGTGCTAAGAATAGTCGTCACTTGATGTCAGATGTGCTAAGAATAGTCGTCACTTGAGGTCAGATGTGCTAAGAATAGTCGTCACTTGATGTCAGATGTGCTAAGAATAGTCGTCACTTGAGGTCAGATGTGCTAAGAATAGTCGTCACTTGAGGTCAGATGTGCTAAGAATAGTCGTCACTTGAGGTCAGATGTGCTAAGAATAGTCGTCACTTGAGGTCAGATGTGCTAAGAATAGTCGTCACTTCAGGTCAGATGTGCTAAGAATAGTCGTCACTTGAGGTCAGATGTGCTAAGAATAGTCGTCACTTTCATCAGGTGGTTGTTGTTGCAACTGTTGTTGTTGCTGTTGTTGTAACGCCAACTGCATCTGCATCCACTGCTGCTGGTCAAGTAGGGCTTGTTCCTGTCTGGCCTGGAAAATCAGTTTTAATTAGTCTTGTACTTAATTAAAGCTTTAATTAGCACAGTTTTAATTAGTCTTGTACTAAAGCTGTAATTAGCACAGTTTTAATTAGTCTTGTACTTAATTAAAGCTTTAATTAGCAGTTTTAATGAGTCTTGTACTTAAAGCTTTAATTAGCACCTTGATGGTCCATTTTGTTAGTCACCTAGCCATCTAATTAAATCTTTAATTAGCACCTTGCTGGTCCATTTTGTTAGTCACTTAGCCATCTAATTAAAGCTTTGAGTCAAACCTTTTCAAACAGTTCCTGCTGTTGCCGTAGCAACTCCTCCTCAGGGATCCCCAGATTTTCCAGGCGAGAACTCCCTCTGCGTTTCTTTGCAGCCACGGCCTTAGCTTCCTTGAGGACAGCTTTGGCTTCATTTTTATAAGCTCCAAATCCCAAAGTTTCTAGCGCTGAGGGCACAAAGCAACCAATGCTTCAGAAATACATGAACAAAGGGTAAGAAAAACTATTCAAGTAAATTACAAAAATAATACTACAGACACTCACTAGGGGAACTAGAAGATTCGTCTAGCTTTTCAACTATTGTTGGCATTCTTCGCAGCAAATGAAGAAGGGTTACCTGTTCATGGGGCAAGTAGAGTTCACCTGTTTCTGTCACCTCAGCATAAGAAGGGATGTGGTCAGCACTTTGCCCAGCCACCTTTACTTTCCTTAACATGAGTCAGGTACCCATTAGAGCTGGGTGAACTCTGCCATCAGACAGACTTAAGTCTGGGATCTGAACTCAAAAACCTAAATGGATGTCCCCTAGCTAGACATCCTTCAAGTAACTGTGTCAGGTACCCATTAGAGCTGAGTGAACTCTGCCATCAGACAGACTTGAGCCTGAACTCAAAAACCTAAATGGATGTCCCCTAGCTAGACATCCTTCAAGTAACTGTGTCAGGTACCCATTAGAGCTGAGTGAACTCTGCCATCAGACAGACTTGAGCCTGAACTCAAAAGCCCAAATGGATGTCCCCTAGCTAGACATCCTTCAAGTAACTGAGTCAGGTACCCATTAGAGCTGGGTGAACTCTGCCATCAGACAGACTTAAGCCTGGGATCTGAACTCAAAAACCTAAATGGATGTCCCCTAGCTAGACATCCTTCAAGTAACTGTGTCAGGTACCCATTAGAGCTGAGTGAACTCTGCCATCAGACAGACTTGAGCCTGAACTCAAAAACCTAAATGGATGTCCCCTAGCTAGACATCCTTCAAGTAACTGTGTCAGGTACCCATTAGAGCTGAGTGAACTCTGCCATCAGACAGACTTGAGCCTGGGATATGAACTCAAAAACCTAAATGGATGTCCCCTAGCTAGACATCCTTCAAGTAACTGTGTCAGGTACCCATTAGAGCTGAGTGAACTCTGCCATCAGACAGACTTGAGCCTGAACTCAAAAGCCCAAATGGATGTCCCCTAGCTAGACATCCTTCAAGTAACTGTGTCAGGTACCCATTAGAGCTGAGTGAACTCTGCCATCAGACAGACTTGAGCTTGAACTCAAAAACCTAAATGGATGTCCCCTAGCTAGACATCCTTCAAGTAACTGTGTCAGGTACCCATTAGAGCTGAGTGAACTCTGCCATCAGACAGACTTGAGCTTGAACTCAAAAACCTAAATGGATGTCCCCTAGCTAGACATCCTTCAAGTAACTGTGTCAGGTACCCATTAGAGCTGAGTGAACTCTGCCATCAGACAGACTTGAGCCTGAACTCAAAAGCCCAAATGGATGTCCCCTAGCTAGACATCCTTCAAGTAACTGTGTCAGGTACCCATTAGAGCTGAGTGAACTCTGCCATCAGACAGACTTAAGCCTGGGATCTGAACTCAAAAACCTAAATGGATGTCCCCTAGCTAGACATCCTTCAAGTAACTGTGTCAGGTACCCATTAGAGCTGAGTGAACTCTGCCATCAGACAGACTTGAGCCTGGGATCTGAACTCAAAAACCTAAATGGATGTCCCCTAGCTAGACATCCTTCAAGTAACTGTGTCAGGTACCCATTAGAGCTGAGTGAACTCTGCCATCAGACAGACTTGAGCCTGAACTCAAAAGCCCAAATGGATGTCCCCTAGCTAGACATCCTTCAAGTAACTGTGTCAGGTACCCATTAGAGCTGAGTGAACTCTGCCATCAGACAGACTTGAGCCTGAACTCAAAAGCCCAAATGGATGTCCCCTAGCTAGACATCCTTCAAGTAACTGTGTCAGGTACCCATTAGAGCTGAGTGAACTCTGCCATCAGACAGACTTAAGCCTGGGATCTGAACTCAAAAACCTAAATGGATGTCCCCTAGCTAGACATCCTTCAAGTAACTGTGTCAGGTACCCATTAGAGCTGAGTGAACTCTGCCATCAGACAGACTTGAGCTTGAACTCAAAAACCTAAATGGATGTCCCCTAGCTAGACATCCTTCAAGTAACTGTGTCAGGTACCCATTAGAGCTGAGTGAACTCTGCCATCAGACAGACTTGAGCCTGAACTCAAAAGCCCAAATGGATGTCCCCTAGCTAGACATCCTTCAAGTAACTGTGTCAGGTACCCATTAGAGCTGAGTGAACTCTGCCATCAGACAGACTTGAGCCTGAACTCAAAAACCCAAATGGATGTCCCCTAGCTAGACATCCTTCAAGTAACTGTGTCAGGTACCCATTAGAGCTGAGTGAACTCTGCTATCAGACAGACTTGAACTCAAAAACCTAAATGGATGTCCCCTAGCTAGACATCCTTCAAGTAACTGTGTCCACACAGCTAGAGTTGTGACAGACCTGTGACAATGTGATCAGGAGAAATGGTTTTTTTTGTTTTGCTTGACACAAATCTCGTTGGCCTCGGATGAAATGAGGTGAATGAACTCTGTGCAGCAGTTGAGGATCAGCTCCCTGGCGTCATTGGCCACCCGGATGTTGGGCAGCAGCTCTTTGATCATTTTGTTGAGCGCAGCCCGGGGGATGCTCAGGTCGTCATCTGGCTGGGGCTGGTTTTCTCTTGCCTCTGCCATCTGGAAACATTGGCACAAATTAAACCCTGTCTATATTACTCTGCTTCAGTGATTAGACATTGGCTTCAGAAATTAATTATCTCATAAATTTTGTAAGACTTCAGAAATTAATGACCCCTAAATTGAGGCCAAAACCATTTCAAATAGTTATTGACCAAGCTATGACGTATGCTGATAATTAAAGTCAATATAAACTCATGGTGAACCCTCGACCGCGTTGTAGCGATTTTCTCCCGCTGACAATCACCCCTATTTAATTGGAACTGTCCTAATGCTTTGTTATGGCTGTTTTTACCTTTTCTAATTAAAACGCGCATTCATAAAAAAAAAATTAGTAGATCTAGATCTAGCTCTAATTCTAGTGTTTTCCTAACGTTTTAGTGTGTTTCGGTTGTGTTTATAATAAAATACGCTCAACTGGAGGTGAACGTGAAGCGGGGAATATAATACAATTAAATGGAGTTTTATAAAAGCGGTAAAACTCCATTTTAGCGTATTTTATTAGCCGCTTCACGTTCCCTCCGGTTGAGCGTATTTTATTATAAACACAACCAAAACGCACAAAAACGTTAGGAAAACATTGGGCTTATTTCTTTATGAGTTTTGATTTAGTTTTGATAATTTACTTTTGTAAAACTTGAGAAAATCCAAATTTGGAATATTGAATGTGACAAATAAACTTTTATGAACCCACAATGACCCCAAAACTGAGGCCAACACCATTTCAAATAGCTATAGCCCAAGCTATGACGTATGCTGATAATTAGATTAAAGTCAATGTGAACTCATGGTGAACCCTCGACTGTGTAAGTGTAGGGATTTTGGAACGGGTGTGGGGAAATTGCGAGACGCGAAAAGCGAAATGGCGAGGCGGGAAAATGCGAGAAGGGCGCGAAAACGGTCGGTCACGTGACTTTTTTGTCTCGCATTTTACCACAAGCCGATACTTACGCTGGGTGGTGTTGAAATGCGAAGATTTCTGCGAAAAATTTACCGCACCCGATTTTCAGTGGTATTTGGTCCAGACTTCAAAGACGTTTCGTTTACATTGTTAAAACTTCCGATTTTTCCGTCGCTAGACATACTGATGATTTGTCAACTCCCCCCATCTTTTGTGTCGACTTAGAATACCACCTTGTTCGAAACCGACGGAAATACCACCGAAGATAGATCAACTTCTGTCTTTTGTGTGGAACGCCGAGGCCGCCTGATTTACCGTCTTTGAAGATCGCCGTGCCCGGATCCGCTGCCGCCGCAAACATATTTTCTATTGTTGCATAGAAATTTTGTATTATAGCCGCCGCCTACGATTTTTTTCTAGCTTTTTTTACCATATAAATCTAAGCACAAGGAAATGCCTACATCATTTGGATACAACAAAATAAATTGACGTCACCGATATTATCAGTTGCTCGTGCTATATCGTAAGCTACGGGCCTACTTCAAATATTTTTAAAACCAAGTTGAACTTATCTGAATTTTTTGGTTTTGGTGATGGTGTTATTTGGGGTCTTCCATAAATGACGTCACACTCGTAGGGGGGGGGGTCTGTAATTTTATGACGATGTGTGTTGAGGGGAAGGAGGGGGGGGGGGTTAGATGTGAAGTCACACTATAAAAAAGCAATGTTAGAAAAAGAATATTAGACGTTTTTTCGCGTTTTAGATAACTGTTTTAATACATTGTAATAGGAATTGATTAAAATACTCTATTTTGACCGAAATTAGACAAGATTTTGGGAAAATATCGATGTTTTTAAAAAACTCAACTGCTGGTGACAACAATGAGCAAGACATTGCCAAAATTACAGAAATGATAAAAAATACAAATTATAAAAAACGGAAAACAGATGTTGAGCGTGCGGATGATGATGATGAGAACATGGGTGCCATTGTTGTTTGTGGGATGAACGAGGTCAACTGTGATGAGAATGTGAAATGTTGTGAATGTGGATTGGAAGAAGTAGCAAAAGAAAAATGTATAAATGGGAGTCTAATGAACTGGGTTGGGTGTACTATGTGTGAAAGATGGTGTCACGAGGTGTGTTTAAGGACTGTTTCAGAAGATTTTGTTTGTAAATTTTGTTTGTAATTAAAATTACTTAATAAAAAAATAAATTGCACTTTTTGGAATTTGTTAGGGTAAAGGAGGGCGTTAAGAGCCGTGTGGTATTAAGCCCCAATCAACACCCCACCCCCACAAAACCCCCAATAACACTGCTAATCTACTTCTGAGGTAACAACCACTGCTGTTCTTTGATAACAGAGAAGCAGAGGATTCATTTTATGTAATTTATGACACACTTGGTCCAATAGGGAGAGGATGAGACAGGATTTAATCCCACTGCTCTTTCCCTAAAATTTCTCATCTCCTTAAAACCATTTTGTGAACTTTTTTTCCAAATAGACATAACTTGGGTAACTTCACTTTGTAATA
Source organism: Physella acuta (assembly GCF_028476545.2). Lineage (NCBI taxonomy): Eukaryota > Metazoa > Mollusca > Gastropoda > Physidae > Physella > Physella acuta. The sequence continues at coordinate 521,575 of NW_026731794.1, forward strand.
AACCAAATGAGTTTTTCAAGCCCATTCTTTGTTCCTGTATTAGAGCATTGGTTGTTGTACATTTTAACACTATTTTTATAGCTATGGCTAGAATAGTTTTATTTTGGTGAATTTTTTTTGCACAGTGATTATTGGTGCCAGAACAAAATGGCCGACATTAGTCCCATTTTACCATGCTATAAAGTTTTTATCATTATCAGAGTATAACTTGACTGATCATTACCATAATGGTTTTATTTGTTAGATAATAACTAAATCTACATGAATACATTAATTTTGTTCACTAGCTTGCCTGTTTAGAAAAGTTATAACAGATACTGTTATGTGGCTCTTGAAACCCTATGTGCAAGTTTCTCATTTATTAGACCACTGAATATGACACTGGTATAGGAATAGTTAACACAAAATGTATTAATTGTTAAACAGACTTGTGTCTAAATGATAGAAATACTAATCTAACCTGCTAAAAAGTAAAAATTCAGTCACCTCATGTTAGCAAGGTAATTTTTAAAATGGTATGAGTACTTATTACCCCTAAGGGGCAATACAGCCGACTCAGCCCCCACCTGTTTCTAACCAACCATAAAACTTCTAATCTCTTTGTAGGTAACAGGAATAAATGTTCTTAGGTCTCAGCCAATCTGGGGTGGTGTGTTATGTAATTTATGACCCTCATGGTCAAGCAGGGAAGTAAACAGACATATTAATACCACTGCTCCCCCCTTACAATTTCTTACCCCCATGATACCCAGCCCCCACCAGTTTCTGGCCCACCATAAAACTTCATCTCTTGGTAGGTAACATGCTCAGGGGGCGGGGGGGGGGGGGGGGGGGGTGGGGCATGTTATGTAATATATGACCTTCATGGTCTAGCAGGGTGGAGACCAAAGAGGAATCAGTACCACTGCTCTCCCCTCACAATTTCCCACCCCCATGATAGCCAGACCGCACCTGTATCTAACCCACCATAAAACTTCATCTCTTTGTAGGTAACATGGACTTAGTTCTTAGATCTCAGCCAACCAGAGATAGCATCTCCTTATGTAATTTATGGCCCTCAGGGTCCAGCAAGGAGAACAAAGGGGAAACCAGTACCACTGCTCTCCCCTCAACATTTCTCACCTCCATGTTATGTTATGTAATGTATAGCACACATGGCTTATCAGGGGAAAGCATTAAGGCAGATTAGTTAGTACCACCCCTTTTTACATACAAGAATGTTAACTCTGGACAGCTACACACAAGTATACTAGCTTCACACTAGGCATACTAATGTTGCCTACTGTAAACTACTAGACTGTAGGCCCTATGTAGTATGTACACCTGCAATTGTATCAATTGTAGACTGGGCCCATTGGGGCCTAGTGATAGCTAGTATCAGTTAAAGTGTGTGTACACAGCATTAACTATTTTAAGGTTAGAAATTAATTATTTTTATTGCGGAGTTAGTCTAAACTAGGAGATAATACTTATTGCCCCATTGCCCGGCTCCTTTCACCCCAAATGCTGATTTCGGGGGTATGACAATAAATGTTCAATTAAACCCATTTAGAGTATATTTAATAGACTTTGTTATTATTTTTATAATGTGTAAGATATGTTAGAATAATTTTGCCATATTTTCAATACTAAAAAATTCTTAGATTAGTAGAAATCTTTGAAAATGTACCGGTGCTAAAAAGTGTGGCTCTTAACGCCCTCCTTTACCCTATACTTTTACACTTTTTGCAAGTACAAAAATCCATAAATATATGTTGCAAAATATCTCTCCTGCTGACAAGATTATACCAATTCACAATGACACAGCTCACGTTTGTATAAACATGAGCGGGCTAGATTTTTAAATTAATGCCGACTGAGACGGGATTTTCCTCTCGCTAACAAGAGCGGGCGATGACAGTAGCACAGCAACGATGTTAGGATTTTTAAATAGATAGATCTAGATATAGATCTATCTATCTTCTTAGTATCTAGATAAAAAATAACAACATACAACACTCGTGTTAAAGGGTATGGTTATGATTGTTTATTTTAAAACAAAAAAAAAATAATTTAAATAAATAAAGATGGAAAAAATAAGGAAAATTTTTTTTCGCAAAAAGTGTCTCGCTATTTACCCTTAATTCCGCAGGTATGTCTCGCATTACCTTCTCGCATTTTCCCGCCTCGCCATTTCGCTTTTCGCGTCTCGCAATTTCCCCACACCCTTTTGGAACTGTCCTAAAGCTTTTAATGTTTTTTTTTACCTTTTCTAATTAGCCTAAAACTCACATTCATATAATAAAAAAAAAGATCTAGCTCTTAATCTTATCCTAGTGTTTTCCTTAAGTTTTTGTGTTTCGGTTGTGTTTATCATAAAATACGCTCAACCGGAGGTGAACGTGAAGCGGCGAATAAAATACGCTAAAATAGAGTTTTACCGCTTTTATTTTTATTAGGCCTATTGTAAAATATTATTCCCAGTCGTATTAAGCAAAAAATGACAGCCGACTGTGAATAGCCAGTATTGGGCATTGGGGGCTATTCACAGTCGGCTGGGAATATCCCCAATCAATACTGCTATTCAACAACCGGCTGGGAATAGCCTTTAATATTTAATTTAAGAACCTTGGGTTTTATTTCTTACATTATTTAGGTCGAATTAAAACATTCATAACTCGACCAAATCTAGTCTACATCTAGACTAGGTCTATAAATTTAGAAATAGATTATCTATCTAGATCTCTCTACTTCTTAGTTAAACGGTGAGTACTGAGTAGATCTGTAGATTTATGATTTATTATCATTACTTTCTCCTGTTAAACGGAATGTCGTAGATCTAGTAAAGGCAGCTCTAAACGACGAGATCTAGAATCTAGCACTAAACAAACTTCCACTAAATCGCCATGTCGTTATCGGCTTGTAAAAAAAAACAAAAAAAAACGTAGATCTCTACGTTCAGAAGATCATCATAAAAAATAACAATCTAGATCTATTTTACCATTTTAAGCTTTTTCCTTAAAAAATAAACAAATAATAGGCCTACACTATTAACAAGGAACCACTTAAATAAGATCTCTAGAAAACTTGACAATAATCAATCAATAACGTTACATGGCAGCAATGAGTGAATGATTGTAGGAAAAAAAGTCACAGGAAAAAAAAAACACAGGAAAAAAAAACACAGAAAAAAAGTCACAGGAAAAAAAGTCACAGGAAAAAAAGTCACAGGAAAAAAAGTCACAAATATATATTTGCATGATATTTGTTAATACTTTTATGTATTAAATATTTAGAGAGTGTAAATTAACTTAGGATTAATTAAATGTAATGTAATGTGTGTAGGCTGTATACGCATAGGAATTTTTATAATTCGTCTAAAAATATTTAGTATGAAGTATGTAGATTGTAATTATTTTAAATTTAAGATTAGTAGAATTTAAAAGAATGCGCCTAAGTCCACGTTTTTCATCGTGTTATTTTTTAAAACACCAATATTAAATTACCGTGAAATGGTAAGTTCATATGACTTGCTGCCCTCAACTCATGGCAACAATAGATATGTTTAGTTCAACCACCTTTACTGCCCACATTTATCACGCTCATTACATAACAAAACTTAGGATCAAAACAGACAGCCGACAAGGTTCAAAGGCTGTCATTGACGCATAACGTCAACAACACAAAATATGTTCGGACAATGCCTACTGAGGAGAGGCCGACCAGAGAATAGCCTACGGCAAAATGCGCCTAAATTTCTTTTATAATTAACTTTTCTACCGCGTATTTAACTAAATACGTAACAAAAGTTGAGATTGCTGTGTTAATTATCTTAGAGTATTTTTACTTACAATTGTTATAAATCATAATGCTTTTAACGTCTATAAATAATTTATGCTATAAAAAATACAAACCACAACAATAAACATACAAAACTTTACAATTCTTAATAAATTAATAAAAATATTTCTAAAAAGATTTTTGTGACTTTTTTTCTGTGACTTTATTTCTGTGACTTTTTTTCCGATAAAATTTTTCCACTGTGACTTTTTTTCTGTGACTTTTTTTCCTAGCAAAAACTGTGACTTTTTTTCTGTGTTTTTTTTTCCTGTGACTTTTTTTCCGTTTACCGAGTGAATGGGGGCGCGGTCAGCAATGGATGACACCCGCCTAGTGACGCCACTCAGATGCGAAGCTAAGGGGGGGGGTGTTTTAAATTTTATGGGTTTTTTTTTCACGAACTAATTCTGATTGTTGTTTAGAATGGATAATCAAAAGAACACAAGAAACTCAGAATAAAATAACGTTAGTATAGACGTTCACATTTTTAAAATCAAGAAACGTACGACTGATTAAAAGATAGATCGGTTGTCATGCACCATATTCGATTGCCAGAAATCAATTGCAGTTATGCTGGGTGCTAAAAATAATTAACCATTTGTCACTTGTGTGATCACACACAAAGAAATCGATAAATGGCAGATTTTACAGGTTTGGACACCGTTTGGTGGACCCAAGTAATCGGATATCTAGACGTGAAATTGCGTCGTGCACACATATTTGGTTTATCATATTTTTTTTTAATCTATCGAACAGTTGCAGCAGATTTTGGTGTCAGAACATGTTACCACACCCCCTCCCCCCTCTCCCCATATCCTTACCAAAAGGCAGACCCACAGGCACAGTGTTGGTAGGGCAAAGGGGTGGGTGAAGTACAGGGGTGGAAGGAGTAGACTGTAGAGGGTGTGGCTGTGTATATAGGACTAGTGTTATAATATGTTAGGGAATGGGGACGAACAGCTGTGGTAGGGCTGGTAAGTTGAGGAATACTATAGTAATACATCCAGTGGCGTATTCAATGACAGAGAGGGTTTCTGTTGGATAGGTCTCGCGTCATTTAGTTTTTGGGAGATTCGGTTTTTTAGCCTCAAATAAATTTTGGTCAAAAATTCTACTGTCGAAATCCTCTTAACGTAATTCTATTGTCGAAACTGTATTGCCCAATAGTGTGTTTTGTAATTTTTGTTGTCAAATTTTTGTTGTTTTAAAAGTGCGTTTGTGCACCGTATTGGGTGTGTTTGTCGATTTGATCAAGCAAGTAGATGGATCACGACGATTTGATCAAGCCAGTAGATGGATCACGACGATTTGATCAAGCCAGTAGATGGATCACGACGATTTGATCAAGCCAGTAGATGGATCACGACGATTTGATCAAGCCAGTAGATGGATCACGACGATTTGATCAAGCCAGTAGATGGATCACGACAATTTGATCAAGCCAGTAGATGGATCACGACGATTTGATCAAGCCAGTAGATGGATCATGACAATTTGATCAAGCCAGTAGATGGATCACGACGATTTGATCAAGCCAGTAGATGGATCATGACAATTTGATCAAGCCAGTAGATGGATCACGACGATTTGGTCAAGCCAGTAGATGGATCATGACACGATCAGGTTAATCTCAGCAAGACACTGGTCAGGTGATCTTGTCGTTGTATCTGCCAATGGTTTGGCGCCAAACTCTGATGGAACACCATCTGTCGCGCCACCAACTGCTGTATATACAGCCGACATCAAGACGGACCACTCGAATCAAAGATGGCGTTCATCAAGTTATTTATAGTTTGTCTGTCTGTTGCGTACATCCATAGTCAGGTAAATTTACGTGGACATCTTGTGTGAGAGAGACGGACAAAGGAAGACATCTTGTGTGAGAGACAGACAAAGGAAGACATCTTGTGTTATAGAGACAGACAAAGTAAGACATCTTGTGTTATAGAGACAGACAAAGGAAGACATCTTGTTGTGAGAGAGACGGACAAAGGAAGACATCTTGTGTTATAGAGACAGACAAAGTAAGACATCTTGTTGTGAGAGAGACAGACAAAGGAAGACATCTTGTGTTATAGAGACAGACAAAGTAAGACATCTTGTGTTATAGAGACAGACAAAGTAAGACATCTTGTGTTATAGAGACAGACAAAGTAAGACATCTTGTGTTATAGAGACAGACAAAGTAAGACATCTTGTTGTGAGAGAGACAGACAAAGGAAGACATCTTGTGTGAGAGAGACAGACAAAGGAAGACATCTTGTGTTATAGAGACAGACAAAGTAAGACATCTTGTTGTGAGAGAGACAGACAAAGGAAGACATCTTGTGTTATAGAGACAGACAAAGTAAGACATCTTGTGTTATAGAGACAGACAAAGTAAGACATCTTGTGTTATAGAGACAGACAAAGTAAGACATCTTGTGTTATAGAGACAGACAAAGTAAGACATCTTGTTGTGAGAGAGACAGACAAAGGAAGACATCTTGTGTGAGAGAGACAGACAAAGGAAGACATCTTGTGTTATAGAGACAGACAAAGTAAGACATCTTGTTGTGAGAGAGACAGACAAAGGAAGACATTTTGTAAGATAAAGGCAGACACCAGACGCCATTTTCCCCTGTATTTCAGGCGATCAACCAGAACAACTACGACGCGTTTTATGACTTACAAACTGGCACCAACAAGGTGAACGAAAGCGTCAGCATTTATGTGCCTTTTACTGGATCTGGGTGTAGCTCCGTTGGTAGGTAGCCTAGTGTAGTGTAGCTACGTTGGTAGGTAGCCTACAGTCTGTTGCTGATGTACTTCCGTTTGTAAATTGTATGTAACATACATTCTACCTTTAATCCTATTTAACAAACCTTCTAACACTATATAATCAGCTGATAAACCTATGACGTATGAGTCAGTTGAACAATTAACCTATACTTTCTTGTACTCATAAACCTATACTTTCTTATTTGAAGGGGTTTTAAAAATCGCCTTGTCCAAGGATGACCTAAGGAAAAAACGTGTCTTGGTGGACCTTTTTATGACAAACCCAACAGGATGGGTTTTCGATTTGGGCGATTCGGATACTAACAATGGTTACGGTAAGTGGACCAATGTATAGACGCAGTGGCGTCACTAAGGTAGGGTGTCACCCGGTGTGACTCCCACCCCCCCCCCCCCCACAAGAAAGTATATATATATATATATATATATATATATATATATATATATATATATATATATACATATATATACACATACATATATTCCATGAATTTTACCAAAGAAGTAAACATTAAGTTAGCAGCGAATGAAATACATAGGCTTCGTCTTGGTGAGGGAGCGGGTAAAGCCATCCGAGATAGGGGGGAGGGTAACACCTGAATTACCGCACCGGGTGACTCCCGACTTAGTGACGCCACTGATAACCTTTCATGTGTAACTATACTTTGACTGACCAAACATTTGTTATGATCCCAGCTGGTGATGCTATGACCCAGAGTTCAGATGCCGAAGTTCAGGGGTTAAATGGCATCCTGTCTGCATACAACAGCGATAATGGTGGCAGTGGCCTCGCTTTCAGTTTGACCTACAACTACGTGTAAGAAAACTGAAAGTTTTTACTGATTTTGTAAAAAATACTTTGGAAGAATTTAGTTTCAATTTCAAAATATAGATCTAGCATTCTAGTCATAAATGTTAATATAACATTCTAGTCATAGATGTTAAGGGGTCGTCCATAAATGACGTCATACTCGTAGGGGGAAGTGGGGGGGGGGGGGGGGGTCAGTAATTTTGTGACGGTGTGTGATGAGGGAGAAAAGGGGGGGGGGGGGGGGTTCAGATGGTGTGGCGTCACTTTTTAGCATTATAAAAATAAGCAATGTTAGAAAACGAGTTTTAGCAGTTATTTCGCGTTTAAGAAAACGGTTTTAATAAATTATAATAGGAATTGATCAAAATACTTTCGGAAAAAATGTAATAAAAATTCAACTGTAATTTAGGCTGAGGTGTGACGTCATTTTAGGGAGGGGGGGGGGGTCTGGCTTTTTGTGACGACGTGTGACGGAGAGAAGGGGGAGGTAAAAATCGTCAAAAAAGCGTGACGTCATTTATGGATGACCCCTAATATAATATTCTAATTATAGATGTTAATAAAATATTCTGGTTACAGATGTTAATATAACCTTTAACCTTATATGTTGGTTTGAATGGCGTGGGGTTAGTATTTTAAAGGCAGCGAGCACTGTGGTCGTGTTTGCATATTTCTCCCAACAGAAACCGGTTGACGCTGGTTGCTGGGGACAGTCAGATTGTGTTCACCAAAGATGGCGACCCCACCACGACCAACTACTTCAACAGTCCTGGTCTTTACGGTCTCAATGGGCAGTGGCAGTGCGAGGGCACCGTCAACTATGACCTTTACTTAGGGGTCAACGGGGTCGTGTATGGGGCCCAGTACAATGGACGGACAGGAAGTGGTGTTTGCAAAGTTGGCATCAAAATACTACCTCAGATTTAAAACATTTCAAGAAATTATTCCAGAAATTCAAAGAAGAAGAAAATTCCACTCCAAATGTAAACGATTTTATCAAAATCTTACCCAAAGTTTAAATGGTTAAAAGTAATGAAAGTAGAATAAAAGAAGCATACTGAAACCTTCGTTTTGTGTGTGTATTTAATTCACCATTTAAATTAAATTAACACTGAATTCTGTCATTCAACATTGTAGGTCTACGCGGTTTTAACAACAGTTTCTTCCAGGCATCTCTTCTCTACCCTCCCCCCCCCCCCGAACGAAATGAAATTTACCTAGAAAAATTGTACTTTTAACAGTATCCGCCCCCCGAAAATTTTAGTCCACCCCCCCCCACGAAAATGTTAAGTGCCCCCCCCCCCCCCTCTCCGGAGAAAAAAGTTTGGAAGAAACACTGTTTAACAAATCCATTCCACGTTTAAGCAGTTTTAGCACATAATAAGCTAATTAAAAAAAATCAATTTTTCGTTCTTGTAGTGCAGGGATCTCCAAACTTTTCAGTCCGAGGGCCGCATTACCTATCAAATTTCAGTTCGGGGGCCAGTTTCTTACAGGCATGTCTTTAATTTTTCTGGGCAAAGTTCCTCAGCCATCACCAACAAACGATTCTTCCGTGGACAAAAAGATCTCCGCGGGCCGGATGAGTGGACTTTGCGGGCCGTAGTTTGGAGACCCCTGTTGTAGTGTGTTAACATGTTATGCGCCATATAGACCGCTGACCAGAGGCGTCACAAGGCGGGGGTGCGGACAGCACCGGGTGAAACCATTTAGGGGGTGACACCAAAACAAAAAAATTGCAAAATATATGGGTTGAAAAATTGTTTTTGCGAGTTCAATTAATGCTTAATTAGTGTGAAAAAGTCTCTTGAATAAAAATTGACAAATCCCGACAAGGGTGGGGAGGTGACAGATTGTGTTGCTCTCATTGTTTTTTTTATTGTAGTGTATATATATATGTATATATATATATATATATATATATATATATATATATATATATATATATATATATATATATATATATATATATATATATATATATATATATGTTTTGTTTAGAGTGATACATTTTTTGTTTTGTCGGCCCACATTGTGCTTTTTTTCTTATTTCTTAAGAGTTCTACTTTTATTTTACATCATAGCGAAGCAATGACAAACAGCTAATATATATATATATATATATATATATATATATATATATATATATATATATATATATATATATATATATATATATATACATATATATATATATATATATATATATATATATATATATATATATATATATATATATATATATATATATATATATATATATATATATATATATATATATATATATATACATATATATATATATATAATGAAGGAAACAATTTGATCCCCCCATGGATGCGTTAAACATCATTCACCACTGTCCGGTTACGTTAGGTCAAATCCAATCCAGCGTATACCAGGTATGACATTAATGCTGTACACAATTGTAGTGGTTAGGGTTGGGGGGGGGATAACCAACAAAATAACGTCTAAAATTAGTTTTCTAATATTGCTTTTTTATAATGCAAAAGTGTGACGTCGCACCATCTGAACACCCCCCCCCCCCCTCATCACACACCGTCACAAAATTACTGACCCCCTTCCCCCCCCCTACGAGTGTGACATCATTTATGGACGCCACTGGTAAAATACTGGTGTATTATTATATATTTAAAGAAAATAATTTGTTTTCTCTTCTTTAGGGCATTATTACATAGGGATAGATCTAGATTTAAGTTTAAGCGTGTTATTAAAATGTTTTTTGTGTGCAGATTTGTATTAAAAGAGAGCTCGGCATCCACTGATTTTTGAGCTAGCTAAACTACGGTCTGTCCCCCCCCCCCCCTCCTGCTCCCCTTCCCTTAATTTCGGGGTCTGGCGACAAAGTCGTTCCCTATAATGAACAATTTATTTATTACAAAGTAGGTATATTCATATTGTTATAAAAATAACGTTTATTTATTTTGAAATTTGAATTAACATCTTTTTCGTGTATTGTTCTGGCAACACTGAGATTTGAGTTTTATTTATTTTTTATTATTCGTGGCCAAACAGTTCAGACGGCAGTCCTGTTAGTTTGTGCATTTGTTAGCAAACGCATTTGTTTTAATTTGCATTGTATATTATTTTTTTATTCCTTCTAGACCTAGATGTAGATCTAGATCTATCAACGAAGTCTAGATCTAGGTAAACATTCCTCTAGCTTAGGGTCGTAAATTCCAACGAAGCGCTGATAAAACGGTAATCTATCGTTTTGGGTACGTAAAATCGCCCGCGACTAGTAATGTGAAAGACAGGTGACTCCTTAAATTTTAATAATTATTTCACATTTTGAGGAGGATTTATGTTTTGAAAAATACAAAAATGTTTCCTTGTTTCATTTATGTACCTGTTTTCAAACAATTGAATTAAAACTTTTCAATAATAAATGAAGACTAGCGATGTTTCCAACAGATGCAACCATTCTCATTTACTCACATTTACTATAGCAGCCAACTTGTTTAAGTTCTTTCTGTGTTAACTTATAGCGCAAGATTCAGGGGAAGCCACTCTATTTTACAAATGGCTGCTGTTTATATAGCAAATCTTGCTCTCAGACACTGCTGTTTAAAGTTGATTTCTGGCATATATTGATGTATTTAGCCATTGGTTTAAGTTTATTATTCATTTTTCTATAATATTTGGCACAAACATATGATAATACACACCTATATTAAAGCCTTGACAATGAGGTAACGTTTTCGTACATTAATAGCCGCGGGCGATTTTACATACCCAAAACGATAGATTACCCATTAGTTTAGCCAGCCATGTGTATTTAGTATTTAGTTAACTACCAGTAACCTAACACCCCTTTTTTTAAGAAGATTCCTTTGTCAGATAAGAATCCTCACCATGTCCCATTTAAAACATTAGATATAATTTATAAAGCATCTAAACATTAGCTAGACAATTTTTTTTACTTATTGCACTTATCCCCAACACTAGGTGCAGGTCTTGATGTGTAGCAGCAAATAAAATTGTTGACACAACTTAATGGGACTCTTCATTGACTGAAATCATTTTGAGTAGCGGATGCTGGACTGACTGGACCCATCATGTCACAGGGTCAGAGCTCATTACCCCAGAACAAGGAGGCCCAGTTAAGATCATACCAGGTCCATCTCAAGGACAATGTGCGTTCAATGTTTGATAATTTCACAGAAATCATTCGCCTGGCCCGCGTAAGTGACAAGGTATAATGGTAACATTTTATATTTCAGTTTTCCATCTTGGGAAGCCTGAGGCTGGTGGCGGATGCTCAGCTAAAAACTAATTAACTAACGATGTTACCTTTTATTTTTTTTTTTCTAATTTTTTTTGTTGGTGAATTAGTTTTGCTTAAAAATTTGAATCTTTGTAGACTGGAAATTATGATTTAGCTTCTTTTAAGAAGTAATTAATTGATTTCTTATTAGAAATGTATGACCACACCAACAGTCATATCCAGACTGTCGTAGTTCTACCAGTGCTGTTGTTAGAAAAATGTAAATACAACATCGTTACTTAGAGTTGATTAGGCCTACTGAGGAAAAAGGTAAAGTTAGTAAAAGGTTCAGGTTGGAATAAGCATATTTGGTTGTGTCTCTGTTTCTTATTCCATAGAATGCTTAGAGATGAAATACAATTTTTTTCCTATACCATAGAATACTTAGAGGTAGTGTGAAAAACAAATATTGTACACAGTCAAGGCACCCCAGACATTAATCAAAATTTTCCTTGTACTGATATCACATCTGATGGGGGGGGGGGGGTAATTGATGGGTAGTGGGTTGTGTCCTAGCTGCTTTAAAACAACAGTCTAGCTCCAATCATTTATTACAAGTAAGTGCTGGTGTCTAATGTAGGGCTTGAATTGAGAGTTTTACTGTTTTCTTGTTTTAATATCCTCTTATTGGTTTGTTTGAGTGCTGGTGTTGGATACTTTCTATATTGTAGGGTGTGGCGCTTGAAAAATGATTCTCAATTTTTGTTTTGTTTCCCTGCTCTGATTGTAAGTATTTCTTTAAGATGCCATCATGGTGGTAGGTTTTACCTTCTCATATTGTCAAACTTTTTTGTTTTATTTTGTGAAAAGCTTAGGCAAGTTTTTGTTCCAACCTGGAAAGGAAAGAGTGTGACCATGAAATATTGGTCCACATGAACACAATATGTAACCACAAAATATTGGTCCATATGAGATCATGCATGCTCATTTACTAACACTGTTAGTTTTTTAAGCTGTAACTTGTTTAAATACTTTTGTTGATTACAAAATTATGTAAGCTAATATAACAGTATTATTGGCTAAATTAAATTTTTTAAATACATCTATTGTTTTAAATAATCATATAAATTATATACTGTAAACTGAAACAATTATTTAAAATTCACTTTTATACGAAAATTCCATTTTAAATAGTAAATATTTGAAACATTTTTGTTATTTAGTACTTGAAAGTAATTTGAAATGTATTTCTATTTTTTGAAATAACAACAATCCATTTTTTTATCAATGCAACCACATGATGGGATTGTAAGGTAGCTACTTGTGATATGAACTATTTTTAGACCGATCTAAGACTCAAATATTTTCTCTGTTAATTGCAGCCTCTCTTCAAGGTCACTAGAAACTAGAAGAATATTTTTTTAAGAGTTTACCTGAACATTAACATGACTTAAGTTTGACTGAACGTGACTTAAGTTTGACTAAAGTTGAACTAAACTTGACTTAAGAGTTGACTGAACCATGTTGAAGTTTGACTAAACTTGACTAAAGAGTTGACTAAACCATGTTGAAGTTTAACTTAAGTCCAAATGTTGTGCAGATAGAAGAAGACGGCCAGCTGTTGCGTGCCACCCAGATTGATCAGGACCACTACGAGATGCAGGTGCGAGCTGCTAACATTGTGAGTCATTTGGAATTGTTTGTACTCGGAAATGTATGGTTGACGTGTACACATTCCTATCAAGAGGTGTACACACGTCTCACCATTGTTCTCAGTAAGGTGGTGTACACATGTCGCACCATTGTGTTTCCCATTAAGGTGGTGTACACACATCTCACCATTGTGTTCCCATTAAGGTGGTGTACATATGTCTCACCATTGTGTTCCCATTAAGGTGGTGTACACACGTCTCACCATTGTGTTCTCATTAAGGTGGTGTACACACATCTCACCATTGTGTTCTCATTAAGGTGGTGTACACACATCTCACCATTGTGTTCTCATTAAGGTGGTGTACACATGTCTCACCATTGTGTTCTCATTAAGGTGGTGTACACACATCTCACCATTGTGTTCTCATTAAGGTGGTGTACACACATCTCACCATTGTGTTCTCATTAAGGTGGTGTACACACATCTCACCATTGTGTTCTCATTAAGGTGGTGTACACACATCTCACCATTGTGTTCTCATTAAGGTGGTGTACACATGTCTCACCATTGTGTTCTCATTAAGGTGGTGTACACACATCTCACCATTGTGTTCTCATTAAGGTGGTGTACACACGTCTCACCATTGTGTTCTCATTAAGGTGGTGTACACACATCTCACCATTGTGTTCCCATTAAGGTGGTGTACATATGTCTCACCATTGTGTTCCCATTAAGGTGGTGTACATATGTCTCACCATTGTGTTCCCATTAAGGTGATGTACACACGACTGGCCATGTGCTGTGTACAGCTGTGACATCTTAATTGCTTTATCCATTGATTTCATCCTATTGATTTATGTCTAACACTGACTGACTGTAACCCTTGTATGACTGCCTGACTGTAACCCTTGTATGACTGCCTGACTGTAACCCTTGTATGACTGTAACCCTTGTATGACTGTAACCCTTGTATGACTGTCTGACTGTAACCCTTGTATGACTGCCTGACTGTAACCCTTGTATGACTGTAACCCTTGTATGACTGACTGTAACCCTTGTATGACTGCCTGACTGTAACCCTTGTATGACTGTAACCCTTGTATGACTGTAACCCTTGTATGACTGCCTGACTGTAACCCTTGTATGACTGTAACCCTTGTATGACTGTAACCCTTGTATGACTGTCTGACTGTAACCCTTGTATGACTGTAACCCTTGTATGACTGGCTGACTGTAACCCTTGTATGACTGTCTGACTGTAACCCTTATATGACTGTAACCCTTGTATGACTGGCTGACTGTAACCCTTGTATGACTGTAACCCTTGTATGACTGTCTGACTGTAACCCTTGTATGACTGTAACCCTTGTATGACTGGCTGACTGTAACCCTTGTATGACTGTAACCCTTGTATGACTGTAACCCTTGTATGACTGTAACCCTTGTATGACTGTAACCCTTGTATGACTGTAACCCTTGTATGACTGACTGACTCTAACCCTTGTATGACTGTAACCCTTGTATGACTGTAACCCTTGTATGACTATCTGTCAGGTGAAGGCCGGTGAGTCCCTTATGAAGCTAGTCTCAGACCTCAAACAGTTCCTGATCCTGAATGACTTCCCTTCAGTCAACGAGGCCATCTCACACAATGCCAGCTTGTATAAAGACATGCAGACAGCCATAGACAAAAAACTGATGAACTTGAGGGATGAAATGTCAGCTGACTTGTATGAACTGGAGGATGAATATTATTCTTCTATCAACAAATAATGGCTGCCTGCTTGTGTCAAAGTGGGAGTGATGTCAGTGTACAGGGCCTGTCTGTGTGGGTGCAGTAGAGTCATTGGTTACCTTGTTTCAGGTTTGATGTTTGACTATCTAGGAAACTTGGTGTATGTAGACAGTGGTTGATGTTTGACTGTCTGGTAAACTTGGTGTATGTAGACATTGGTTGATGTTTGACTATCTAGGAAACTTGATGTATGTAGACAGTGGTTGATGTTTGACTGTCTAGGAAACTTGGTGTATGTAGACAGTGGTTGATGTTTGACTGTCTAGGAAACTTGGTGTATGTAGACAGTGGTTGATGTTTGACTGTCTAGGAAACTTGGTGTATGTAGACAGTGGTTGATGTTTGACTGTCTAGGAAACTTGGTGTATGTAGACAGTGGTTGATGTTTGACTGTCTAGGAAACTTGGTGTATGTAGACATTGGTTGATGTTTGACTGTCTAGGAAACTTGGTGTATGTAGACAGTGGTTGATGTTTGACTGTCTAGGAAACTTGGTATATGTAGACAGTGGTTGATGTTTGACTGTCTAGGAAACTTGGTGTATGTAGACATTGGTTGATGTTTGACTGTCTAGGAAACTTGGTGTATGTAGACAGTGGTTGATGTTTGACTGTCTAGGAAACTTGGTGTATGTAGACAGTGGTTGATGTTTGACTGTCTAGGAAACTTGGTGTATGTAGACAGTGGTTGATGTTTGACTGTCTAGGAAACTTGGTGTATGTAGACTGGTTGATGTTTGACTGTCTAGGAAACTTGGTGTATGTAGACAGTGGTTGATGTTTGACTGTCTAGGAAACTTGGTGTATGTAGACAGTGGTTGATGTTTGACTGTCTAGGAAACTTGGTGTATGTAGACAGTGGTTGATGTTTGACTGTCTAGGAAACTTGGTGTGTGTAGACAGTGGTTGATCTAGGAAACTGTATGTACATATTTATTGGTCCACTTGTCTCGGTTGTATTGAGTTGAAATAAATTTAATGAATAAATTTTTTAATGTGTGCTCTCTCATCTCTGTGTGTATGTGTTTGCAAATGACAATAGTTATTATATTATTTATGTAAGGAGGGGGGGGGGGGGCACAGACTTGATATGTTACAGAACTCAAAGGAATCAAGTCATCAGATGTGATGTGATTTATTTGGTCACCACCCCATGAAACAACAGGTCACCAAACAACTGGTCCCGCATCTTGGCACACAGTGATGGTCAAGTGGCCATCTGCTGGGGTGGGGCTTGAACCACTCTTAAATCTTGGAGAAATGTGATCCACATGATGTTTAATGGGTGACGTTTTGCTTGCTGATGACTGGCTGGATGATTTATTCATACGATGTCAAGTAGATGATGTTTGATGTGTGCATACACTGGTTGAGGTGTTGATGTTTGATGTGTGCATACACTGGTTGAGGTGTTGATGTTTGATGAGTGCATACACTGGTTGAAGTGTTGATGTTTGATGTGTGCATAGACTGGTTGAAGTGTTGATGTTTGATGTGTGCATACACTGGTTGAAGTGTTGATGTTTGATGTGTGCATAGACTGGTTGAAGTGTTGATGTTTGATGTGTGCATACACTGGTTGAAGTGTTGATGTTTGATGTGTGCATAGACTGGTTGAAGTGTTGATGTTTGATGTGTGCATACACTGGTTGAGGTGTTGATGTTTGATGTGTGCATACACTGGTTGAGGTGTTGATGTTTGATGTGTGCATAGACTGGTTGAAGTGTTGATGTTTGATGTGTGCATACACTGGTTAAAGTGTTGATGTTTGATGTGTGCATACACTGGTTGAAGTGTTGATGTTTGATGTGTGCATACACTGGTTGAGGTGTTGATGATGGATGCTGGTGACCAAAGCTTTGAGCACTGTACCAAAGACCAAGGCACTGTTTTGCTGGGTTAAACATGGAGCTATTGGAAGTGGCAAAAACTAGGCCACCTGTACCTTTATTATATACAAAGGTCAGCCACTGCACTATTTGTAGAGGCTGCCCCTTGCCATCTATGTATAGCTCCATACTGTAGAGCATTGTGGGTAAGAGATTTGTGCTGGCACATTGAAGTTGTACACAGATGTAAGGAAATGTAACTCTGATTGACATGGTGAGTTCTGTCCAAAATAAGGAGAAAAAATCTTAAGACATGCTGGAGACAATCTGATAGTTGGTGCATCTCAAGGCAGTCTGTAGGCCAGCACTTGGTTTAACCTCAGCAAATGGTTTGTAGAATATAAAATGAAAGAATGTAATGCAAGTAAAAAAATGGACCCTGGTGAAGCTACGATGATCTTTTCTCTGTTGGTTTTTTCTTATGTTTGCCTTTGAGCAGCTGATCTGGACCGGATGTTTTCTCCTTCCCATCATCCCTCTCTGTCCGCTCCCCTAGATGTTGTCTGCTGCTATCTGGCCAGCCGCGTGATATTGTCCGACAGCTCGACCGCACCTCGCCCTCAAACCGGTACGGCCGGTTGGGAAGTGCTACCTGTAGAGCTGGAACCTAAGACTTCTGGGTCCTGCTGACGTTCAAGCCAGTCCCCAGCCTGCCCAAGGCTTCTTCACATGGCGCCATGATGTCCTGCGGGAAAGTTTGCATTCATTAAAGTCTGGCAATTTTCATTTCTACAAGAAAATTTCATTTTTTAAAAATGTTTTGGTTTCTAAAATAAAATGTTTTGGTTTCTAAAAAATTAAAATACTTTGTTTCCTAAAAAATTAACATGTCTTGGTTTCCAAAAAATTAACATGTTTTGGTTCCCAAAAAAATTAAAATGTTTTGGTTTCTAAAAAATTAAAATGTATTAGTTCCTAAAAAATTTAAATGTTTTGGTTTCTAAAATATTAAAATGTTTTGGTTCTTAAAGAATTAAAATGTTTTGGTTAAACTTAAAATGATTTTAACTAGAGAAGAGCTTAAAAAACATTGAATTCTTCCTTCCACTTGACAATTGATCAAATCCATTAACCAATATACTAGATAAATTTAATTAGTGGAAATATTGATTAAAACGGGAGAAATTAGGACATCCACCACTTGGATGACTAAAATTTCTTTACAAGTTTTAAACCTAGTCATTACAATTATTAAACCTGGTCATTAAAATTATTAAACCTGGTTATTACAATTATTAAACCTGGTCATTACGATTATTAAACCTGGTCATTACAATTATTAAAATCATAAACATTAAGTTCAGATTAGGGTTATAATATGCAGAGGCGTAGCGACCCTTCCCGGCGCCCGGGGACATACTTTCAATTTGGCGCCCCCCCTCGGGAGCAAATTTTTGATTTGCACCCCCCCCCCCTCAAACTTTCGATTTGCACCCCCCCCCCCTCGAACTTTTCATTTGCACCCCCCCCCCCTCAAACTTTCAATTTGGCGCCCCCCCTAAGGTCGGCGCCCGGGGACATATGTCCCCCCCCCGCCCCCCCCTCGCTACGCCTCTGATAATATGTAAACAGAAATAAAGCAAAAAGCAACGCAACAAAAAATATAATCCAACTTTAAATAGGCAGGTTTCACAATAAATTAAGAATGGAGTAAAAATGATTGAGAATGAGATTAAAAAACTAATTATTGTGAGCCCATATAACCTAATGGGCAACTAACCAATTGAGTTGCCTTCAAACCTATAACCATACCTTGTTTTCCTTATACCTCTTGTGAATCTGACGTAGAATGTTACTGGATATTTGAGACCCCTGTAGCTCTGAACAGATGTCTTCTGCCATTTCAAACAGTTTTCTCAGTTCAATTGTCTAATCTTTACTATCTACAAGTTTTTAATCCCTGAGGCCACATAATATACTAGAGACACAAGCCACTTTATAGAGATAACCAAAATATTTAGGAATAAAAATGTTATAAATGTTTGTTATAATCCTCCAAAATGTCTTGCATAGTGTATTTAGCATAGATTTACACAACATAAGTGGAGTTAGGTGGACTGAAATATAATCAAAGCAAGAGACATCAAAAGTAGCCTACAAGAGTCTACAGAGAGCTGGGTAAGGTTGTAAAATGCTAGAGTAGAATAAAAATAAAAGACTGAGTGGATATTGGTTGTAAGAATAAAGCATTCATTAGCAACAAAGAACCAGTTTTAATAAAGGGACAACAACTAGATTAGTAGAAAATCTAATTTAATTTTAACCATCAAGCACGGAAAAGCAGTGGCTTAGTAGAAAGTATTATGGACATCTAGTTTAAGTATTAAGTATGGAAACCAGTGGATTAGTAGAAAGTATTATGGACATCTAGTTTAAGCATTAGGCATGGAAAGCAGATGTTTTAGCAAGCAGTCTAAAAATGGGAAAGCCATTACACACATAGCCACTGGGTGTAGTGGCACATAAAGCATGCAGTCAGTACCTTGTTGTCATAATATTTTTTTGTGATTTCATAGAGATCTCTGGACACTTTGGCAGCCTTTAGGTCTAGGCAAATCTCATCTGGTGTAATAAATCAAAGACAGCGGATAGGAACAAATCAATGACAGTGGATAGGAACAAATCAATGACAGTGGATAGGAACAAATCAATGACAGTGGATAGGAACAAATCAATGACAGTGGATAGGAACAAATCAATGACAGTGGATAGGAACAAATCAATGACAGTGAGATGAGAGAAAGATGTAGTTAGAGTAAGCTCTTTCTTGCTTTGTTGGTTCTAAGCTACAAAACCTATTGCAACAGACTGCAGTAATAACCAATCCATCTGCCCCCACAAGTACTTTGATTTTCAAATCGTCCAGATTAAACTACCCAACCCATGGTGGAAGGGATAATATACCAGAGAAAGAGAGATCTAGAAGAAACACCATAGGAAGTAAAATCTAGAATTAGAGAAACATACCATAGGAAGTAAAATCTAGAATTAGAGAAACATACCATAGGAAGTAAAATCTAGAATTAGAGAAACATACCATAGGAAGTAAAATCTAGAATTAGAGAAACATACCATAGGAAGTAAAATCTAGAATTAGAGAAACATACCATAGGAAGTGAGTTCTAGAATGAGAGAAACATACCATAGGAAGTGAGTTCTAGAATTAGAGAAACATACCATAGGAAGTGAGTTCTAGAATTAGAGAAACATACCATAGGAAGTGAGTTCTAGAATTAGAGAAACATACCATAGGAAGTGAGTTCTAGAATTAGAGAAACATACTATAGGAAGTGAGTTCTAGAATTAGAGAAACATACCATAGGAAGTGAAATCTAGAATTAGAGAAACATACCATAGGAAGTGAGTTCTAGAATTAGAGAAACATACCATAGGAAGTGAGTTCTAGAATTAGAGAAACATACCATAGGAAGTGAGTTCTAGAATTAGAGAAACATACCATAGGAAGTGAGTTCTAGAATTAGAGAAACATACCATAGGAAGTGAGTTCTAGAATTAGAGAAACATACCATAGGAAGTGAGTTCTAGAATTAGAGAAACATACCATAGGAAGTGAGTTCTAGAATGAGCCTGACGATGGCTTCCACTACGAGAGCGTTGTCCTTGTGTAGATGATAAGCCTTGAGAATTGTTGGGATGCCAGTTGGTGAATCATCATCTGGGTCAGCGCTTGTCAAAAACCGAAATGCGCATTCCTCTGAAACAAAGGACAGACTGAAAAAATATTCCAGCAGTTGATGGAGTATTTGTCAGCTAAGTCATCTAGCGATACCACATTCTTCAGTCATCTCAATTTTAGTTTTTTCATTCCATTTTCTTTTATATGCTGACATCACTGAACAAAATACGCCACTTTAAAATGCATGTTTAGATTTAAAAAACACCAAAAAGAATTTTGGTTTTTACTCAACACATATTTACAATATAATTAGAGTATAATTAGAGTATGAGTTAACAAGCACTAGCTAAGACTTGTTACCATTAGCTTGTACCACCATGGCCAGGACCTTGCAGCTGTTGTTGACTACCCTAGCATTGTTGGTGTGAAGATGGATGGCAAAGATCAGGTTCCCCACACAGTCCAGCTCATTGAATGGGTCATAGCAGCCATCTGTCACAAGATCATTTTATTTTCTAGTCTGTCACAAGATCATTTTATTTTCTAGTCTGTCACAAGATCATTTTATTTTCTAGTCTGTCACAAGATCAACTCATTTTATTTTTAAGTCAAACCAACAGAGACAATCATATTTCAGGCACTCAGTGAGATCAAACCAACAGAGACATAATTCTGGCAATCAGTGAGATCAAACCAACAGAGACATAATTCTGGCACTTACCATCCAGCAGTAAAGAAATGAGAGCAGCTGCAGCAGATTCACTGACTTGGGGGGAAACTTTGTGAATGCTCAGCGCAATACACACATCTCTAACTGCCTTTTCATTGCCGGCAACTTTCAAGTTTTCAGCTACAAAGAAAACATTTTGATTTGTATTTTTATACAGATAAAATGGTTAACAATTTCCATTCTGTTTTGTTTACTATTTTACAGCAGGAAGTAGAAAGTAAGAATGTCTTAGTTTGACAGCAGGAAGCAGAAAGTCTTAGTTTGACAGCAGGAAGTAGAAAGTCTTAGTTTGACAGCAGGAAGCAGAAAGTCTTAGTTTGACATCAGGAAGCAGAAATCTTACCATCTACTGTCAAGCTCCACAGGGCTGTACAGCAAACAGCATTTAGTGCTGCGTGATACTGCGCATGTCTCATGGCTATTAGAATGTCTTGGATCCCTCCCAGTTGGACAATGATTCGTGAAGAGACCTCTAAAAATAGAAACAATTTGTCACCAATGGCTGAAAACTTGATCAGTAGTGTCAGACTGGTGGGCTAAAGTAGACAACTAGGTCAGACTGGTGGGCTAAAGTAGACAGGAGAACTAGGTTAGACTGGTGGGCTAAAGTAGACAGGAGAACTAGGTCAGACTGGTGGGCTAAAGTAGAAAACTAGGTCAGACTGGTGGGCTAAAGTAGACAACTAGGTCAGACTGGTGGGCTAAAGTAGACAGGAGAACTAGGTCAGACTGGTGGGCTAAAGTAGACAGTAGAACTAGGTCAGACTGGTGGGCTAAAGTAGACAGTAGAACTAGGTCAGACTGGTGGGCTAAAGTAGACAGTAGAACTTGGTTAGACTGGTGGGCTAAAGTAGACAGCAGAACTAGGTCAGACTGGTGGGCTAAAGTAGACAGGAGAACTAGGTCAGACTGGTGGGCTAAAGTAGACAGGAGAACTAGGTCAGACTAGTGGGCTAAAGTAGACAATAGAACTAGGTTAGACTGGTGGGCTAAAGTAGACAATAGAACTAGGTTAGACTGGTGGGCTAAAGTAGACAGTAGAACTAGGTCAGACTGGTGGGCTAAAGTAGACAGGAGAACTAGGTTAGACTGGTGGGCTAAAGTAGACAATAGAACTAGGTTAGACTGGTGGGCTAAAGTAGACAACTAAGTCAGACTGGTGGGCTAAAGTAGACAGGAGAACTAGGTCAGACTGGTGGGCTAAAGTAGACAGGAGAACTAGGTCAGACTGGTGGGCTAAAGTAGACAGTAGAACTAGGTTAGACTGGTGGGCTAAAGTAGACAACTAGGTCAGACTGGTGGGCTAAAGTAGACAGGAGAACTAGGTCAGACTGGTGGGCTAAAGTAGACAGTAGAACTAGGTCAGACTGGTGGGCTAAAGTAGACAGTAGAACTTGGTTAGACTGGTGGGCTAAAGTAGACAGCAGAACTAGGTCAGACTGGTGGGCTAAAGTAGACAGGAGAACTAGGTCAGACTGGTGGGCTAAAGTAGACAGGAGAACTAGGTCAGACTGGTGGGCTAAAGTAGACAATAGAACTAGGTTAGACTGGTGGGCTAAAGTAGACAATAGAACTAGGTTAGACTGGTGGTATAACGGACACCTATCTACCAGCCAGATAGATGGTGAACGCCCCCGGATTCTTTCTTGGGGTTATATGCAAATGACCTAAAGCCTAAATGAATGAAAACTAACTCAACAACTCACTAGGGCTCGATTTCGATGTCTAGGGAAAACTAGTGAAACTATTGAAGTTAACAACTCATTCAATCTGCATACAACCTTTAATAAGTGAACACAGTTGTGGCAGAACACTAGGTTAAACAAGATAAAATATTTAGTTTATAAAATAACAAAACCCAACTTACAAAGCGTAAGAAAAAATACTATCACAGATTCTAACACTTTATAAAAATAGCCACAGGTCACATAACACTGCTATAGCATCAAGAATCACTTGGCCACAAGTAATATAAAACTAGAATACTTAAACAACTTAAGAATGCATAGCACACTCAGGACTTAAGATCTCTCACGTTCAAATGGTCAGAATGGACTGCAGTGTTTCTTCCAGACTTTTTTCTCCGGGGGGCACTTGAAATCTTCGGGGGGGGGGGGGGGGGGGGGGGGGGCGGTAAACTTTCTTCGGGGGGGCGGACACTGTTAAAAGTATATATTTTCTATATAAATTATATAAATTTCATTTCGTTCGGGGGGGGGGGGGGGGGCGGTAAAAGAGATGCCTGGAAGAAACTCTGATGGACTGCCGGTCAAAATGGACGGCCTGGTCAAAATGGACTGCCTCGTGCCGCCTGTGGGCGATCTAGTTATAGACTTAGGCAACATGGGAGGTTACCCTCAACTCATGTGGCCATTGGTTGGGGTGGTCATCTGGTCTGAACCAATCAATCAGATCTTGATGGAAAATTTCTGAGTCTTAGACTCTCTTAGTAAGACAGCGGAAAAAACCCGGTTGTTGCACCATCAACCATATATGGTATTATAACAATGTCAAACTAAAACATTACTGGACCTAAGTAGGTCACATCCCCTCCCTTTTTGGAAGTGACAGATAGGTTCCACAAAACATACATAAGGAACCAATCTGGCAATGAAATAAAAAAAATGTTCTACAAATGTATCCAATCAAAATCTTAATACCAGATGAAATATCCCTGGAAACAAAAGGGAAGTAACTCAAACTTTTACAATTTGTGAAAGGGGAGTAACCCTTTCAAAAAATAATTATACATCAAAATCCCTCAGAAAGGGGTATTACAATATTTCCATGTGGACATTAAAAGTGGTAAACCCGACAGGGTAAAACCTTTATTTCAATGACTAGCTACAATATCAACTGAGTCATATGAGACATATTATCATAGAAGATTACATATAATCAAAAACCACCTTTTAATAAGGTTCACCTAAAAATAAACAAAATTTGCAACAGGGTGAAATTTTGAAAAAATTCAAAACTCATACCACTCACATTCATGTGAGTGTGTGTCACCTAAACAAAACACTTGTGTATGGTCCTAATGAACCACAAAGCATGTCACATGATCAATGTGTGTAATAAGATTTTACATCCTTGACAAACAATCAGCCACAACATTATCAATACCCTTAATGTGGGAAATTTCCAGATTAAAATTTTGGAAATATAAACACCATCTCAATATTCTGGGATTCTTTTGTCCTAACTTAGAGGTAAATTTCAGGGGATCATGGTCAGAAAACACTCTGACCGGATTGGTTGAAGAAGTGACATAGACTTCAAAATGTTGTAAGGACAAAACCAAAGCTAAAGCTTCTTTTTCAATAGTAGAGTAATTCTTTTGGTTCTCATTTAACTTCCTGGAAAAAAAAAAGCAATTGGATGGTCAATCCCCATGTTGTCTTCTTGAAATAAGACTGAGCCAATGGCTAAGTTGCTAGCATCAATGGCAAGTTTAAAGGGCTTGCTGAAATCTGGTGCAGCCATAACAGGAGCATTAGATAAAAATGACTTAATGGTTAAAAAAGCTTCATGACATTTAGTTGACCATTCAAACTCAACACCCTTTTTCAATAATGCAGTAAGAGGTTCAGCAACAGCTGAAAAGTTTTGACAGAACCGCCTATAGTAACCAGCCATCCCAAGGAACTTTTTGATTTCTTTACAATTTTTGGGAGGAGGCAACTTTACAATAGCATCTACTTTAGCTTCAATGGGCCTAACTTGGTTCGTTCCCACTTGATAACCCAAATAGGTAATTGAACCTTTACAGAAATCACTTTTATGCAGGTTTACAGTAAAATTAACTTCAGACAATATTCTAAAAAGGTTAGTCAACTGAACAATATGTGCTTCAAAAGTATTAGAAAATACAACTATATCATCTATGTAGGCCTCACATTGGTCTATGTCAGCAATGACAGAGTTAATGACCCGCTGGAAAGTTTGACCAGCATTTCGCATACCAAAGGGCATACGTTTGTATCTATAAAAGCCATTAGGGGTTACAAAAGCAGATATTTCTTTTGCACGGTCAGATAAGGGGATTTGCCAGTATCCTGAAAGTAAATCAATTTTGGAAATTATCTTAGCTTGACCAACTTTATCAATAACGTCTTCTATTCGAGGTAATGGATAGGAATCAGCTTTGGTGAGCACATTTACCTTCCTAAAGTCGGTCACAAACCTGAAAGATCCACCGTCTTTCGGGACTAGAAGACATGGGGAACTCCAGTTGCTGAAACTGGGTTCAATGATATCATTCCTGAGCATATAATCAATTTCATCTTTTATCAAAACAGCTTTTTCCGGGTTAACTCTATAGGGGTGTTGTTTGACGGGTTTTGCATCACCTACGTCTACATCATGAGGTGGTACCTTCGCTTCTTTGGGGACATCCCCAAAAATAGAGGGAAATGTCTCAAATAACTGAGACAATCTATGGTTTTCCTCAGTGGACAAATGCATAAGGTGGTCATTTAGATGATCTAAAAAGGAAGAATTTACCAATTTTGGGGGTTTCAATTTATCATGTATCACATCATCAGAAACATTTGAACATACAGGTAAAGTAATTTTAGCTGTGGAATGAAAATTGTTACAATTATCATAATACTTTTTCAGTGAGTTAACATGATACACTGTCTGTTTCTTTCTTCGGTCTGGCGTATTGACAACATAGTTCAAATCACTTAATTTTGAATGCACAGTAAAGGGTCCACAATATCTTAAGGATAACGCATTGTTCAGATTAGGCACGAGCACAAGAACTTTCTCGCCTGGATTGAATGTTCGTTTACGAGAACTCTTATCATATAGTCCTTTCATTCTCACTTGGGCCTTTCTTAAGTTCTTGTGAGCCATTTCGCACACGGCTTTCAGTCGAACGCGAAAATCGTCAAAGTTTTCCACTGGATGATCTCTGGTACCTGTCCAACGCTCGTGGATCAGCTTCAGGGGACCACGGACAGAATGTCCAAACACAAGCTGAAAAGGAGAGTAACCTAGAGCTTCCTGGACACAGTCTCTCGCGGCGAAAATAATCCATGGAACAGTCTCATCCCATTGGGTGTTACTTTTAGCGAATGTTCTTAGCATGGTTTTTAGGGTCTGGTGGAACCTCTCAAGTACGCCTTGAGACTGAGGGTGGTAGGCTGAGCTGGTGATGTGGGTAACGCCTAGCTTGGCTAGCGCTTCCTGAAAATGGTGACTGGTGAAGTTGCTGCCTTGATCTGTTTGAACGATTCTAGGTAATCCAAAGGTAGTGAAGAACCGGGTCATGGCTCTGACTACAGTCTTTGCCTTAATGTTCCGTAAGGGGAACGCCTCGGGAAAACGGGTACTTGAACACATAAAGGTAAGTAGGTACTCGTTGCCCGCCTTGGTTTTAGGCAAGGGACCTACACAGTCCATGACGATTTTAGAAAAGGGTTCTTCTAATACAGGAACCGGACTCAAAGGGGCCTTAGGAATTTTCTGGTTTGGCTTTCCGGCCAACTGACAGTTCGTGCAACTTTTGCAGTAACGCGACACATCATTTCTCATTTTGGGCCAAAAGAACAGTTCTTTGATCTTCGCCATTGTTTTAGTGACTCCTGGGTGCGCTGACATTGGATGGTCATGTGCCAGTTTCAGTATTTCATGCCGATAGGGTGGAGGGACCCACAGCTGGTTTTTACCCAACCATGGTTCGGCAGGTGAGGCATCCACTGGTACAGAGCGACGAAAGAAGAGGCCGTTCTCGGAGAAATATTCCCCATCGTCAGATGAGAGAGATTTTTCGACCATTGCTTTGAGTTCCGCGTCGACTTGTTGAGCTTTAATGATGTCTTCCTGAGATATCCTCAGGGGTAAGCCCAGGCTTGTGTTCTCTGGAAGCATAGACTCCTGTTTGGGAGTCGAATTTCTTGACGATGATGGTAGGTGTGGTTCAGACGTTGTGTCAGCCAATTGTTTGGTCTGGCTTCTTGTCACCACACATGCAGGATACAGTTCATTATCATTATCTGGAACTGTTGACAAAGGGTTTTGAACCGTACAGGGGTATACTTTGCTTCCCGCAAGGTCATTCCCTAGAAGTAGGTGTACTCCTGGGACAGGAATACTATCTATCACACCTAAAATGACTTCGCCTTCGACGAGAAGATGTTTCAGGGCAAACTTGTGTAG
This sequence comes from Physella acuta, assembly GCF_028476545.2. Classification (NCBI taxonomy): domain Eukaryota; kingdom Metazoa; phylum Mollusca; class Gastropoda; family Physidae; genus Physella; species Physella acuta. Next base: position 549,084 of record NW_026731794.1, read on the forward strand.
AGGGACTACAGTAGATTTTGTCCCCACTCCCTGGATAATAGAAACATTTCCGGTGTTCGTCTCCGGTGTAATGTCCATTGAACTTTTCAAAAGAAGTGACTGTGACGCTCCTGTGTCTCTTAGGACGGTGATATTCCGCTGAGACAACGGATGACCTGGTTTGCTAATGACAGCTTCGGTAATGAAAGATGAAAAGTCAACCTTTCTCGATCCCTCGAGATCGGTAGACTCGGAAGAAATTGGATGGTGGCGTGAACAGTCAAAATGTGACTGAACATAATGTGTGGAGACTTGACTGCCTTCCTGCGGACACTTAGGGTTAGTGTCCCTCAGAATTCTAGAGTTCATATTTGAACCGGTTGCTTGAGGGGATAGAGGTACGCACCGCCTCTCTGTTAAATTGAAGACGTTTGTAGCAGTCCTTGACATGGTGACCAGGTCTTTTGCAGAACTGGCATACTGCTCGACGATTGAGAGTTGATCTTGGTCTCTCTCTGGACTGTAATGCCTTCAAGTGTTGGCCAACAGGAGGATTGCTGCCAAAAAGGGGAAGCACGGGGTTCAGGCGGTTTCCTGACACTGGTGGTTTCTTATGCACCAACATATATGTGTCAGCCGACTCAGCGGCCTTCTGGATGTCAATTATCTTGTTATCCAGTATGTGTAGTCGTATGTCTTCAGGCAGGGACTTTAGGAATTCCTCCCTTATGATAAGTGATCTGAGCCTCTCAAACTCAGAAACTTCCTCAGAGTGTAGCCACCTTGAGAAAATTTTCTCTTTTTCAAAGAGAAATTCCACATATGATTGAGTGGGTAATTTGCGGAGTGCTCGGAATTTTATCCGATAGGCCTCGGGCGTCAGTTCGTAGGCCTTCAAAATGGCAGTCTTGACCAAACTATAGTTATTTTGAACGTCGTGAGAGAGTGCCTGGTATGTTTTTGCAGCTTTCCCTGTAAGGACCGTGCTCAATAAAGCAGTAATGGAAGTTTCGGGCCATTCACATGTCTTCGCTAAACTCTCAAATGAGTTAAAGAAAACGACCAGATCTGTTTCATCAAATTTAGGAACTAATTTCCCAAATTTGGCAATCACCTGCCCCACCGACAACTTTTTTGGATCTACCAGAGAAGTGACATCACTAACTTGACCAAATTCTAATTCCAACCTCCTCTTATCTAAAGCAATTTTAGCCTCTAACTCCTGTTCTTTTAAAGCCTTCTCTAAAGCAATTCTAGCTTCTAATTCTACCTTCTCTAGAGGTTTCTCCTCACGGAGTATCACCCCAGCCAACAAACTTTCATCAAATACACCTTCATTAATAAAATGAACAACAATTTTATCTCTCAACACCTCTGATTTCTGAGTAACAGAATAATCCAATTTCAATTCCTTAACAACACTAATCAAAACTTTCCTACTCAACTGCTCTACCTCCTCAACAGTGGGATTAGATAAGAAAGACTCCATTACACTAACTTCAAAATCAAAACAAGCCTAGATTCTCTAAATTAACACGGCCCAACGCTGCGCTATGAACTTGACCTTCAATCTAGGACGTGACACGTCTGGCGTTTGACCTAGATAACTCTAGCCTTGGGCGCGTTTTAATAACACGGCTCCACTGGATAGAAAAACAACTAAATCAAACTAAACTTAGTGTTTAACTATTACAACCAACAACTGGAACGACAGATTAAATCCCGGACAGGCCCCCACTTTATAACGGACACCTATCTACCAGCCAGATAGATGGTGAACGCCCCCGGATTCTTTCTTGGGGTTATATGCAAATGACCTAAAGCCTAAATGAATGAAAACTAACTCAACAACTCACTAGGGCTCGATTTCGATGTCTAGGGAAAACTAGTGAAACTATTGAAGTTAACAACTCATTCAATCTGCATACAACCTTTAATAAGTGAACACAGTTGTAGCAGAACACTAGGTTAAACAAGATAAAATATTTAGTTTATAAAATAACAAAACCCAACTTACAAAGCGTAAGAAAAAATACTATCACAGATTCTAACACTTTATAAAAATAGCCACAGGTCACATAACACTGCTATAGCATCAAGAATCACTTGGCCACAAGTAATATAAAACTAGAATACTTAAACAACTTAAGAATGCATAGCACACTCAGGACTTAAGATCTCTCACGTTCAAATGGTCAGAATGGACTGCAGTGTTTCTTCCAGACTTTTTTCTCCGGGGGGCACTTGAAATCTTCGGGGGGGGGGGGGGGGGGGGCGGTAAACTTTCTTCGGGGGGGCGGACACTGTTAAAAGTATATATTTTCTATATAAATTATATAAATTTCATTTCGTTCGGGGGGGGGGGGGGGGGGGGGCGGTAAAAGAGATGCCTGGAAGAAACTCTGATGGACTGCCGGTCAAAATGGACGGCCTGGTCAAAATGGACTGCCTCGTGCCGCCTGTGGGCGATCTAGTTATAGACTTAGGCAACATGGGAGGTTACCCTCAACTCATGTGGCCATTGGTTGGGGTGGTCATCTGGTCTGAACCAATCAATCAGATCTTGATGGAAAATTTCTGAGTCTTAGACTCTCTTAGTAAGACAGCGGAAAAAACCCGGTTGTTGCACCATCAACCATGTATGGTATTATAACAATGTCAAACTAAAACATTACTGGACCTAAGTAGGTCACAGTGGGCTAAAGTAGACAGTAGAACTAGGTCAGACTGGTGGGCTAAAGTAGACAGTAGAACTTGGTTAGACTGGTGGGCTAAAGTAGACAGTAGAACTAGGTCAGACTGGTGGGCTAAAGTAGACAGTATAACTAGGTCAGACTGGTGGGCTAAAGTAGACAGTAGAACTAGGTCAGACTGGTGGGCTAAAGTAGACAGTATAACTAGGTCAGACTGGTGGCTAAAGTAGACAGTATAACTAGGTCAGACTGGTGGGCTAAAGTAGACAGTAGAACTAGGTCAGACTGCTGGTGTTAATTGAGTTTCAAGTTAGTCGAGACGCGGAGAATAGTTAGTAACACACATCCCCAATGAATGATACTCGACAAAGGTCAGACCTCACACATAAACAAAGGTCAGACCTCACACATAGACAAAGGTCAGACCTCACACATAAACAAAGGTCAGACCTCACACATAGACAAAGGTCAGACCTCACACATAAACAAAGGTCAGACCTCACACATAGACAAAGGTCAGACCTCACACATAGACAAAGGTCAGACCTCACATAGACAAAGGTCAGACCTCACACATAGACAAAGGTCAGACCTCACACATAAACAAAGGTCAGACCTCACACATAGACAAAGGTCAGACCTCACATAGACAAAGGTCAGACCTCACATAGACAAAGGTCAGACCTCACACATAGACAAAGGTCAGACCTCACACATAAACAAAGGTCAGACCTCACACATAAACAAAGGTCAGACCTCACATAGACAAAGGTCAGACCTCACACATAGACAAAGGTCAGACCTCACATAGACAAAGGTCAGACCTCACACATAGACAAAGGTCAGACCTCACACATAAACAAAGGTCAGACCTCACACATAGACAAAGGTCAGACCTCACATAGACAAAGGTCAGACCTCACACATAGACAAAGGTCAGACCTCACACATAAACAAAGGTCAGACCTCACACATAGACAAAGGTCAGACCTCACACATAGACAAAGGTCAGACCTCACACATAAACAAAGGTCAGACCTCACACATAGACAAAGGTCAGACCTCACATAGACAAAGGTCAGACCTCACACATAGACAAAGGTCAGACCTCACACATAAACAAAGGTCAGACCTCACACATAAACAAAGGTCAGACCTCACACATAAACAAAGGTCAGACTTCACACATAAACAAAGGTGGACCTACTATCCGCTGACAATGCCAGGATCAAGTTAACGGCGGCCTGTTGAACCTCAGGGTCGTATTCAAAAGCCTGGGGGTCATTGGAAGAGAAAAAGGTCAATCTTTGATTGGATTAGAAACACAAAGTTTGACATGCATTTCAAATGTTGAAAAATTGTGTCAACATGAAGGCTTGAGTAATATCATACTCACTGTCTTTTAAATGATGGTAATGACATGTTCACTTACCGTCATAATCTTATGAATGATGGTAATGACATGTGGTGTAAACAGAATATCATCAGGTTGAGCTAGAGAAAAAAAGGTCAATAAATATATTTTTTTAAAAATCTGATTTTTTTATCTCGAATATTTTAAATATCTGTTTTTTAGCATGCAGTTAACACAGCTATTGTTACCACTTTTGTGTTAGTCACAGTTAGTGGCAATCAAAACTTTGAGAAAGAAAATGTTCTGCCGAGTTAGATTTATATACAATCATAAATCCCAGCACCCTCCCCCCCATTTAGGTGTTGGAAACCCTTTCTCCCCCCCCCCCCCCCCCCACCCCATACCCATACAGTGGGCAGTGAAGCCAAAATGTGCAGCCCAAACTGACCATAGACAGCCAGATTGCTGAGGACGTAGCAGCCAGCTATCTGGACGTCTCTGTTGAAGATGTTGTCCCACATGGCCAGGGAGATGAGGTTCCTGGCCTTCTGGTCCACCTGCTGGTGGGCCGTCTCCTCATCTCTCACTAGCTCGGCCAGGGCCGCTAGACCTTCTGCTACACACTTCTCATGGTCAATGGTGTCAGCAATGTACTCGAGAACTTTCTCAATACTTTGCCCTTCATTCAGAGAATCTAGGAAAACATAGCAAATATTTGTACACACAAATCAAATATTTGTACACACAAATCAAATATTCATACACACAAATCAAATATTTGTACACACAAATCAAATATTTGTACACACAAATCAAATATTTGTACACACAAATCAAATATTTGTACACACAAATCAAATATTTGTACACACAAATCAAATATTCATACACACAAATCAAATATTTGTACACACAAATCAAATATTTGTACACACAAATCAAATATTTGTACACACAAATCAAATATTTGTACACACAAATCAAATATTCATACACACAAATCAAATATTTGTACACACAAATCAAATATTCATACACACAAATCAAATATTTGTACACACAAATCAAATATTTGTACACACAAATCAAATATTTGTACACACAAATCAAATATTTGTACACACAAATCAAATATTTGTACACACAAATCAAATATTCATACACACAAATCAAATATTTGTACACACAAATCAAATATTTGTACACACAAATCAAATATTTGTACACACAAATCAAATATTTGTACACACAAATCAAATATTTGTACACACAAATCAAATATTTGTACACACAAATCAAATATTTGTACACACAAATTTGAAAAATGTAATTTAGCTTATATTCTGATGGCTTGATCTAAAAATTCTATGGTTGATAAGTGGCTCCAGAAACTATTTAAAATAATGATGGATTGGACTAGAGAGTATAAAGTAGGGTGTGTGATGTTTGAAATGCGATCTGGTGTGTTTGTTGCTCTCCACATTCATGCAGTTGTCTCCCCTAGTACAAAATTGTCAAGACATAACACCAGGTAAACCATTACATGTCTTGGTTGACTTGGTTTCTTTCTGGCGAGCTCTTTTATCAATTTGTAGACTGTCTGCTAATGCCATACACTCCTGGATAAAACCAGACTTGATGAATTCTCTGGGAAAAATTATAAAAAAGTAGAATATAACGATTTACAACAAAAAGAAAAGTTAAAATTAGGGTAACTTCTAGAAGACATTTTAGTACCAAGCTTCAATCAAACATAAAATTTTTTCTAAGATATCAAAGATGAAAAGACAGTAATTCTACCAGCTGAAGACTTACACTCAAACATACAAAATTTTAAGAAAGATAAAAAGACAGTAGGTCTACCAGCTGAAGACTTACACTCAAACATACAAAATTTTAAGAAAGATAAAAAGACAGCAGTTCTACCAGCTGAAGACTTACACTCAAACATACAAAATTTTAAGAAAGATAAAAAGACAGCAGGTCTACCAGTTGAAGACTTACACTCAAACATACAAAATTTTAAGAAAGATAAAAAGACAGCAGGTCTACCAGTTGAAGACTTACACTCAAACATACAAAATTTTAAGAAAGATAAAAAGACAGCAGTTCTACCAGTTGAAGACTTACACTCAAACATACAAAATTTTAAGAAAGATAAAAAGACAGTAGTTCTACCAGCTGAAGACTTACACTCAAACATACAAAATTTTAAGAAAGATAAAAAGACAGTAGGTCTACCAGCTGAAGACTTACACTCAAACATACAAAATTTTAAGAAAGATAAAAAGACAGCAGTTCTACCAGCTGAAGACTTACACTCAAACATACAAAATTTTAAGAAAGATAAAAAGACAGCAGTTCTACCAGCTGAAGACTTACACTCAAACATACAAAATTTTAAGAAAGATAAAAAGACAGCAGTTCTACCAGCTGAAGACTTACACTCAAACATACAAAATTTTAAGAAAGATAAAAAGACAGTAGTTCTACCAGCTGAAGACTTACACTCAAACATACAAAATTTTAAGAAAGATAAAAAGACAGTAGTTCTACCAGCTGAAGACTTACACTCAAACATACAAAATTTTAAGAAAGATAAAAAGACAGTAGGTCTACCAGCTGAAGACTTACACTCAAACATACAAAATTTTAAGAAAGATAAAAAGACAGCAGTTCTACCAGCTGAAGACTTACACTCAAACATACAAAATTTTAAGAAAGATAAAAAGACAGCAGTTCTACCAGCTGAAGACTTACACTCAAACATACAAAATTTTAAGAAAGATAAAAAGACAGCAGTTCTACCAGCTGAAGACTTACACTCAAACATACAAAATTTTAAGAAAGATAAAAAGACAGCAGTTCTACCAGCTGAAGACTTACAACGTGCTGGGGCGGGCACTATGTTTGTGGCGCAGCAAGACCTGGACTGTGGTCACCAGAGTTTTGGAGTAAATCTAATGAAAGCATTCGTTAGACAATTAATTAATTAGACAGTTGGCTACAATCTGATAAAATCATTCGTTAGACAATTAATTAATTAGACAGTTGACTACCATCTGATGAAATCATTCGTTAGACAATTAATTAATTAGACAGTTGGCTACCAACTGATGAAAGCAATCGTTAGACAATTAATTAATTAGACAGTTGGCTACAATCTGATAAAATCATTCGTTAGACAATTAATTAATTAGACAGTTGACTACCATCTGATGAAATCATTCGTTAGACAATTAATTAATTAGACAGTTGGCTACCATCTGATGAAAGCAATCGTTAGACAATTAATTAATTAGACAGTTGGCTACCATCTGATGAAAGCATTCGTTAGACAATTAATTAATTAGACAGTTGACTACCATCTGATGAAATCATTCGTTAGACAATTAATTAATTAGACAGTTGGCTACCATCTGATGAAAGCATTCGTTAGACAATTAATTAATTAGACAGTTGACTACCATCTGATGAAATCATTCGTTAGACAATTAATTAATTAGACAGTTGGCTACCATCTGATGAAAGCATTTGTTAGACAATTAATTAATTAGACAATTGGCTACAATCTAATGAATGAATTCATTAGACAATTGACTACAATCTCATTGCAAAAATGAGTATATAATTGGATTTCATGTCATATAAACAAATAAGTTAGATAATTAGGTACCAATTTGTGTAAAAATATTAGTAGTACAACTTGGTACTATCTGGTATGAAAACAATGAATTGTACAATTGGAAAATTCAGATGACAAAAATATTATAAATCAAATAAAAGAAAAAAACTAATAAAAAATGTTTGAAGTTGATTTCTCAAAAATAAATTAAAGAAAAATTGTTTGATATTTTTTGTTTTAATTAGCCAAAATAAGAATTACAGTCAGAATTGTAGATTAAAAGAAAATGTAGCGCTAGCCCAAAAAGCCATGAAATCAAGAGGCCTTACCTCAGATATTTTCAGCAGAGGCCTTACCTCAGATATTTTCAGCAGAGGCCTTACCTCAGATATTTTCAGCAGAGACCTTACCTCAGATATTTTCAGCAGAGGCCTTACCTCAGATATTTTCAGCAGAGGCCTTACCTCAGATATTTTCAGCAGAGGCCTTACCTCAGATATTTTCAGCAGAGGCCTTACCTCAGATATTTTCAGCAGAGGCCTTACCTCAGATATTTTCAGCAGAGGCCTTACCTCAGATATTTTCAGCAGAGGCCTTACCTCAGATATTTTCAGCAGAGGCCTTACCTCAGATATTTTCAGCAGAGGTCTTACCTTAGATATTTTCAGCAGAGGCCTTACCTCAGATATTTTCAGCAGAGGCCTTACCTCAGATATTTTCAGCAGAGGCCTTACCTCAGATATTTTCAGCAGAGGCCTTACCTCAGATATTTTCAGCAGAGGCCTTACCTCAGATATTTTCAGCAGAGGCCTTACCTCAGATAATTTCAGCAGAGGCCTTACCTCAGATATTTTCAGCAGAGGCCTTACCTCAGATATTTTCAGCAGAGGTCTTACCTCAGATATTTTCAGCAGAGGCCTTACCTCAGATATTTTCAGCAGAGGTCTTACCTCAGATATTTTCAGCAGAGGTCTTACCTCAGATATTTTTAGCAGAGGTCTTACCTCAGATAATTTCAGCAGAACCTCATTGAGTGTGGTGGGAGATTGTTTGATGTCTGTTAGAACTCTATAGAACTCATCTTGAGAGTACATGGAGGTTGTCATCATGTTAAGGAGGACGCCGCCCAGTGAAAACAGGTCGCTCCTCTCATCATGGGGTTGGCTGACAACCTCAGGCGCCATGAAAGCAACCCCCTCTACAAACATCACAAATTGAAAACATTATTAAAAGACTCAATAAAGAGTTACTTTAACAACAACAACAAAAAACCTACTGAAAGTCTGGCGAGTGTTGGTCCTCATGTCCCCCATTAGGCTGGACACGCCCAGGTCTCCCAGCACGGCTGTGCTGTTTTCATTCAAGAAAATGTTGCTGCTCTTTATGTTCCTGCCATTTAGTGTTACACAATTCAGTCAAGTTATAGACAATTCAGTTAAGTTATAGACAATTCAGTCAATTTATAGACAATTCAGTCAAGTAATAGACAATTCAGTCAAGTTATAGACAATTCAGTCAAGTTATAGACAATTCAGTCAAGTAATAGACAATTCAGTCAAGTAATAGACAATTAGTCAAGTTATTGACAATTCAGTCAAGTTATAGACAATTCAGTCAAGTTATAGACAATTCAGTCAAGTTATAGACAATTAGTCAAGTTATAGACAATTCAGTCAAGTTATAGACAATTCAGTTAAGTTATAGACAATTCAGTCAAGTTATAGACAATTCAGTTAAGTTATAGACAATTCAGTCAAGTTATAGACAATTCAGTCAAGTTATAGACAATTCAGTCAAGTTATAGACAATTCAGTCAAGTTATAGACAATTCAGTCAAGTTATAGACAATTCAGTCAAGCTGGATTGTTACAGCATACCTGTGTATCACTCCATTGTCGTGTAGATAAACAAGGCCATTCAAAACTTCACCAAGAATCTTGGACAATGTCTACAGAGAGAGAAATAGAGCCAATTATCAACTATGTAAAGAACAAACCTGCATTCATGACAAAATCAAAGTCATACCATTTTTATTTATGCACAATACGTCATAACAAAAAAAACCCCTCTCATATTATCATACATTCTTATATCAAAATTTTAGTTAACCTAAATAAAATACTAAACCTATATATATTTAACCTATATATATATATTTAAATACCTTTTCTGGAATTATTTGTTTATTGTTCTGGAACTTTTTGATCCAGTTTTTTAAATCACCATTTGCATAATACTCAGAAATGATATTGATGAAAACTGATGAATCCTGAAGTAAATCACAAGACCATTAACACATTAGCTGCATATTGGATAATAGATGAAGACATACATAGCAAAGATTTGATATGGTTTGACATTTTGTTGGGCAGGCAGGAATATGGCTGGGGACCCAAGTGTTGACGTTTGGGCAGGCAGGAATATGGCTGGGGACCCAAGTGTTGACAGTTGGGCAGGCAGGAATATGGCTGGGGACCCAAGTGTTGACGTTTGGGCAGGCAGGAATATGGCTGGGGACCCAAGTGTTGACAGTTGGGCAGGCAGGAATATGGCTGGGGACCCAAGTGTTAACAGTTGGGCAGGCAGGAATATGGCTGGGGACTCAAGTGTTGACAGTTGGGCAGGCAGGAATATGGCTGGGGACCCAAGTGTTAACAGTTGGGCAGGCAGGAATATGGGTGGGGACCCAAGTGTTGACGTTTGGGCAGGCAGGAATATGGCTGGGGACCCAAGTGTTGACGTTTGGGTAGGCAGGAATATGGCTGGGGACCCAGGTGTTGACAGTTGGGCAGGCAGGAATATGGCTGGGGACCCAAGTGTTGACAGTTGGGCAGGCAGGAATATGGCTGGGGACCCAAGTGTTGACAGTTGGGCAGGCAGGAATATGGCTGGGGACCCAAGTGTTGACAGTTGGGCAGGCAGGAATATGGCTGGGGACCCAAGTGTTAACAGTTGGGCCGGCAGGAATATGGCTGGGGACCCAAGTGTTGACGTTTGGGCAGGCAAGACTATGGCTGGGGACCCAAGTGTTGACGTTTGGGCAGGCAGGAATATGGCTGGGGACTCAAGTGTTGACAGTTGGGCAGGCAGGAATATGGCTGGGGACCCAAGTGTTGACAGTTGGGCAGGCAGGAATATGGCTGGGGACTCAAGTGTTGACAGTTGGGCAGGCAGGAATATGGCTGGGGACCGAAGTGTTGACAGTTGGGCAGGCAGGAATATGGCTGGGGACCCAAGTGTTGACAGTTGGGCAGGCAGGAATATGGCTGGGGACCCAAGTGTTGACAGTTGGGCAGGCAGGAATATGGCTGGGGACCCAAGTGTTAACAGTTGGGCAGGCAGGAATATGGCTGGGGACCCAAGTGTTGACAGTTGGGCAGGCAGGAATATGGCTGGGGACCCAAGTGTTAACAGTTGGGCCGGCAGGAATATGGCTGGGGACCCAAGTGTTGACGTTTGGGCAGGCAAGACTATGGCTGGGGACCCAAGTGTTGACGTTTGGGCAGGCAGGAATATGGCTGGGGACCCAAGTGTTGACGTTTGGGCAGGCAGGAATATGGCTGGGGACTCAAGTGTTGACAGTTGGGCAGGCAGGAATATGGCTGGGGACCCAAGTGTTGACAGTTGGGCAGGCAGGAATATGGCTGGGGACTCAAGTGTTGACAGTTGGGCAGGCAGGAATATGGCTGGGGACCCAAGTGTTGACAGTTGGGCAGGCAGGAATATGGCTGGGGACCCAAGTGTTGACAGTTGGGCAGGCAGGAATATGGCTGGGGACCCAAGTGTTGACAGTTGGGCAGGCAGGAATATGGCTGGGGACCCATGTGTTAACAGTTGGGCAGGCAGGAATATGGCTGGGGACCCAAGTGTTGACAGTTGGGCAGGCAGGAATATGGCTGGGGACCCAAGTGTTAACAGTTGGGCCGGCAGGAATATGGCTGGGGACCCAAGTGTTGACGTTTGGGCAGGCAAGACTATGGCTGGGGACCCAAGTGTTGACGTTTGGGCAGGCAGGAATATGGCTGGGGACCCAAGTGTTAACAGTTGGGCAGGCAGGAATATGGCTGGGGACCCAAGTGTTAACAGTTGGGCAGGCAGGAATATGGCTGGGGACCCAAGTGTTAACAGTTGGGCAGGTAGGAATAAGGCTGGGGACCCAAGTGTTGACAGTTGGTCTGGTGATACAGATACTAGAGATTGTGGGGGTGTGATAGACATCTGTGATTGTGGTTTGAGGATTGTGAGGGGGGTGTGTCTGAGATTGTGGGGGTGTGACAGAAACTGACCTGCTCCGTGTAGGTAATGAAAAAGTCTTTGCACTTCTGCAGGTATGTGTGGTCCAGCTTTTTTAGTTCCATTTCCTAATGTAGCCAGATATAAGAGGACAGATACACAACCAAATTCAATTCTTTGTTTACATTGGTTGTTAATGCTAAAAATGTATTGAACATTATAAATCAGACAGAGATGTAAACCAGCATGAAATGACTGACCTCGTAAAATGCTTTAACAGCTGCACTTTCATCCAGACATTCAACCTGAAATAATGACAGACATGACATTTAACCTGAAATAATGACAGACATGACATTTAACCTGAAATAATGACAGACATGACATTCAACCTGAAATAATGACAGACATGACATTCAACCTGAAATAATGACAGACATGACATTTAACCTGAAATAATGACAGACATGACATTCAACCTGAAATAATGACAGACATGACATTCAACCTGAAATAATGACAGACATGACATTTAACCTGACATAATGACAGACATGACATTCAACCTGAAATAATGACAGACATGACATTCAACCTGAAATAATGACAGACATGACATTTAACCTGGAATAATGACAGACATGGCATTTAACCTGAAATAATGACAGACATGACATTTAACCTGAAATAATGACATACATGACATTTAACCTGAAATAATGACAGACATGACATTCAACCTGATAAAATGACAGACATGACATTTAACCTGAAATAATGACAGACATGACATTCAACCTGAAATAATGACAGACATGTCAAACTCAGCTAAATGAGAGAGGATGTAAGCTGCTCACAACTTGTGTCATTTTTGTCCCCACCTTTTTAAGAGCCAGTCCCCACCTTTTAAAGAGCCAGTCCCCACCTTTTTAAGAGCCAGTCCCCACCTTTTAAAGAGCCAGTCCCCACCTTTTTAAGAGCATATTTCTGTTTGTCCTGGCGGTTTTTGACCAGGTACACACTTCCAGGGGAGCCTTGGCTGATGTTTTCTAGTACCTGCGCAAAACATCAAATATCTGTCTTGTAGACAAAACATCAAATATCTGTCTTGTAAACAAAACATCAAATATCTGTCTTGTAAACAAAACATCAAATATCTGTCTTGTAGACTAAACATCAAATATCTATCTTGTAGACAAAACATCAAATATATGTCTTGAAGACAAAACATCAAATATATGTCTAGTAGACAAAACATCAAATATCTGTCTTGTAGACAAAACATCAAATATCTGTCTTGTAGACAAAACATCAAATATATGTCTTGTAGACAAAACATCAAATATATGTCTAGTAGACAAAACATCAAATATCTGTCTTGTAAACAAAACATCAAATGTATGTCTTGTAGACAAAACATCAAATATCTGTCTTGTAGACAAAACATCAAATATCTGTCTTGTAGACAAAACATCAAATATATGTCTTGAAGACAAAACATCAAATATATGTCTAGTAGACAAAACATCAAATATCTGTCTTGTAGACAAAACATCAAATATCTGTCTTGTAGACAAAACATCAAATATATGTCTTGTAGACAAAACATCAAATATATGTCTAGTAGACAAAACATCAAATATCTGTCTTGTAAACAAAACATCAAATGTATGTCTTGTAGACAAAACATCAAATATCTGTCTTGTAGACAAAACATCAAATATCTGTCTTGTAGACAAAACATCAAATATATGTCTTGTAGACAAAACATCAAATATATGTCTTGTAAACAAAACATCAAATATCTGTCTCATAGACAAAACATCAAATATCTGTCTCGTAGACAAAACATCAAATATCTGTCTAGTAGACAAAACATCAAATATCTGTCTTGTAGACAAAACATCAAATATATGTCTTGTAAACAAAACATCAAATATCTGTCTCGTAGACATAACATCAAATATATGTCTAGTAGACAAAACATCAAATATCTGTCTAGTAGACAAAACATCAAATATCTGTCTTGTAGACAAAACATCAAATATCTGTCTTGTAGACAATATCTGTCCATGTACTGTCTCACTAAAGCTCACCTTATAGATTTGAAATATTGATGGGGCATGAAATCTATCCATGTGCTGTCTGACGTCATCATCGCTGCTGGTGTCGTCCTCGTGTAAAGGCTCCTGTGCGCTTATGATGGGTTGCAATTTATTTACAGATGATGGAGTTTCAAGCTGCTTCGAATTCTGGGGCAAACAAAAATAACTTGTCTAATAATAACTTTATGTACGTGTTTAAACTGAGGTGTCTGAGTATGTTAAAGTATGAGGCGTATGAGTGTATAAAAGTATGATGAGGCATATGAGTGTGTAAAATTCAAACTGAGGACTCCTGCTAATATATTCCATGTAACCAGGAACAGCAACAGTGGTGTGTAGGTGGTACAGCAACAGTGGGGTGTAGATGGTACAGCAACAGTGGGGTGTAGGTGGTACAGCAACAGTGGGGTGTAGATGGTACAGCAACAGTGGGGTGTAGATGGTACAGCAACAGTGGGGTGTAGATGGTACAGCAACAGTGGGGTGTAGATGGTACAGCAACAGTGGGGTGTAGATGGTACAGCAACAGTGGGGTGTAGATGCTACAGCAACAGTGGGGTGTAGATGGTACAGCAACAGTGGGGTGTAGATGCTACAGCAACAGTGGGGTGTAGATGGTACAGCAACAGTGGGGTGTAGATGCTACAGCAACAGTGGGGTGTAGATGCTACAGCATTAGGGGCCATCCATAAATGAAATCGTGTATTTTTATTACAATTCTTACCTCCCCCTTTTCTCATTGTCACAAAAAGCCAGACCCCCCCCCCTAAAATGATGTCATTTCAGCCTACAACCCCCTCTTAAAATTGCAGTTAATTTTTTTTAAACCAATTTATTTCTAAAATATTGACTGAGCTCAGTGAACATAGAGTAAATAAATCAATTTCTATTGCAATTTACAAAAACAGTTTTTTAAACTTGAATTAACGAAAATAGTTATCTAACAAATGTTACAAAATTACAAATCCCCCTCGCCTCTTGTATATACGTATACATATATATATATACTTATATATATATATATATATATATATATATATATATATATATATATATATATATTTGTGAATGAAGTTGAAGAGTCACATCTCTACACCAAAAGAGCCGCATGCGGCTTGCGCGCCACAGGTATTAACACCAATAGTGTTCTGGTCCCTTTCAGTAGGTCTTTCTCTCTCAGCCAATTAGATCTACTTATTCTATATGTAGGCCTATGGGCCTACTGCTTTTGCCTATTAGTGACTTTTTTTTTACTTCGTAGAGTTAGAGTAGCAGGCAGGCTGATGCCAGGCTACTTTTAAACATTACTTTACTGAACTACTGGAGGAAAAAAATATTAGGCTAATAAACAAATCGATTTTAAAAAATCAACAAGTTAAACGTACTGTAATCTCGAAGGCGTAACAAGCGTCCCACTTTGACATTTTTCTATGAATTCGATTTAGTTGTGGTCATCTATCGTTTTGGGTACGTAAAATCGCCCGCGGCTATTCATGTACGAAAATGTTACCTCATTGTCAAGGCTTTAATAGAAGTATATTGTGATATATTTGTGTCAAATATAGATAAATGAATAATAAATCTAAATCAATGGCTAAATATATCAATATGGGCCAGAAATTAACTTTAAACAGCAGTGTTTGCGAGCAAGATATGCTACATAAACAGCCATTTGTAAAATAGAGTGGCTTCCCCCTGAATCTCGCGCTATAAGTTAAAAAAAAACTTAAACAAGATGGCTGCTAGTCTAGATCTATAGTAAATGAGCATGGTTGCATCTGTTGGAAACATCGCTAGTCTTCATTTATTACTAAAAAGTTTTAATTCAAATGTTTAAAAACAGGTACATAAATGAAACAAGAAAACATTTTTGTATTTTTCAAAATATAAATCCTCGTCAAAATGTGAAATAATTTATAAAATTTAAGGAGTCACCTGTTTTTCACATTAATAGATTAGTCGCGGGCGATTTTACGTACCCAAAACGATAGATTACCAAAAAAAATTAGGCTAATATTAATAAACAAATCGATTTTAAAAAATCAACAAGTTAAACGTACTGTAATCTCGAAGGCGTAACGAGCGTCCCACTTTGACATTTTTCTATGAATTCGATTTAGTTGTGAACATTTTGAAAGCTCTGATAAAAGTATTTATTTATTTGTTTACCTCTTTGGAATGGGATTGAGACTCCATACTTGACGACGGACGCCTTAAGTTGCTGCGCATGCGCACTTAATAGCAAGCCTAAAATATTTTAAGAAATATGCTACGCACTTCTTCCCACTTTCTTTGCTGGAGTTTTCAAAAGTTTAAATAGTTAGCAGTAAAATAATAATCATTAAAAAAGTTTTAAAAAACCCACGTTTTCTGATTGAACTAAAAAGTAGAAAATAAATGCTATAGGCCCTACATCACAATAATGCAAGCGATCACTCTACTATAAGCGATCAAAAACGTGGGGCGCCGAAGTAAAAGTTATATTACTATTGATTAGATAATACTATTGACTTTTATTAGGGAGCTTGTAGAGAGTCAACAGTATTAGAAACTGTAAGAAAATCACGGCGCCCCACGTTTTTGCTCGCTTATAGTAGAGTGATCGCTTGCATTATTGTGATGTAGGGCCTATAGCATTTATTTTCTACTTTTTAGTTCAATCAGAAAACGTGGGTTTTTTAAAACTTTTTTAATGATTATTATTTTCTACTTTTTAGTCTTTGTCTGTTTGTTTGCATTAAAATCTTGCTATCGATTTTATCTTTTCACTTTTTTTGGGTAAACGAAGACAACTCGTAAAAAGACAACTCGTAAAAAGACAACTCGTAAAAAGACAACTCGTAAAAAACACGTTGTTTGAATACGTTACTGACTAGAACACATAGATTTGAACCCGTGTCGAGTGGGATAGCAATCGTGTGCCCAACCACTCGACCATATCGTCTCCCCCAAACTGGCCTACCTCCTGTAAGTTTAAACTCGGTTCAAGCTAAATTCTCTGCCCCTAAGCCTGTGGCGACATGTGATCGTTCGCTTCACTGCGCGCGAGGTACGCGTCGCTGGTTTTTTTTCTAATGGCTAGCAGAGGAGAATTATATATATAGATTATATAGCGGTCTAAAATGCTCAATAAAATGTTTCCATTGATCAATTTAGTAATAATAACAATTGAATATTCAATGGTCATCCAAAAGAAAGCTTCCCTGAAAATTTCAGCGCGCTAGCTAACTGGGAAGTGCCAGAAATTTCGATCGCAAGATTTGATTGGAAAGACAAACAAACAAACAAAGACACAGAGAAAGCAAGTTAAAGAAAACGTGGGAAAATAACTTACGTCTAGATCTATTAATTAAATTACTGTTCAAATTCCCTATGACTTTTTAGCGCAATTTCCATTCTGGAGAATCGTTTATTAACTCGTCATTTCTGGGAATGGATGGATGGATGGATGAATGAATGAATGGATGAATGTGTGTCCGGGCTTTAAGTCGTATCTCCTCCTCAACGAAGCAATATCGATGACTAGTTCCAAAAGCAATTATGTTAAGCAAGTTACGAGAATGAGCATAGGCCATAAAAATTCCGGGTTTCTTTCATGTATTTCCCGTAAAAGCCAAAAAACCTCGAAAAAATGCAGTTTTTGGCCCATATCTCGGCAACCAGACCACTTAGCGACTTGAAACATGTACCAATCGATTCCTGCCATAATTTAGAACAATATTGCCGAAGAAAGTTTTCAAAAATATCCTCTCGTTCGGTCACAAATTTTAAAATTACATTAACACCTACAAACCGATCGCTCTTCTAGCTTGAACGCACCCCATCATTATACGTCAGAGCTATTTTTAGATAACATAAGGAAATTGCGCATAAATGTCACTAGACTTTTTTAATTAACTTGCGCGCCTACTGAACGTGATGGCGCAGCCATGGAACGCGATGACGCATCTATTGAACGTGATGACGCGTGTGGTGTGGTTGTATATACATGCCGGAAGTAGAGATCTATCATCTTAATGATTATCATGTTGATAATCAAGTTCAACTAACCAATGGTTTTAATAACCCTGCTCTTGATTTCAAGGTGCTTAGTTTAGTTAGTAGTTAGGTTTATTTAATAAAAAACGTTTTAATAACTAACCAATGGTTTTACTAACCCTGCTCTTGATTTACGCTACGACAGAGCTATTTTTAGATAACATAAGGAAATTGCGCTAAAATTGTCACTAGACTTTTTAATTAACTTGTTTTTGTAAACACGTTTGTGGCATTATAATAAAGTGAAAAACCTCTGTTGCCAACATGAAATTAAAAATCTAGTTCGATAAATTACAGCTTTATTTAGTAATCTAATATAGATCTATATTATTTTGGCTAGGAGTATGCTCCGCGTAGTCTAGTATTAAATAGTGAAATAGGCCCTATATATAACCTATATTATTATAGTAATAAGTCAGTGGCGTAGCGAGGTCGGGTGTCACCCGGTACGGCACTTAATGGTGTCATCCCCCAGAGGCGTAGCGACCCTTCCCGGGGACAAACTTTCAATTTTCGATTTGCACCCCCTCCTTCAAACTTTCGATTTACACCCCCCCTCGCTATGCCTCTGTAATAAGTAATATATAGAGGTCTAGATCTATGCCTATTACTATTATTATATCAGTGTTCAAATGTAATTCATGCTCATTGCTTCAACCATAGGAACTCACCGCTCAAGAATATGAAAGCAACCCATCTAATGATAACATTAACTTTACAACATTATGATATGATAATATCATCTGCGCTTGCCATGTATTTTAATTCTATTATCGTTTCTTAATCGTATGTATGTGCTGTTTCCAGCTGCCATTTAGGCCTTTGAATATTGTGGTAAATAAATGACCCAAATGTTACTTGCTGCAAATCTGATGTTGATGCAACATTAGCTGTTCATACTTGTACAACTTCCTTGAGTCCACGCAGCCTCTCATGGGTACCTGTCCTTCTTATTCCGAGGTCACTGACACAGGTACACTCTACTTCACTTACTATGTGGACAGAAAGGTTTGAAAGAGTACAAGATCCAGTCACAATGTGGCATCGAATTTTACTTAAGGGCGCCTTGCCATTAAAGCGGGCATAAAGATAAATACTTAAGCATGAAAATTATGCAGAAATGTTTTATTTTTGGAATCCATTTTATAGAAGTTGCAAATCCAGAGAAGATTAAAATAATTGTTTGAGTTTAAGGCTACATTTCTCTTTATTTTCATCAAGCCTAAGTTATAACTTGAAGGGTCACTTTTGTAGAAAAACGTTGATTGGCTGTACAGGATCTATATTCTGAAACCCTTTTTCATAAAAAGCTTATAGTAATTTGTACTCAAAACTTTGCTGATACACGGACAAGTTACATTTTTTTTTTAAAAACCACATGACCTCTGCCATTTTTGTTTACATTTTGTGTCATAAAATATTTCTTTTTCTGTATGAATTAAAAATGTTTGGAACTGAACTTTGACCTCTATTTTTAAGGTATAGGATAATTAGTTCTTGATCTGTAGTGATTTTTTTATCAACGTTTGAATGCACTAGAAGCTGTTTTCCTTTTTTACTTTCTCGTATATACGTAGTATAGAGAAAGTATTGTAATCGTGCAAAAAAAAAAATCGAGATTTTTACAAATCTCGACGTTTTACACCTCACTGATACGGAAAAACATAATTTTGCAATCTTGTCCGTATGTCTGTGTGTGTGTGTCTGTCCGTGTGTGTGTCTGTGTGTAAACACGATAACTTGAGTACCGTTACAGCTAGGTTGATGAAATTTCATATATAAGTATTTTATCAAAATCGTAGATCCGTATCAACTTTTGAGCGATTTCCGATAACCGGAAGTGGTACTTTTCCTACTTTGAATTTTTCAAAAGCCTATAACTTGAGTACTATTTCAGATAGATAAATGAAATTTCACATGTAAGTAAAAGATCTAATTCTCTACCTTCTGTTAAATTTTGAGTAATTTCCGTTGACTGGAAGTAGTAATTTACGCTACTTCCGATTTCTCAAAAAACTAATGTAAATTTTTAAAGTACTAATAATATTGCGCACTATTATACGCGTTTTTATTCGGCGTTTGCTTGGTGAGCAATGTTTTTTTTATGAGATTCTATTCTATTTTTAAAAGTTTAAGTATTTACAATGGATTAAAAATCATAACTATATCCCCAGTTACCATCCCCTGTTGTTTTATATAAGAATATTCGAGAAAGTTTAGGGGAGATCACTACCGGTTTATTTATGGGTATACTCAAGTTTTAATCAAATATTTAACTTATTTAATTGAATATCCATTTTGAAGATACCAAATATAAAGACCAAAACTGATTTAGGACATGAATAAACAGTTTCATAATATTTGGCAACGCATGTAATGGTTAATTGAAGTGTAATATAATTTATATATATTTTGCAATTTTTTTGCCTAGATGTCACCACAGCTAAATGTTGTCATCTGAACGTCACCCAGCTAAATGTTGTCATCTGAACGTCACCCAGCTAAATGTTGTCATCTGAATGTCACCCAGCTAAATGTTGTCATCTCTATATCACCCCGGCTAAATGTTGTCATCTGAACGTCACCCAGCTAAATGTTGTCATCTGAATGTCACCCAGCTAAATGTTGTCATCTGAATGTCACCCAGCTAAATGTTGTCATCTGAACGTCACCCAGCTAAATGTTGTCATCTGAATGTCACCCAGCTAAATGTTGTCATCTGAACGTCACCCAGCTAAATGTTGTCATCTGAATGTCACCCAGCTAAATGTTGTCATCTGAATGTCACCCAGCTAAATGTTGTCATCTGAATGTCACCCAGCTAAATGTTGTCATCTGAATGTCACCCAGCTAAATGTTGTCATCTGAATGTCACCCAGCTAAATGTTGTCATCTGAATGTCACCCAGCTAAATGTTGTCATCTGAATGTCACCCAGCTAAATGTTGTCATCTGAATGTCACCCAGCTAAATGTTGTCATCTGAATGTCACCCAGCTAAATGTTGTCATCTGAATGTCACCCAGCTAAATGTTGTCATCTGAATGTCACCCAGCTAAATGTTGTCATCTGAATGTCACCCAGCTAAATGTTGTCATCTGAACGTCACCCAGCTAAATGTTGTCATCTGAATGTCACCCAGCTAAATGTTGTCATCTCTATATCACCCCGGCTAAATGTTGTCACCTGTCATAAACTTGTTTACTTGTTTATTCTGAAATGCATGAGCAAAAAGTAGACAAATACACACACACACACACGCACGCACACACATACATTTACACACGCACGCACATATTCACACACGCACACACACACGCGCGCGCATTCACACCCGCACGCACACACACACGCGCGCGCATTCACACACGCACACACACATACCAGCTTAATAATTTAAACTGAAGAAAATTATGAGTTTTAAAACAAGAAATACCTTTTTTAATGAACCCAATTTTTTTGTATTTCTTTATTATAAACAGTTGACTATTTAATCATTGATTCCCCCCACCCAAAGCTTTAACGAATGTAATGCCTGTCGCAACGATGCAGAGAATACGTTTTTGATTCTTGAGGTACACGCGGGAGGAAGTTGTAATGCAAATGTTTCTGGTTACTAGACCATCTTTGCTGGTAGCTTACGGGGGACGAATGGCGCCACAATTTGTGATACATAACATGAGCACTGAGGAGAAACATTGTGATACATAACATGAGCACTGAGGAGAAACATTGTGATACATAACATGAGCACTGAGGAGAAACATTGTGATACATAACATGAGCACTGAGGAGAAACATTGTGATACATAACATGAGCACTGAGGAGAAACATTGTGATACATAATACATAACATGAGCACTGAGGAGAAACATTGTGATACATAACATGAGCAGTGAGGAGAAACATTGTGATACATAACATAAGCACTGAGGAGAAACATTGTGATACATAACATGATAACTGAGGAGAAACATTGTGATACATAATACATAACATAAGCACTGAGGAGAAACATTGTGATACATAACATGAACAGTGAGGAGAAAAATTGTGATACATAACATGAACAGTGAGGAGAAACATTGTGATACATAACATGAACAGTGAGGAGAAACATTGTAATACATAACATGAGGACTGAGGAGAAACATTGTGATACATAACATAAGCACTGAGGAGAAACATTGTGATACATAACATAAGCACTGAGGAGAAACGATAGAGACGTTCAAGTCAACAGCTATACATCTAGTTTTAGAGGTTAGGCCGCCCGCCTAGATCTAGATATCTACATTCGAATAGAAAATATACATTGACATGCGTTTGAATAAATTGCTATTGAAAGAACAATGCCGCAATTTTAGCGACGTTGAATAATTTATAATGACAATGTTGACATGTTGGGTTGAGCTCACCGAATCACAGATGATCAAGAAAAAACAACAACACTAAGAAAAACAAACAAACGAATAAATAAGGAGTAAGATGGTACCATCCGGTAGGTGGCGGCAGTTGTCCTGACAGAATGTTAGCGTAGCCTGGCCCCAGCAGACCCGACCTACTCGAGACCTTCCGGTTGCCGCCCACATCGTCAAACAACAACTTCTTCACGTTGTAGTTCTGTTCGGCCATCTGGGGAGTGGTGACACAGGGGGTACGGTGACACAGGGGGTACGGTGACACAGGGCATATGGTGGTACAGGGCGTAGGGTGACACAGGGCGTAGGGTGGTACAGGGAGTAGGGTGGTACATGGCGTAGGGTGGTACAGGGCGTAGGGTGGTACAGGGCGTAGGGTGACACATGGCGTAGGGTGGTACAGGGCGTAGGGTGACACATGGCGTAGGGTGGTACAGGGCGTAGGGTGGCATAGGGTGTAGGGTGGTACAGGGCGTAGGGTGGCATAGGGTGTAGGGTGGTACATGGCGTAGGGTGGTACAGGGCGTAGGGTGGTACAGGGCGTAGGGTGACACATGGCGTAGGGTGGTACAGGGCGTAGGGTGACACATGGCGTAGGGTGGTACAGGGCGTAGGGTGACACATGGCGTAGGGTGGTACAGGGCGTAGGGTGACACAGGGCGTAGGGTGGTACAGGGCGTAGGGTGGTACAGGGCGTTAGGTGACACAGGGCGTAGGGTGGTACATGGCGTAGGGTGGTACAGGGCGTAGGGTGGTACAGGGCGTAGGTCGGTACAGGGCGTAGGGTGGTACAGTGTGTAGGGTGACATAGGGCGTAGGGTGACACAGGGCGTAGGGTGGTACAGGGCGTAGGGTGGTACACGGCGTAGGGTGGTACAGGGCGTAGGGTGGTACAGGGCGTAGGGTGACACATGGCGTAGGGTGGTACAGGGCGTAGGGTGACACAGGGCGTAGGGTGGTACAGGGCGTAGGGTGGTACAGGGCGTAGGGTGACACAGGGGGTAGGGTGGTACAGGGGGTAGGGTGGCATAGGGCGTAGAGTGACACAGGGCGTTAGGTGACACAGGGCGTTAGGTGACACAGGGCGTTAGGTGACACAGGGCGTTAGGTGACACAGGGCGTTAGGTGACACAGGGCGTTGGGTGGTACAGGGCGTAGGGTGGTACAGGGCGTAGGGTGGTACAGGGCGTAGGGTGGTACAGGGCGTAGGGTGATACAGGGCGTAGGGTGACACAGGGCGTAGGGTGGTACAGGGCGTAGGGTGGTACAGGGCGTTTGGTGATACAGGGCATTAGGTGACACAGGGCGTAGGGTGACACATGGCGTAGGGTGGTACAGGGCGTAGGGTGACACAGGGCGTAGGGTGACACAGGGCGTAGGGTGGTACAGGGCGTAGGGTGGTACAGGGCGTAGGGTGACACAGGGCGTAGGGTGGTACAGGGCGTAGGGTGGTACAGGGGGTAGGGTGATACAGGGGGTAGGGTGGTACAGGGCGTAGGGTGGTACAGGGCGTAGGGTGGTACAGGGCGTAGGGTGGTACAGGGCGTAGGGTGACACAGGGCGTAGGGTGGTACATGGCGTAGGGTGGTACATGGCGTAGGGTGGTACATGGCGTAGGGTGGTACAGGGGGTAGGGTGGTACATGGCGTAGGGTGGTACATGGCGTAGGGTGGTACAGGGGGTAGGGTGGTACATGGCGTAGGGTGGTACATGGCGTAGGGTGGTACATGGCGTAGGGTGGTACATGGCGTAGGGTGGTACATGGCGTAGGGTGGTACATGGCGTAGGGTGGTACATGGCGTAGGGTGGTACATGGCGTAGGGTGATACAGGGGGTAAGGTAATATTTGGTCTGGGATGGTGTGGGCAATTGTGGTGGCCTTGAGCTGAGGGGGGGGGGGAGCTCAGGGCTTGATGGCAATCACTGGGATGGGGGTGGAGCAACTCACCAGCGTTTCCTGACTGGCCAGGCGTGGAGTTTTGTTGGAGACCATGGTCGGCTTGGTGACCCTCTCGGTGATGTCCTTGATCTTCTCGGCCCGGATCAAGTTGACCAGGATCTCTGGCTTGTGCCTGCCGACACCAGCAGTGGCTTATACAGGTCTCTGTCGGTAGGTCTTTGTCGGTAGGTCTCTGTCGGTAGGTCTCTGTCGGTAGGTCTCTGCTGTAGGTCTCTGGTGTAGGTCTCTGTCGGTAGGTCTCTGGTGTAGGTCTCTGGTGTAGGTCTCTGTCGGTAGGTCTCTGGTGTAGGTCTCTGTCGGTAGGTCTCTGCTGTAGGTCTCTGGTGTAGGTCTCTGTCGGTAGGTCTCTGGTGTAGGTCTCTGTCGGTAGGTCTCTGGTGTAGGTCTCTGTCGGTAGGTCTCTGGTGTAGGTATCTGGTGTAGGTCTCTGTCGGTAGGTCTCTGGTGTAGGTCTCTGTCGGTAGGTCTCTATGTCGGTAGGTCTCTGTCGGTAGGTCTCTGTCGGTAGGTCTCTGTCGGTAGGTCTCTGGTGTAGGTCTCTGTCGGTAGGTCTCTATGTCGGTAGGTCTCTGTCGGTAGGTCTCTGTCGGTAGGTCTCTGGTGTAGGTCTCTATGTCGGTAGGTCTCTGGCTGTTGGTCTCTATATCGGTAGGTCTCTAGTGTAGGTCACTATGTCGGTAGGCCTCTATGTGTAGGTCCATATGAGTATGTATATGTCGGTATGTCTATTTGTGCAGGTCTCTATGTACATACATATGTGTATATATATATATATATATATATATATATATATATATATATATATATATATATATATATATATATATATATATATATATATATATATATATATATATATGTGTGTGTGTGTGTGTGTGTGTGTGTGTGCAGGGGCGAGGGGGGGGGGGGCGGGGGGTGCGGATCGCACCGGGTGACACCATTTAGGGGGGTGACACCAAGGCAAAAAATAGCAAAATATATAGAGAAAAACTTGAGGGGGGGGTGCAAATCGAAAGTTTGAGGGGGGGGGGGGGTGCAAATCGAAAACTTGAGGGGGGGGTGCAAATCGAAAACTTTAAAGTTTGTCCCCGGGAAAGGTCGCATCGCCTCTGGGGGGGGGGGGGGGTGACACCATTAAGTGCCGCACCGGGTGACACCCGACCTCGCTACGCCACTGTGTGTGTGTGTGTATGTGTGTACTTGTTTGTATTTCTCTCTATATATTTTTGTCTGTGTGTAAGTACATGTGTATGCATTTGTGTAAGTTTGTGTATGCACCCGTGTGTATGTCCGTGTGTATGTGCATGTGCCTGTACGTGTGTATGTCTGTGTGTATGTCCGTCTGTATGTTGCCATGTACTCACATATCATTTTCTGAGACGATGGAGCCGGTGGTAAAGAAACGCTCACACTCCGAGATGGAGCGGCTGAGCAACTTGTAGCTGCTGTGTCCAGCCGGCAGGTACCCCCCGGGGAGGCTCTTGGATTGGTGCCGTGCCAAGCTCATGGCTTGCTTCTCTCCTGGGGACAAGACAATCTGGATTGAATGGGGGACAATCTGGATTGAATGGGGGACAAGACAATCTGGATTGAATTTTTCCAACTCTGGCAGGTGTAAAACGGCAAGATTTGTGAAAACCTCAATTTCTATATTTTGCACGATTAGAATATTTTCTCTAGATCCAGATCTACTTCGTATACGAGAAAATAAACCCCCTGCGATAAAGTAAACCCCCTGCGATAAAGTAAACCCCTTGCGATAAAGTAAACCCCCTGCGATAAAGTAAACCCCCTGCGATAAAGTAAACCCCCTGTGAGAAAGTAAACCTCCTGCGATAATCTGACAGTAGCAAACAACCACGCGACACAGTTCAAACCTTCAGTGCCAGTTGTATGGAATCGTGTCCTTTAAACAGATGTCAATCAACACGTTGTGATGTTGGTGTCGCACCTTGTCGCATCAACTTGAGATGTGCAGTACCGGTGCTGAATGGTGCATCTGATCTGTGCAGGTTTCCTATTTCAGCTTGATGCCATCAGTGCCCCTATAGGCTTATCCTATTTCAGCTTGATGCCATCAGTGCCCCTATAGGCTTATCCTATTTCAGCTTGATGCCATCAGTGCCCCTATAGGCTTATCCTATTTCAGCTTGATGCCATCGGTGCCCCTTATGTACTGTTGCCCGCTGTCTAGACTGACTCGGGATGAAAAAATAAATAAACTGACCGTAGTGTCGGGGGCTTTGTGTGGGGCAGTTTCTTCCAGACTTTTTTCTCCAGGGGGGGGGGGGGGGGCGGTCAACATTATTCGGGGGGAGGGACACTAGTAAAAGTGTATGTTAACTGTAAAATCCATCTGGGGGTGGGGGTAGACTTTCTTCGGGGGGGGGGGGCTCCGCCTGGAAGAAACTCTGGTGTGGGGGAAGACGGGAGTTTATATAGCCACCATGACGGGAGCTTAACAGACGGGAGCTTATATGTCGGGAGCTTTTGTTTGACGCGGGTTGACATCATAATGATGGGTACTTTTGTCTGCAGCCTTTTGTGAGGGAACGATACTGACGACATGCCAATAGCGTGACTGAACATTCGAGAACCCGCCGAGATTTGTTCATTTGAAAATGTCAGTGTCACTTCTTGAAACTTTGAACTTTTCAAATCAAACAAACAGAAGCGGCTACTGACACCTAAACTGTCTCAGAAAATCAAGGCCAAAAAACGCATGACACAACACTAACAGGATGAAGACGGTACCATGTTGGCGCTAAACAAACAGCTCAGGAAGTCGAGAGGCTGGCCAGATATTAGCGCATGCGCTAGAGGAGATAACTCCAGATGATGGCGGTTGGAGTGGCATCGTGTTATCTGACACACTCTTGGCATGTCTGGAATGTCAGCGGGAAAAACATCGGAAATAAACAGTGGCCGGCCGTCAGGTCATTCTACACACACAAGCTATAGGGCTGGTAAGTAGGTCATCAACCAGTTCTATGGATCATGCAGGTTTTATTGAGAACTGGTTGGTGACCTACTTACCAGCCCTATAGGGACACCAAGTCAATACACCAAGCAACACAAAATAGGCAATAAAACACAATACAAAATAGGCAATAAAACACGATACAAAATATGCAATAAAACACAATACAAATATGCAATAAAACACAATACAAATATGCAATAAAACACAACACAAAATATGCAATAAAACACAATACAATATAACACTGAAAGCAACAAAAAAAAAAAAAAAACAGCTACAACACAAACTGCCTTGTATGCCTTATTGGAGAGCTTTTAAATATTTTAATTGCACACGATGTAATATGGGAAGGGAAAGAACAAAAGTAGGGGAAATAATCACTCTTAAACAGAGTTCTGTAAACAATAGGCATTATATTCAAAATGAACTAGGTCAATATTTTATTTTACAAATATAATATATAACTTTTTTGAATTACTTTTCACTAAATATTTAAAGTGCAATCAGAATTAATTTATTTTTTTAATAAATGTAAAAAGGTCAGAGCACAAGTAAAATGTATGAACACGGTTTTGGTATGAAATGCTCCATGTAGGAGTACGTGCCCAATGACGTACAAGCGGTAACACTAGCTAACCAAATGTTTATAGGCCTACTCTTGTTAGATACAACTTTTCCGGATGCTTAAAATTTGTATCATTTTAATTCTCTGTAATCCCAAATTTATTTAGGCTCTACCCCTTTAGCCCACCACGCCGATGAAAAAAAAACATCTTTTGAATCATCATTTAATTACACATTTGCATTTTCAGGTGATTTTAAAAAAAATAAAATTGTAATAAGACGTTTTGTATTAGACCCATGTATAAGTAAACCATCTTAAATGGATGAAAGTAAGCTACAAGTAAGAAAGAAGTATTACTATTGTAAATCTGGTTCCATGACAAATGATCTCAGGACAAATGTCCGTGAGATCATTTGTCCGTGAGATATTTTGTCTGAGATCATTTGTCTTGTCACCGTAAATCTGTATCAGTCGTCACAAGCCGATGATGAAAACTGTAATAATAAAGCGAACATGCAAGGCAAACTGACAGTGTACATTACATGTCTTAGGCGAAAAAAAAAAATAAAAAAAAAATTGTCGTGTTAGATATGGAAAATATGGTTGGTGTGTATGGGTGTATGCGTGGGTGAGGGTGGTTGTGGGAAGGGGGTGGGAATTTAGGGGTGGGGGTTGCTATCTAGACTGCATCATAAGTATATTCTGGTTTCGGACCACTAGGTTGGGTGGGGGAGGGGAGGGTGGGACGTTTAGATGTGCATATTTGTGACACTTCGTGACGTCAGTGTCAGTCAACAAAAGTCATAAGACAGACAACTCCAGACGACACGATCGGCTGCTGATAAAACGGCGACTTGCCGCGCGCTGGTCACTAGTACAACTTCACCCCTAGCTGGTTTTAGGGGTCACTACCGGTCTCAAATCTCTCTACCCGGGAGCCGGCCTGTAAAACTGTGTAAAATTAGAATCTGCCCGTGCCGGATATTCTCCCCTACATTTAGTTTCTGGCGTGGACCGATGGCCTGAGCGTCTGCTGCTAGTCGTGTGATTTCTTCCCGCCAAACTCCGGCCGCTCTCTCTCAGACATTGCCCGGGAGATGGTCGTGGACAAGGAGGGGGATCAGCCCCGACACGTGACTGGGAATGGAGGCTTCACGCCCGTGGAGCAGCCGACCAATGGGAAGTCCGGGTCAACTTCTGACGTGGGGGAGACAAAGGTAAAAAAATCGGGAGTGATCTCCCCTAAACATGATTTTTTTTATTTAATCAATTTTTCATTACTTAAACTTTTAAAAATAGAATAGAATATCATAGAAAAAATAATTGCGCACCAAGTGAACAGCAAACAATGTGTGTATAATAGTACGGAACATTATAACCTTATGAATTCATTTGCGTTTTTTGAGAAATCAGTAATAGCTATAGTACTACTTAAGGTCAACGGAAATTATCCAAAATTTGAAAGAAATCAGAGAATTAGATCTTTTACTATTATGCGAAGTTTTGTCTGTCAGAAACAGTACTCAAAATGTAAGCTTTTGAAAAACCGCAAGTAGAATAAGTTAAACTTCCGGTTACCGGAAATCGCTGAAAAGTTGATACAGAACTATAATTTGATCTATATATCTGTAACAGTACTCAAATTATTGTGTCCCCCCCCCCCCCCACACACACACACAGACATACGGACAAAGTTGCAAAACTATGTTTTTCCGACTCAAGGAGGTGTAAAACGTCGAGATTTGTGAAAATCTTCATTCCGATTTTTAGCACGATTACTCCCTCTATACTTCGTGCACAAGAAAGTAAAAAACATTACGTAACAGATGAGGTTTTTTTGTTTTCAATTTGTTTACTTTTGCTGTCTGGTTCATCAGCAGCCTCCAACTGTAACAGACAAGGGCGACAACCAACCAGACAAGGGCGACAACCAACCAGACAAGGGTGACAACCCTCAAGATGACGAAGAAGAAGAAGATGAGGTCATTGATCTCTCCTGCGGCGTGTGGAAGTTGCGCACCAACGCGTTTGGCTCACGTTTTGCCAACCTGTACGTGTTCGCCACCTTCATGGGCGTGTCGGCCTTGTTCTCTACCATGGTCAATAGTGTCGTGCATGTGCAGGTCAGTACAGGTGGGGGGGGGAGGGGTGGGGGGTGAATAGTGTCGTGCATGTCCAGGTCAGTACAAGAAGGGGGGGTGGGGGGGGGTGATCTAATGTCCAGGTCAATAGCAGGGCAGGGGGGGGCACATCGACTCATGTGACCTTGACCGCATTAACCATTGTGTTCACCAGCTGACCTCCATAGAGAAACAGTTCAACATCGACAACTCACAGGCCGGCCTGTTTGATGTGGCGTCACGCGCTGGTCACATGTCCACCATCTTGTTTGCCGGTCACTTTGCCAAGGTGAGTCACTGGAACAACTCCCCACCGTGACCGTCCACCAACACACGTGACCGTCCACCAACACACGTGACCGTCCACCAACACACGTGACCGTCCACCTGTCCACCAACACACGTGACCGTCCACCTGTCCACCAACACACGTGACCGTCCACCTGTCCACCAACACACGTTACCGTCCACCAACACACGTGACCGTCCACCGGTCCACCAACACACGTGACCGTCCACCGGTCCACCAACACACGTGACCGTCCACCGGTCCACCAACACACGTGACCGTCCACCAACACACGTGACCGTCCGTCCATCTCCTCCCCAGACTGTCCACATCCCGCTGACCATCGGGCTGTCTGGAATGTTCCAGGGGGTGCTGCTAGCGACCCCCGCCTACCTGCACTTCGCTGACCCCTACCAGCTGCCCGTACTGTGAGTTTTGTGGACGGTCCAAGCTCCTCGCGTGCTGTTGTGTTTTTGTCTTGGGTTTTATCTGGCTGTATTGATGTTTGGCCTAGTTGTAGTAATATGTGGCTGTTTGACCTAGTTTTAGGGTTGTGTTGCTGTTTGGCCTAGTTTTGGTGTTATGTGGCTGTATTGATGTATGGCCTAGTTTTAGGGTTGTGTTGCTGTTTGGCCTAGTTTTAGTGTTATCTGGCTGTGTTGATGTTTGACCTAGTTTTAGTGCTGTATTGTGTGCCCCACAGGGAACACGCCTCCTACTTCAACCAATCAAATTCCACCAACTACGGGGACCAGGCCAAGTACATGTGTGACGCTAATTACGTCATCAGCAACACCACAGGACATCACCAAAAGAACAGTACGGGCACTGTAAGTTCATGGAGGACTGAAGTAGGACACTTTTTTTATAGACGACAGGTGTAGGACACATAAAGGACATTTGTAGGAGATGTGAAGGACATAGTATGACATATGCTGGACATATGAAGGACATATGCAGGACATGTGTAGGACATAACAGGGACTGTAGTTAGACACAGGTGAGGGGAGAATGAAATGACGTGTAGACAAGCAATGTCTGAAGGTGAGTACTGCTGTCACTCCCCAGACCAACCAGATGGCCTTTATCGTCATCCTCGTGGTGCAGGCCATCAAGGGCATCACAGACACCTTCCATTCGGGCTTCCTGCCTACACTCTACATGGATGACAACATGGTGGACAAGGCCAAGATGAGCATTTTCTTTGGTGGGTGCTCACACTGACCAGCTCACACTGCTCACACTGACCATCTCACACTGACCATCTCACACTGCTCACACTGACCATCTCACACTGACCATCTCACACTGACCATCTCACACTGACCATCTCACACTGACCATCTCACACTGACCATCTGACACTGACCATCTGACCATCTCACACTGACCATCTCACACTGACCATCTCACACTGACCATCTGACACTGACCATCTGACCATCTCACACTGACCATCTCACACTGACCATCTCACACTGACCATCTCACACTGACCATCTCACACTGACCATCTGACCATCTCACACTGACCATCTGACACTGACCATCTGACCATCTCACACTGACCATCTCACACTGACCATCTCACACTGACCATCTGACACTGACCATCTGACCATCTCACACTGACCATCTCACACTGACCATCTCACACTGACCATCTGACACTGACCATCTGACCATCTCACACTGACCATCTCACACTGACCATCTCACACTGACCATCTCACACTGACCATCTCACACTGACCATCTCACACTGACCATCTCACACTGACCATCTCACACTGCTCACACTGACCATCTCACACTGACCATCTCACACTGACCATCTGACACTGACCATCTCACACTGACCATCTCACACTGACCATCTCACACTGACCATCTCACACTGACCATCTGACACTGACCATCTGACCATCTCACACTGACCATCTCACACTGACCATCTCACACTGACCATCTGACACTGACCATCTGACCATCTCACACTGACCATCTCACACTGACCATCTCACACTGACCATCTGACACTGACCATCTGACCATCTCACACTGACCATCTCACACTGACCATCTCACACTGACCATCTCACACTGACCATCTGACACTGACCATCTGACCATCTCACACTGACCATCTGACACTGACCATCTGACCATCTCACACTGACCATCTCACACTGACCATCTCACACTGACCATCTGACACTGACCATCTGACCATCTCACACTGACCATCTCACACTGACCATCTCACACTGACCATCTGACACTGACCATCTGACCATCTCACACTGACCATCTCACACTGACCATCTCACACTGACCATCTCACACTGACCATCTGACACTGACCATCTGACCATCTCACACTGACCATCTCACACTGACCATCTGACACTGACCATCTGACCATCTCACACTGACCATCTCACACTGACCATCTGACACTGACCATCTGACCATCTCACACTGACCATCTCACACTGACCATCTCACACTGACCATCTGACACTGACCATCTGACCATCTCACACTGACCATCTCACACTGACCATCTCACACTGACCATCTGACACTGACCATCTGACCATCTCACACTGACCATCTCACACTGACCATCTCACACTGACCATCTCACACTGACCATCTGACACTGACCATCTGACCATCTCACACTGACCATCTCACACTGACCATCTCACACTGACCATCTGACACTGACCATCTGACCATCTCACACTGACCATCTCACACTGACCATCTCACACTGACCATCTCACACTGACCATCTGACACTGACCATCTGACCATCTCACACTGACCATCTGACACTGACCATCTGACCATCTCACACTGACCATCTCACACTGACCATCTCACACTGACCATCTGACACTGACCATCTGACCATCTCACACTGACCATCTCACACTGACCATCTCACACTGACCATCTGACACTGACCATCTGACCATCTCACACTGACCATCTCACACTGACCATCTCACACTGACCATCTCACACTGACCATCTGACACTGACCATCTGACCATCTCACACTGACCATCTCACACTGACCATCTGACACTGACCATCTGACCATCTCACACTGACCATCTCACACTGACCATCTGACACTGACCATCTGACCATCTCACACTGACCATCTCACACTGACCATCTCACACTGACCATCTGACACTGACCATCTGACCATCTCACACTGACCATCTCACACTGACCATCTCACACTGACCATCTGACACTGACCATCTGACCATCTCACACTGACCATCTCACACTGACCATCTCACACTGACCATCTCACACTGACCATCTGACACTGACCATCTGACCATCTCACACTGACCTTCTCACTACAGACACTGTCTACCATCATAAAACTTTGCTACCATCATAACTGTATTGACTACCATCATAAAACTTTACTGTTCTACCATCATAAAACTTTATTGTTCTTCCATCATAAAACTTTACTGTTCTACCATCATAAAACTTTACTTTTCTACCATCATAAAACTTTACAGTTATACCATCATAAAACTTTACTGTTCTACCGTCTATCATAAAACTTTACTGTTCTACCATCATAAAACTTTACTGTTCTACCATCATAAATCTTTACAGTTCTACCATCATAAAACTTTACTGTTCTACCATCATAAAACTTTACTGTTCTACCATCCAATAAAAAAAAATTACTGTTCTACTGATGTCATGTACCCCCCCCCCCCCCCCGGGCCCGCCTCTCCCCAGGTATCCAACACATCATCACCGACCTGGCCAGCCCCATCGGCCGACAGATTAACGGCATCATGACGGAGATCCCGATTGACCTGAAGGGTGAGTTTTTTCTTTTTCTCCTGGGTTCTCATCTACACACACACACATACACACACACTTCCTGTCTCTGACCCCACTCCCCCACACCCTGTCCTCTGTCTAGACGTGTGGGGTTGGGTGGGGGTAAAAGGGTTTAGGAACACGGTCAAAATGTTCCGTCACGTAGTGTACCACCCCCCCCCCCCACGTGACACCCCACCCTGGCAAGGTTAAAGGTCACGACTGTCTATGTTCAGAGACCGACATGGACCCTAAAGATGGCCGTTTTATCGCCGCCTGGTGGTTGGCCTTCCTGGTGTTCGGGGCCTGTCTGTTCCTCGTCTCCTTCCCCATCCTGCTGTTCCCCAAGAAGTTGGTCTCACGCAGGAGGCAGAGGGAGGCGCTGGAGAGGGCCCGAGTGACGTATGCGGGAGGGCACGTGGAGGAGGAGGTCGTCCAGCCAATCTCCAGTCAGCTGAGTGTGGAGGACACGCTAAGGTTAGTGCTAGCACATGACCCACACATGACACACACATGTGACACACACACGACACACACGTCACACACACACAACACACACACACAACACACACACAACACACACACACGACACACACATGAGACACACGTCACACACGTCACACACGTCACACACGCACATGACACACACACGATACACACACGACCCACACACACGACCCATACCTGACCCCACACACCTGTCCCACACACGACACACACATGACCCACACACGACCCAGAAATGACCCACACACTACACACATATGACCCACACACATGACCCACACACGATACACACACGACCCACACACACGACCCATACCTGACCCCACACAACCACACCTGACCCCCCACACACACACACGACACACACAACACACACACGACACACACATGACCCACACCTGACCCCACACAACCACACCACCATGTTAAGTGCCGCTCTCCCCACGAGCAGAAAGTCCAGCATCGTGACCACTGGCATCTCAGGCGGGGTCAAGCACCGACTCAGTGTCTCCGGTCCCTCAAGGAAAGGAAGTCTGGCATCCACGGGTCAACCAGCCAGCAGAAGGTCAGTCCTTGACATTGAACATCTTTTTCTTTCAAACTAGACATCAATAGTAAGGTGTTCAATCAAGATTTTTGTTTCAACAAACTTTCCTGTGTCGTGGTACGGACCAACCTACTGACCAACCTACTGACCAACCCACTGACCAACCTACAGGCCAACCTACAGACCAACCTACTGACCAACCTACTGACCAACCTACTGACTAACCTACTGACCAACCAACTGACCAACCAATCGACCAACTTACTTACCAACCAACTGACCAACCAACTGACCAACCAACTGACCAACCTACTTACCAACCTACTGACTAACCTACTGACCAACCAACTGACCAACCAATCGACCAACTTACTTACCAACCAACTGACCAACCTAACGACCAACCTACTGACCAACCAACTGACCAACCAACTGACCAACCTACTGACCAACCTACTGACCAACCCACTGACCAACCTACAGACCAACCTACTGACCAACCTACAGACCAACCTACTGACCAACCTACTGACCAACCTACTGACCAACCTACTGACCAACCTACTGACCAACCAACTGACCAACCAATCGACCAACTTACTTACCAACCAACTGACCAACCTAACGACCAACCTACTGACCAACCTACTGACCAACCAACTGACCAACCTACTGACCAACCTACTGACCAACCCACTGACCAACCTACAGACCAACCTACTGACCAACCTACTGACCAACCTACTGACCAACCTACTGACCAACCTACTGACCAACCTACTGATCAACCTACTGACCAACCTACTGATCAACCTACTGACCACAGGCCCAGCATGTTCCCGCCCATCCTGGCGCCCACAGAACGGAAGGTCAGCCTGACCGGAGACATGGTGTTTGAGCAGACGATCAAAGCTGCACCCAGACGTGCACCGGAAGCTGCGGCTGGTAAAGGTCAAGGTCGTTCAGGCAGAAGAAAGGGCAACCTGAAGACAATGGTCAAAGGTCAGTTAACGGTTTCTCAGACAGACAGACAGACAGACAGACAGACAGACAGACGTCGAGACATCACCACTAGACAGACATTTTAAACATTTCAACGGGCCATTTAATGTTAATCCTAATTAAAAAACCCAATTAACATTTTAATGATCTCAAGAACGCTCACGAATGGTTTAGATTGATCCATACACTCAAATCTCGAGGGGGGAGTGGAAGGGGGGATGCTTGACCAGACGAGCCAGTCTTCTAAGACCAACATCCATCTGAAAGTCATCTAGTGCTACTGTAGCCACAAGTCACGAGTAAAACCGGAAGTGTTTGTATCCTCAGATTTCCCACAAGCCCTGCTGCGCATGCTCAAGATGCCAGCCTACCTGCTGCTGCTGATCGACATCGCCATCGTGTCCATCCCCATGTCTGGCACCTCCATCTTCAGGAGCACCTACATGGCCAACCAGTACAACGTGCCCATGTCCACTGTCACACTGGCCTCAGGTACTCTACTCCACCTGCTCAGGCAGGCCACCTCCAGCCGGATGTACATACGTAGACACATACACAGATACAAACATACATAAATACATACATACACAGATACATACACAGATACATACACAGATACATACACAGATACATACACAGATACATACACAGATACATACACAGATACATACACAGATACATACACAGATACATACACAGATACATACACAGATACATACACAGACACATACATTGATAAAAACATAGATAGATACGCATATAGATTTGCATATAATAATCTCTAGATCCCTATAGGGTACATGAAACCAAAGATCATTGAGACAGATGAAGTAGAGTTTACTACTTTCACACCACGTGAGTCACTTGTATAGCCAACAGCCATTCTTTTCTCACATTTGAGACAGGTACTCATTAGTGCTGGGTAGACTCAGCACCTGCTGTCCCCTGTCCTCTACCGCCCTCTATCCCCCCCCCCCCCAACTGTCCCCCCCTACAGTGGACTGACTCTCTACCTTCAGGGATCTCGTCTGCCGTGGGTCACGTGATCGGGACCCTGGCCAGTTCCTGGGTGGCGAGCAAGGTCCACACACGGATGGGCCTGCTGTACATCGTCATGAGCAGCTACCTGTTCACGCTGGTCATCACCCCGCTCTATCTGGTCTTTGGCTGCAGTAATGACGTGGTGTATGGGGAGACTGGCGAGTAGTGAGTACAGGCACCTCAACATACACACCCTTGACAATCATGTACCACACACCTGTACCACACACCTGTACCACACGCCTGTACCACACACCTGTACCACACACCTGTACCACACGCCTGTACCACACACCTGTACCACACGCCTGTACCACACGCCTGTACCACACACCTGTACCACACGCCTGTACCACACACCTGTACCACACACCTGTACCACACGCCTGTACCACACACCTGTACCACACACCTGTACCACACGCCTGTACCACACACCTGTACCACACACCTGTACCACACATCTGTACCACACACCTGTACCACACACCTGTACCACACACCTGTACCACACACCTGTACCACACACCTGTACCACACACCTGTACCACACACCTGTACCACACACCTGTACCACACACCTGTACCACACACCTGTACCACACACCTGTACCACACACACACACCTGTACCACACACCTGTACCACACACACCTGTACCACACACCTGTACCACACACCTGTACCACACACCTGT
The DNA here is from genome assembly GCF_028476545.2 of Physella acuta. Lineage (NCBI taxonomy): Eukaryota > Metazoa > Mollusca > Gastropoda > Physidae > Physella > Physella acuta. The sequence continues at coordinate 587,118 of NW_026731794.1, forward strand.
ACCACACACCTGTACCACACACCTGTACCACACACCTGTACCACACACCTGTACCACACACCTGTACCACACACACACCTGTACCACACACCTGTACCACACACACCTGTACCACACACCTGTACCACACACCTGTACCACACACCTGTACCACACACCTGTACCACACACCTGTACCACACACCTGTACCACACACTTGTACCACACACCTGCACCACACACCTGTACCACACACCTGTACCACACACTTGTACCACACACTTGTACCACACACCTGTACCACACACACCTGTACCACACACCTGTACCACACACCTGTACCACACACTTGTACCACACACCTGTACCTACTCCCTGCTACAGCGGCAGGCCTGTGAACCTGACGGACGCCTGTGACTGCGAGAACGCCAAGGTGCTCATCTCCTGTGGTGACGACGGCAACAACTACCTGTCGCCCTGCCACGCAGGTTGTACAGGCATGGACGGCAAGGTCAGGGCGACTGTGTGTGTGTGTGGGGGGGACAGTGTGTGGGGGACAGTGTGTGTGGGTAGTATCCAGTGATTTGTGTGTGTGTGTGTGTGATTCTCTCACGTGTCCCAGTAATAGTTTTTACAATGTCCATTCATTTATTTCTGAAACAAAACAACTTGTCCCCCCCGTCCAGATCTTCACCGAGTGCTCCCTGTTGACCAACCTGACCCTTGGGAACAAGGTGACCCCCGGGCTGTGTGACACGGACTGTCACACCAACTTCATCATCTACGTCTTCCTACACGGCCTACAGAACATCGCCAGCTCACTCGCCTCCATACCACGCCGTCTGCTCATTCTCAGGTCAGTCACCCCACCCCCCCCCCCCATACCCCGTCATTCTCAGGTCAGTCACCCCCCATACCACGTCATTCTCAGGTCAGTCACCCCCCATATCCCGTCATTCTCAGGTCAGTCACCCCCCCCCCATCCCGTCATTCTCAGGTCAGTCACCCCCCCCCCATACCCCGTCATTCTCAGGTCAGTCACCCCCCATACCCCGTCATTCTCAGGTCAGTCACCCCCCCCCATCCCGTCATTCTCAGGTCAGTCACCCCCCCATATCCCGTCATTCTCAGGTCAGTCACCCCCCTCCCCATACCCCGTCATTCTCAGGTCAGTCACCCCCCTCCCCATACCCCGTCATTCTCAGGTCAGTCACCCCCCCCCCATACCCCGTCATTCTCAGGTCAGTCACCCCCCCCCCCCCCATACCCCGTCATTCTCAGGTCAGTCACCCCCCCCCCATACCCCGTCATTCTCAGGTCAGTCACCCCCCCCCCCCCCCATACCCCGTCATTCTCAGGTCAGTCACCCCCCCATATCCCGTCATTCTCAGGTCAGTCACCCCCCTTCATACCCCGTCATTCTCAGGTCAGTCACCCCCCCATATCCCGTCATTCTCAGGTCAGTCACCCCCCCCCCCCCCCATCCCGTCATTCTCAGGTCAGTCACCCCCCCATATCCCGTCATTCTCAGGTCAGTCACCCCCCTCCCCATACCCCGTCATTCTCAGGTCAGTCACCCCCCTCCCCATACCCCGTCATTCTCAGGTCAGTCACCCCCCCCCCATACCCCGTCATTCTCAGGTCAGTCACCCCCCCCCCATACCCCGTCATTCTCAGGTCAGTCACCCCCCCCCCCCCATACCCCGTCATTCTCAGGTCAGTCACCCCCCCCCCATACCCCGTCATTCTCAGGTCAGTCACCCCCCCATATCCCGTCATTCTCAGGTCAGTCACCCCCCCCCATACCCCGTCATTCTCAGGTCAGTCACCCCCCCCCCCCCCCCATACCCCGCCATTCTCAGGTCAGTCACCCCCCCATATCCCGTCATTCTCAGGTCAGTCACCCCCCCCCATACCCCGTCATTCTCAGGTCAGTCACCCCCCCCCCCATACCCCGTCATTCTCAGGTCAGTCACCCCCCCCCCCCATACCCCGTCATTCTCAGGTCAGTCACCCCCCCCCATACCCCGTCATTCTCAGGTCAGTCACCCCCCCCCATACCCCGTCGTCTGCTCATTCTCAGGTCAGTCACCCCCCCCCCCATACCCCGCCATTCTCAGGTCAGTCACCCCCTCCATACCCCGTCATTCTCAGGTCAGTCACCCTACCCTACCCTACCATAACCTTAGCCTTGACCCCCTGCCGTAACGAGTTGACCTCTGACCCCCAGTATTTCTCTCCCCTAGGATGGTGGACCCGAGGGACAGAGCCTTCGCTACCAGCATCTTCGTCTTCTTCTCCAGTCTCAGTAAGTTGTGTACAAAGTACATCTTGTGTACACACTCAGTACAAGTTGCGTACACACTCAGTGCATCTCGTGTACACACTCAGTACATCTTGTGTACACACTCTGTACATATTGTGTACACACCCAGTACATGTTGTGTAGCCTGTGCACGATGTATATGTTAGTGCATGCTGTACTTGCATAGACACACACACAGACACTCACATCAACACACACCTAGACTAAAAGAGTGCAGTGGTTTGGTGTATGCCGTCAAGGTCATCTGACCAATGTGTCTGTTGTAATCTAACGAAAACCTTGACCTTGACCTTCTAGTGGCCATCCCGTCCCCCAACCTGTTTGGCAAGGTCATGGACGACACGTGTAGGGTGTGGGACGGTCGGTTCTGTGCTCTCTATGACAGGGATAAAGTCAGGTCAGTAGTGGTCATCTTAGTGGTCATCTTACTGGTCATCTAACTGGTCATCTAACTGGTCATCTTAATGGTCATCTTACTGGTCATCTTACTGGTCATCTTAATGGTCATCTTACTGGTCGTCTTAGTGGTCATCTTACTGGTCATCTTACTGGTCATCTTACTGGTCATCTAACTGGTCATCTTACTGGTCATCTTAATGGTCATCTAACTGGTCATCTTAATGGTCATCTTACTGGTCATCTTACTGGTCATCTTAATGGTCATCTTAATGGTCATCTTACTGGTCATCTTACTGGTCATCTTACTGGTCATCTTACTGGTCATCTTACTGGTCATCTTACTGGTCATCTTAATGGTCATCTAACTGGTCATCTTAATGGTCATCTTACTGGTCATCTTACTGGTCATCTTAATGGTCATCTTACTGGTCATCTTACTGGTCATCTTACTGGTCATCTTACTGGTCATGTCATCTAACTGGTCATCTTACTGGTCATCTTACTGGTCATCTTACTGGTCATCTAACTGGTCATCTTACTGGTCGTCTTACTGGTCATCTAACTGGTCATCTTACTGATGAGGTCTATAATACAAACCCACCCCCTCCCCCCACCTGTTTTGCAGGTATTTCCTGTCTGGCATCGACATAGGTGTGCACGGTGTGGTACAGATCACCTACCTCATCATGTTGGGCCTCTTCAAGTGGGAGGAGTGGAAGATGAGGCGTCAAGCCAAGAGGGGGCAGGGCACGGTGGACGCTGAGATGACCGAGAAGACTTAGATCTCAAGACTGTTCCTGTGTGTGTGTTCGTGTGTGTGTGTGTGTTTGTGTGTGTTGCTGTGTGTTAGTTCGTGTGTTTATTGATATGTATGTCAGTTCTCATGTGTAATGTGTGTGAGAGCTGTACTGTATGTGTGTTTGTGAGAATGACATACTGTCCACAGCAAGAAGCTGTACCCACTGAACACGTGACCTTGGTGTGTTCGTTTATGTCTGCAGTATTCAGGTGTCAGGTTTGAAACATCTGATGTAAAAATAAAGCCATTCATTATTCTTGAAATAATATTGTTGATTGAAGAGAAAAGAAGTTGTAAATAGATGACGTCATCTTTATGCTCACTCAGAATTTGATGAAAGATTTGATCACACGTACAAGCTGTATGGGACGGAGTGGTCAGATGATAGAGCGTACGAGTCCCTGAGTCTATCCAGTTCTAATGGGTACCTGACTCTCGTTTAGGAAAGCAAAGGCTGGCCTGGAGATGATCCCACTAAATAAATGAACTCTACTTCATCTACCCATAGATCGGCAGGTCCGAAACTTAAGCTGTGGGTACCTGCATATTTTTGTACACGCTAGACATGACTATACTTGATAATGTGTCTGCTAATTTTCACTGACTTGTTTTTTTTAAAAAATATATTTGTGATTGGACTGATTTTTATGTCACTGTAAAAACTACTGCAACCAGTAGCTCGAAGAGGATTGTTATTGATATTACCCCGTTTATATAATCGATACATTGTACCACACTAGTTCTAGCGTCGACACATTGTATTGTACTATTTACAGCATGGATACTATTTATTTATAAGTTTGTATAATCGATACTCCAGTAATGTACTCGTGTGATGTAACTGGTTTACAATACTCAGTTGAAGTCAAATTCTGTTGTTTGTGATATCTATTCTACAACATTCAGTCTAAGTCAAATTCTGTTGTTTGTGATATATGTTCTACAACATTCAGTTAGTCATAATGTTGTTTGTGATATATGTTCTACAACATTCAGTTAGTCATATAATGTTGTTTGTGATATATGTTCTACAAAATTGAACACTTCGCTCTTGAAAGACTTTCGACGTCAATAAAAAAATTTGACATTTTTCACTTGAATTTGTTTTTTTCTGCTGTATTGTGTCTTCTGTATTGTAAATGTTCTTTGGGCGATACTTCCCAGTGGGAATAATTTAATTGTGGACACATGCAAACAATAAAATATATAAAATATGAAGAATATTTTGTTTACAGAATTATCGAGAATATTGAACCTATTTTTTTTGTTAAATTGAAAGTACAGAATTTAAAAAAGGCCAATATCACGGATAAAACCAAAAGTGTTTAGTTATAGTCTCTGTGAATGAAACAAAAAGTTTAGTTAAAGTGTCTGTGAGAAAACAACGAAGATCACATTTCACCACAATTTTTTAAAGAAACGGCTGTGTAAACTGTAGCCAGGGCAGATCCTGGCCGGGACCGCTATAAATAAAATGTGATGCGGATTTCCTGTTCGAGACCCATTTGTCTAAATAAGTTTGTTTTTAATTTTAGTGTTATAAAGTTAACTGCTTGGTGGTTATATAGTGGTGGTCTAGTGGTGGTCTAGCTGTAGTATGGTGGTGATATAGTGGGGAGATGGTGGTGATATAGTGGGGAGATGGTGGTGATATAGTGGGGAGATGGTGGTGATATAGTGGGGAGATGGTGGTGATATAGTGGGGAGATGGTGGTGATATAGTGGGGAGATGGTGGTACTATGATGGTCTCAAGCGCTGGACATTGGGCAGGCACACGATGATGAATTGAGAATTTTTTTCTCTTCCCCGTTGTGCCCGCTCGACCTGTAGATTTCCCCGTGTGTAAGACAAATGGCCGACATTGAAAAGGCCGACTGGACAAAAGGCCGACAAAAAAAGCAGACTGGACATAAAGTCGACAGACTATAAGGCAGCTAGCCAAAAGGCCGACAGACCATATGGCCGACAAACATATAACTACTTATATCGCTAAATATGTGTTACCACATAGCTCCTCTCTAGTCGAAGAACAAATTCAAAGGCCGCTGGCGTTATCGCCCACATGCAACAAGACGGAAAGTTCTAGAGAAGAGACGATGCTAGTTGCTATCTTTATAAGGTGAGCAATAGGGTCCAAGCGACTGCAGATTACGGGAGTGTCTTAAACGCAAAGGATCAACACCTAAATATTGCGAAATTCGGTCACTGCTGTCTTTCATAACTGCTTATTGTTTCTTTACAAATCGATGGCCTACTTGAACCTCGAGATGAGCAGTTGAAAAGTTTTGTTAGTAATGGAAATATCTACTATTTGAAGTGACTGTTAACTTATTTTAGTTATAAAATGTAATAACATTGAAATACATTCGAATGTAAAAACAAGTTAATTAAAAAGTCTAGTGACAATTTTAGCGCAATTTCCTTATGTTATCTAAAAATAGCTCTGTCGTAGCGTAAATCAAGAGCAGGGTTAGTAAAACCATTGGTTAGTTATTAAAACGTTTTTTATTAAATAAACCTAACTACTAACTAAACTAAGCAAATTGAAATCAAGAGCAGGGTTATTAAAACCATTGGTTAGTTGAACTTGATTATCAACATGATAATCATTAAGATGATAGATCTCTACTTCCGGCATGTATATACAACCACACCACACGCGTCATCACGTTCAATAGATGCGTCATCGCGTTCCATGGCTGCGCCATCACGTTCAGTAGGCGCGCAAGTTAATTAAAAAAGTCTAGTGACATTTATGCGCAATTTCCTTATGTTATCTAAAAATAGCTCTGACGTATAATGATGGGGTGCGTTCAAGCTAGAAGAGCGATCGGTTTGTAGGTGTTTATGTAATTTTAAAATTTGTGACCGAACGAGAGGATATTTTTGAAAACTTTCTTCGGCAATATTGTTCTAAATTATGGCAGGAATCGATTGGTACATGTTTCAAGTCGCTAAGTGGTCTGGTTGCCGAGATATGGGCCAAAAACAGCATTTTTTCGAGTTTTTTTGGCTTTTACGGGAAATACATGAAAGAAACCCGGAATTTTTATGGCCTATGCTCATTCTCGTAACTTGCTTAACATAATTGCTTTTGGAACTAGTCATCGATATTGCTTCGTTGAGGAGGAGATACGACTTAAAGCCCGGACACACATTCATCCATTCATTCATTCATCCATCCATCCATTCCCAGAAATGACGAGTTAATAAACGCAATTCTCCAGAATGGAAATTGCGCTAAAAAACACCATAAAATCATTACTGGAATCAATTTATCGTTTACTACTATTTTCTATCTCTCTACAATTTTTGTGTGTGACAATTTTTCGTGAGCAACCTAGGTCAAGAAGCACATAAACTCTACTTCATCTGCCCAATGTATCGCTAGGTCTGAGGAGGAATCTTCACTTTATTTACTACCGTATGCCATCCGACCATTTGAAGCGCGCGGACGTCATGTACAGCCACTCTGACGAAATGCATCGTTTTAATTTTATTAATCATTTCATTTGTGCTTTTTCTTAGTCTCGTATTTCGTATTGTTTGAATACCAAGTATTTTTTTGTAGCCTCATTTTAGCAGTCAGAAATATATTTTCATTTTATATTATGTATCAACAAATTCAACATATTTTCTTGACATAGAGCATTTAATTAAAAGTATTCATAAGGAAACCAATAATTAATTCATTAAAAAATGTAACAAACCAATTACAATTCTAAGATATCACTTTTTAATCAAAGATTACAGCGTTCTCTATAAATAAAATATTATTTTAAAAAGTTTCTAGTTAATTAATGACAGACGAAATACGACAATTATTATTTAGGATTTTTGTATATTTAAAGGAAATCAAATCATTAATTGTCTACTTTTTAGTGAAAATAAAAACTATAAAAAATAATTAAAGTTCCCTAAAAGAAATAGTAATTTTCCGCGCAATTATACGTAGACCTACATTGTTTGGTTGAAATCTTTTTAGATATTAATAATTTAAACTTTCTCGAATAAAACAATACGCAATTTATCGAGTTCTCACGGAAATAGAGTTAAGTACCATTTCCGGTTTCCGGAAGTCTTACAAAATTAGCTAGAAACCTACGTGCGCATATAATGTTATATGTGAAATTTCGTTCACCAAACTTAAACGATATTCCAGTCATTGGCATTTGAGAAACATGAAGTAGAGTAAGTTACTCTAAGTAAGTATCACTTCCGTTTACTGGAAATCGCAGAAAAGTTAATACAAAACTATAAATTCGATTTAATGCTTATTTAAGAAATTTCTCCAACATAACTGAAACGGTACTAAAGTTATCGCGTTCACAGATAGACATACACACAAACAGAGATACAGACAAACTTGCACTGTTTTTCTGACTCATTGAGATGTAAAACATTTTTTGTTCATGATTACAATAGGCTACGTCACTAAACTCCACGTACGAGAATGTACAAATGAGCTAGGTCCCCTGTAGTTAGGTGACCTGTAGTTAGGTGACCTGTAGTTAGGTGACCTACAGTTAGGTGCCTGTAGTTAGGTGACCTACAGTTAGGTGACCACCCGGAATATGGAGAAAAAAATGTTTGACCAGATCTCGGTCACTGGTGTGACGTCAGAGCTAAATATAGAACCACCAACCGTTGACTTGTAAGAGTGTCGCAGAGTGTCGCCAGAGAGTGTCAAGGGCTCTCAGATGTGTATCAGCGACCACGTGACCAGGATGTTCAACATATCTGACATACTTAGCACACATACCACCCCAGGTAACTGGGAGCGGGGGGGGGGGGGTGTCGTCTGCTTGCACAACAAACACGTGACGTCATCCCACAAGTCATCTTTAATTATTATTTACAATGTTCTGTGACGTCACAAATCACACGAATCTCTACCAAGATGTAACACATTTTTAATTGCACCATTTAATTACTTTAATTAATGAGCTAATGTACCAATTTGCCGTATAGTATACTCCTCCACCGTTGTTTCCACCACATATCCAGTTATTAGCTGTCTGGTCAGCTGTCTGGTCAGCTGTCATTTCATGGTCAACTGTCACTGTCTGGTCAACTGTCTGGTCAACTGTCTGGTCAACTGTCTGGTCAACTGTCTGGTCAACTGTCTGGTCAGCTGTCTGGTCAACTGTCTGGTCAACTGTCTTGTCAGCTGTCTGGTCAACTGTCTGGTCAACTGTCTGGTCAACTGTCTTGTCAACTGTCTTGTCAACTGTTTGGTCAACTGTCTGGTCAACTGTCTGGTCAGCTGTCTGGTCAGCTGACTGGTCAACTGTCTGGTCAACTGTCTGGTCAACTGTCTGGTCAACTGTCTTGTCAACTGTTTGGTCAACTGTCTGGTCAACTGTCTGGTCAGCTGTCATTTCATGGTCAACTGTCACTGTCTGGTCAACTGTCTGGTCAGCTGTCTGGTCAACTGTCTGGTCAACTGTCTGGTCAACTGTCTGGTCAGCTGTCATTTCATGGTCAACTGTCACTGTCTGGTCAACTGTCTGGTCAACTGTCTTGTCAACTGTTTGGTCAACTGTCTGGTCAACTGTCTGGTCAGCTGTCTGGTCAACTGTCTGGTCAACTGTCTGGTCAACTGTCTGGTCAACTGTCTTGTCAACTGTCTTGTCAACTGTTTGGTCAACTGTCTGGTCAACTGTCTGGTCAGCTGTCTGGTCAACTGTCTGGTCAACTGTCTGGTCAACTGTCTGGTCAACTGTCTGGTCAACTGTCTGGTCAACTGTCATGTCATGGTCAGCTGTTTGGTCAACTGTCTGGTCAACTGTCTGGTTAGCTGTCTTGTCAACAGTCTGGTCAACTGTTTGGTCAGCTGTCTGGTCAGCTGACTGGTCAACTGTCTTGTCAACTGTTTGGTCAACTGTCTGGTCAACTGTCTGGTCAACTGTCTTGTCAACTGTCTTGTCAACTGTCTTGTCAACTGTCTTGTCAACAGTCTGGTCAACTGTTTGGTCAACTGTCTGGTCAACTGTCTGGTCAACTGTCTGGTCAACTGTCTGGTCAACTGTCTAGTCAACTGTCTGGTCAACTGTCTGGTCAGCTGTCATTTCATGGTCAACTGTCACTGTCTGGTCAACTGTCTGGTCAACTGTCTTGTCAACTGTTTGGTCAACTGTTTGGTCAGCTGTCTGGTCAACTGTCTGGTCAGCTGTCTGGTCAACTGTCTGGTCAACTGTCTGGTCAACTGTCTGGTCAACTGTCTTGTCAACTGTCTTGTCAACTGTTTGGTCAACTGTCTGGTCAACTGTCTGGTCAGCTGTCTGGTCAACTGTCTGGTCAACTGTCTGGTCAACTGTCTGGTCAACTGTCTGGTCAACTGTCTGGTCAACTGTCATGTCATGGTCAGCTGTTTGGTCAACTGTCTGGTCAACTGTCTGGTTAGCTGTCTTGTCAACAGTCTGGTCAACTGTTTGGTCAGCTGTCTGGTCAGCTGACTGGTCAACTGTCTTGTCAACTGTTTGGTCAACTGTCTGGTCAACTGTCTGGTCAACTGTCTTGTCAACTGTCTTGTCAACTGTCTTGTCAACTGTCTTGTCAACAGTCTGGTCAACTGTTTGGTCAACTGTCTGGTCAACTGTCTGGTCAACTGTCTGGTCAACTGTCTGGTCAACTGTCTAGTCAACTGTCTGGTCAACTGTCTGGTCAGCTGTCATTTCATGGTCAACTGTCACTGTCTGGTCAACTGTCTGGTCAACTGTCTGGTCAACTGTCTGGTCAACTGTCTGGTCAACTGTCTGGTCAGCTGTCTGGTCAACTGTCTGGTCAACTGTCTTGTCAGCTGTCTGGTCAACTGTCTGGTCAACTGTCTGGTCAACTGTCTTGTCAACTGTCTTGTCAACTGTTTGGTCAACTGTCTGGTCAACTGTCTGGTCAGCTGTCTGGTCAGCTGACTGGTCAACTGTCTGGTCAACTGTCTGGTCAACTGTCTGGTCAACTGTCTTGTCAACTGTTTGGTCAACTGTCTGGTCAACTGTCTGGTCAGCTGTCATTTCATGGTCAACTGTCACTGTCTGGTCAACTGTCTGGTCAGCTGTCTGGTCAACTGTCTGGTCAACTGTCTGGTCAACTGTCTGGTCAGCTGTCATTTCATGGTCAACTGTCACTGTCTGGTCAACTGTCTGGTCAACTGTCTTGTCAACTGTTTGGTCAACTGTCTGGTCAACTGTCTGGTCAGCTGTCTGGTCAACTGTCTGGTCAACTGTCTGGTCAACTGTCTGGTCAACTGTCTTGTCAACTGTCTTGTCAACTGTTTGGTCAACTGTCTGGTCAACTGTCTGGTCAGCTGTCTGGTCAACTGTCTGGTCAACTGTCTGGTCAACTGTCTGGTCAACTGTCTGGTCAACTGTCTGGTCAACTGTCATGTCATGGTCAGCTGTTTGGTCAACTGTCTGGTCAACTGTCTGGTTAGCTGTCTTGTCAACAGTCTGGTCAACTGTTTGGTCAGCTGTCTGGTCAGCTGACTGGTCAACTGTCTTGTCAACTGTTTGGTCAACTGTCTGGTCAACTGTCTGGTCAACTGTCTTGTCAACTGTCTTGTCAACTGTCTTGTCAACTGTCTTGTCAACAGTCTGGTCAACTGTTTGGTCAACTGTCTGGTCAACTGTCTGGTCAACTGTCTGGTCAACTGTCTGGTCAACTGTCTAGTCAACTGTCTGGTCAACTGTCTGGTCAGCTGTCATTTCATGGTCAACTGTCACTGTCTGGTCAACTGTCTGGTCAACTGTCTTGTCAACTGTTTGGTCAACTGTTTGGTCAGCTGTCTAGTCAACTGTCTGGTCAACTGTCTTGTCAACTGTTTGGTCAACTGTTTGGTCAGCTGTCTAGTCAACTGTCTGGTCAACTGTCTTGTCAACTGTTTGGTCAACTGTCTGGTCAACTGTCTGGTCAACTGTCATTTCATGGTCAACTGTCACTGTCTGGTCTACTGTCTGTTCAACTGTCTGGTCAACTGTCTGGTCAACTGTCTGGTCAGCTGTCATTTCATGGTCAACTGTCACTGTCTGGTCAACTGTCTGGTCAACTGTCATGTCATGGTCAGCTGTTTGGTCAACTGTCTGGTCAACTGTCTGGTCAACTGTCTGGTCAACTGTCTGGTCAACTGTTTGGTCAACTGTCTGGTCAACTGTCTAGTCAACTGTCTAGTCAACTGTCTGTTCAACTGTCATGTCATGGTCAGTTGTCTGGTGAGCTGTCATTTCATGCTCGACTGTCTGGTCAACTGTCTGGTCAACTGTCTTGTCAACTGTCCTGTGAATTTGGCTTGATCTCAGTGTGTGTACACTCTAAGATAGGTATCGCACACTTTAAAAACTTGTATTTAATTAATAATTCTAATTAAAAGTTCACGTAAGATTTATAAATAGATGCAAAGATACTCGACTTAATGAAGTGACCTCTCAAGATTGTAGGAAATAGCTAGGGGAGAGGGGGGGGGTGTGTGTTTGTGTTCGTGTATGTGTGTCTGTGTGTCTGTGTGTGGCTGACTGATGCTAAAGACAAGCACTGGGTCGACATCTTTATTTACTGTAAGACAACGTCACCCCTCCACCACCAGCCCCCCCCATACTGTAAGACAACGTCACCCCTCCACCACCAGCCCCCCCCCCCCCCACCCCCACCAATAGATGTGACCTGATGAAATGGCCAGGTCACACCCAACCCACCTGACACAGGTGAGTGACCTCTGTCTGTAGGTCTGGCATCACGTGGACCCGAGGGCTGCTCTCATCAAGCCTCTAACGGTCTCAAGAATCAGAGAGAAGATTCAAGTGTTCGCTCGTCTTGGTCGGGACTCATAAGTGTGGCGATAATCATCTTGTAAAAATTAATGAGATTTTAATTTGTCTAATGGATGGCAGTGATAGACTAACAGGGATACACAACGACAGTCAGGTGGGACAAATAGGGAAACATGGACAAATGGAAGAACATGGACAAATGGAAGAACATGGACAAATGGAAGAACATGGACAAATGGAAGAACATGGACAAATGGAAGAACATGGACAAATGGAAGAACATGGACAAGAAGATGGTCAAGTATTGGAACATGGACATATTGTCGATACAACTGACCAGAAGACGGACACAGGACTGGAGATTCTAGAGGTAAGTCTCACTCTATTTTTAGCACCCATATTTTGTAAACCCAAATGTTGCCAGGACAATTCTAGTTTCAGTGGCCAGAGAAATTGTTAAATTAATTAACTTGTGCTTGAGTGAAATATATAACCTGTAGTGTTTGGCTTGGTCCCGACAGGATGGGAGTCCAAGAGATTCCAGACAGGAAAAGGGGGACAACCCCACAGACAAGGGGGACAAGCCGGCAGACAAGGGGGACAACCCGGCAGAACA